>NC_064415.1:17127500-17732500 GCF_023375975.1 Astyanax mexicanus | reverse complement strand
AAATGTGAAAGCATATATTACAACACAAAGAGTTAAAAACACTGTTCAATAGAATCGATAGTGGTGACCAATTACATTACAAGAGGTATAATATACTGTAATCTCTTTTAACTTTTTAGCATTGAAAGGAAATAAGATATTTTTTTCAGAGATGCTTTGTGTAAAAATCTTCAGAGAAACTACTGCATCTGACCTTTCTTGTCTTTCTTGTTTTCAGTAAATCTCTCTTGTTTTTCTCTTTCTCTACAGAAACCTTCCTCGTGCTATCTTCATCTCCATTCCCCTGGTGACGTTTGTTTATGTTTTTGCTAACATCGCCTATGTCACTGCTATGAGCCCTCAGGAGCTGTTGGCCTCCAATGCTGTTGCTGTGGTGAGTGTGCTCTCTCTTAACTCTCCACCAATTGCAGAAGGATTGGTTAAATTTACATTAGCACTTTAGCCTTTGATTTGAACTGAATTTACTGATATTAAGTTGTGTTGTTTATAATATTTCAAGACATATCTAAATAAGTATCAATTGTTCATTTGCTCAGTTGTTTTCTTACAATTGATACTTGTACGGACTCCCAGTGCTGCCATTAAACATATACGAACTCACGGAATGTCTATAAGTTAATCTTAACATGGATGATTAAACACAGGATATGTTTAACAGGCCTCCTTCAGGTCCACCACCCTCTCCTAATCCCCCTTTCCCTCGTTCACCACTCTTTTGCTCTCTCCCAGACGTTTGGTGAGAAGCTGTTGGGAGTGATGTCATGGATCATGCCCATCTCGGTGGCCCTGTCCACCTTCGGGGGGGTCAACGGCTCCCTCTTCACCTCCTCTCGGTCAGTCTTCCCATCCACCCATGCATTTTGTACATATTCACATGTAAACACAGGCCTTCACATTGGGCTTATTGTTTCTTCATTATCTCACCCATCCTTTATTCACCCACAGTGTGTGTGTGTGTTTCCATATGTTGTCACTGTGCTCAGTATCAGTGTCTTTATCACTCCCAAGCAGTGACTTGTCATGTCAGATATGTCGTCCTCTCCTGGTCTGTCTCTGTTCATTGTTCTCTCTCGGTCACTTGGTCCTCTTGATGTCCTGATGTCTCCTGTTGATCGTGATGTTCTACAACTGTCTCATTCTTCTCTCTCTCACTCTCTTTCTCTCTCTCTCTCTCTCTCTTTCCATCATTCAGGTTGTTCTTTGCTGGTGCCAGAGAGGGCCATCTGCCCAGCCTGCTGGCCATGATCCACGTGAAGCGCTGCACGCCTATTCCAGCACTGCTGTTCACTGTGAGTGTGAATGTTCACAAATTTGCAGGAAATGCTCAGGATTAGTCTTACATGTCTTGTGAAATCATCTTTTTTGTAGTTTATGTATATATACAAATTAATGGTGTACATGTTTTTGCAAGGATTTGAGCTGAGGTTTAATATCAGTATACATAAAAAAATGATTTATAATTTTCTCATTTCTAATTTCAAGCCGTTATAAAATGTGGTTAAAAAAAAGTGAGATATCCATTTTTTCTGATTTTCCCACAAAGTCAGGACATTTATTTAATTTCTTCCAACATGTAAAAAAGCTCATTAATAAACCTATTCACTTTATTATCTTTTATTAATATCTTATATCAGTATTTCTATAAACAGTGTATAGTTTAGGCCTCTTCTTTCAGAGCTGGTATATCTCTCACATATTCAATATAAGCATTAAATCAACACTGCAGAGCTCCACGAGCCTCCTCTAATACTGAAAGTGCTTTATTCTTATTGTTTAAATCTTCTCTCTCTCTATTTCTCTCTCTTTTATCTTGACAGTGTATCTCAACTCTTCTGATGCTGTGCACTAGTGATATGTACACACTCATCAACTATGTGGGCTTCATCAACTACCTCTTCTATGGTGTCACTGTTGCCGGGCAGATTGTACTGCGCATCAAAGAGCCAGACATGCACCGACCAATCAAAGTAAGTCCAAAGAGAGGAAAATAGACCTTCGTATCATATTAGCAAAAAAAAAAAAAAAAGAAGTTTGAAGCCTCTCTTTGGGGTTCAGTTATTCATTCTGAGTTGTGATTAAACGGTACCACTTTAAAATAAGACTACCTTTATAAAGGGTTTATAAATGGTTTAGTTTATTAATGGTTACTAATTAGGTTGTAAATGCCTTAAAAATCATTAATAATCAGTTATAACACATACGTAAAAATGTGCAAAGACCTGATGTTTGCCAAATAGTGAACCCACAGCCACATAACTGATTATTAATGATTTTTAAGGAATTTACAACCTAATTAGTAACCGTTAATAAACTAATTGTGAACCATTTATAAACCCTTTATAAAGGTAGTCTTATTTTAAAGTGGTACCGATTAAACTAATTGGCTAATTATTAAATCAGGTGTTTTGGTGCAAGGAAAACAATGCAGTTTTGGAGTCAAGGTGCATTTGGGGTTAGCATGGAAAAAGTTAAAAATGAAAATAAGAGCTAAAATACATACTTTTTACAACCTTTTAAGCTCTTCTGGTCCACGCTTTAGCTCCTTACTGCATTGTTCACATATTATCTTCATAGTAGTTAGTTAGAAAACAGTAAGTAGTAGTTCATGACTAATATCTGATTAATACAGCTGCAGTTTAATGGTTTATCCATTTGTTGAGTTGTGAATATCTTGTAACACAGACCTCTTTTCTGATCTCAGATCAGCCTTGTGTGGCCGGTGATCTATCTGCTGTTCTGGGCCTTCCTGCTGATCTTCTCTCTATACTCTGAGCCCGTGGTGTGTGGCATCGGCCTGGCCATCATGCTCACCGGTGTGCCTGTCTACTTCTTGGGTGTCTACTGGGACAACAAGCCCCAGTGCTTCAACACATTTGTGGGTAAGTGCAACAAAGCTTACAGACCCCTGCTACTCAGTGTTGAGGTAATAATAGAACAGAAGGAAATTCAGTAGGAAGTTCTGCTGTTAAGAATAACATGTAGCACAGCTTTCATTCCCTGGCTTTTGTGAGCCCCTGCTCTGAATAACCTTTCTAGGGAGGCCCTCTAGTGGTGTAGAAACAACACAGTCTTGGGGGTTTTATGGTAAATCTTGATTAAAGTAAACTACATGCATTTTTAGAAGCTTAAAGCACCAGGATCAAATATAAAAGAAACATAATAAGAATAAAATAATAAATATAATAAATATTTTACACACTTTTGACACAGGGTTACGCCGAGTGTTAGTGCAGCTAGAACAAAGTTACATTAGTGTAGTTATTAGTGTGCCGAGCTTAAAGTGGCAATTACACAGATCCCATTCATCCCCCTCTCTATTACAAGACTAACATTAATTGTGATAGCCAGAAAGATTCTGAAGCAGTAATTTTATGGTTTAAGTGGTACATAATGTTGCTTTGACAGCTCATTTTGAATGTGTGGAGCATTTGTTTAGTCACATAAACTGTATATTCTCTTGTATTTGTTTGGCATATTACATTTAGTTTGTGACAAAATTTACAATTTCACAATTTATCATATTTTGTTTTTATAAAATAGTTAAAGTGACGTTTTTTTTGTGTTTGAATTATTTAATATAAAGGTTATTGATGTGTAAAAGGGCTCATGTTATGACAGCCATGTATAAAAAAAGCATTTGTGGTACAATCTGGCAGCTGTTTTTTACATAGTGTCCAAATTTCTCCAAAATTCCAAAAAAAATATTATCATTTAGAGCATCTATTTGCAGAAAATGAGAAATGTCTGAAGAGCTTTAAGACCAAAGAATGCAAAGAAAAACAGAAATCAATATTTGGTGGAATAACCCTGGTTTTTAATCACAGTTTTAATGCATCTTGGCATCATGTTCTCCTCCACCGGTCTTACACACTGCTTTTGGATAACTTTATGCCTTTACTTCTGGTGCACACATTCAAGCAGTTCAGTTTGGTTTGATGGCTTGTGGTCATCCATCTTCCTCCTGATTATATTCTTCTTATTTTTTATTTGGTAAAATCAAAGAAACCCCTCATTTTAAATGGTCTCTTATTTTTTTTCAGAGATTTTTACATCAATTTACATTAAAAAATAAGAAGCTGTTTTCTTTTCTTTGTTAAAATTGCCATTTAAATGTTGTGCAGAGTCAGAAAAGAAAACAATGTTTTGACACTCTTTTTCTTTTCGTCTTTTTTTTTCTGCAGACAAGATGACATACCTGGGTCAGAAGTTCTGCGTAGTGGTGTATCCAGCAGAGGATGAGAAAAAAGAGGACTGTGGAGAGGAGATGGAAATGAGGACGGAGACAGCTCCTCTATCGGGAGGGGAAGAGGGGGAGACGTCAAAATCGGCAGATTACTGAGCATCAACACGCAAACACACAAGCAGAGTGCCAGTTTGATACAGATATGCTACTGGAAGCTACTGGAGTGAAAACTCATGGAGCACACACTAGTACACCCTTCTGATTGTTGTATATACTTTTGGACATTTGCTGGTGTTTTAGCCGGGGTGGTATTGGAGGGTAGAGTCAGAGGTCAGAGGAGAGTGGATCACTAAACAGATTTATGTGATATGATTATGTACATCATTTCTACATTAAACAGAAACAATGAGCTGTATTATATCAACACATTCCAGTCTTAATTTTGCTGATGGTTTGGTAATAACTGTGTTGTTGTAATAGAGTGTGTTTGTGTGGACATGATGCACATAATTCACGCGATTCGATGCATCAGTGTAGTGCTACAGTCCTCAACCTGGTGGCCAGTCTACACTGGCAGTCACAGATTAATCAGAGGCATTAAACTCCATCCCTCAGCACTGCCTCCTCCACCTCCACTGGAGTTACAGCTTTAGATTCTCTGATGTGATGAAACTCAGAACTCCAGAATGTACATTAAATACTGCTATTTTCTAAGACCTGATTTGTGATGCAGAGTTAGTTTAGATCAGTGTTATTGACTATGATGTCACAACTGCAACCAAAACAGTGATTGTTATTTTCCATCCTACTGTTGTAACACTAATCCCCAGACTCCAGCTGAAGTCACTCCTCCACCCTTTACTGTAGCTCTTCATCCACACATTTTAGATATAAAACACTGCCACATCTATTTGCAATCACTGCTGATAGTGCAGTATTAGTCTTTCACTTCCTCTAAAAACATCTTTTTTTTGTTTTTCTTTTTATGTTTAGTTTAAAAGTATTCTGATTCAGAAATCTCACCTCAGATCATGATCATTCAGCTACTCATTGATACACTAAAGAACCATTTCTGACTTTGATTCCAAAACCCTTTATCTTTTTTTATCCTTTTGCCTTAATTGTCATATCTTGATTATTATTTTTTTTATCTTGTTCTGTCATTATTGTTATTATTTTGTGTCCTTTTCAGTCACTGCTTGTTGTTTTTATCCGGATGATAACTCTGGGATGTTCCTTTTTGAGATAGTATATTTACAGTATATATTTAAAAAACGCATTTTGCGGATTATAGTAGGTTTTTTTATACCAGAATCTTTCTCTGGTGTGAGTATAATTCTAGCATTTTAAATTGCCTTAATTATAATATAATACACATAGAGCAGAGCCTGTCTCAGGCATTCTAATTACCATTGTTATTATCACTTTTGAACAGTTATTATTGTTTGTTTGTTTGTTTTTTTTCTTTATATTTTTTGAAGATAAAAGAAGTTTCTGAAAAACCAAAAAGGCTAAGAAATTCAATGCTGACTGCTGACTTATTACTTCTGCATGAACTAAACAGGCTGAACAGGACCTGACAGTGGAAGCAGGCCTATAAACAGGGGGCAGAAGAGTCATATGAATGATGATATACTAATGGCTTTTGATTCACTCACAAACCTTAAAAGCACACAAATACAGCATTAATACCCACAACCTTTGATCAGATGTAGAGGAAATAACTTAATATGTTAAATAAACACATTTAGATCACTAAATACAGGAAATCAGGTGAAAAGAATATAGATGTATAAACATATATTGAATGTCATTAAACATTACACATGTATTTTTTCAGAAGAAAAAAAAAGAAGAGTAATGTAGTGCTATTTTTGGATTTCACATGTGTGTGTGTGTGATTGTGGAAAAGGTTGATGTAAAGCAATAGTGGCATTATTAATGTGTAATTATTAATATATATATATACTTGAACTAAAACATGTATTAAGAGCCAGATAAATAATTTCTTATTGATATTCATATATGAATAATCAAAAAGTATATATCTATGTATTGTGTTATAGATGTCAGTGTGAGTACAATAACTTCAGATGATGGACCAAACCAGGCCTTCATTTCATTTCTTCATTTCATCACATACATCTACGCATATTCATTTTTAGTTATTCATATGAAGTTATTTATATAAATACTCAGACGTTGTGTAGATGTATAATAGATGTTGGAGTGAGTCCAGTCGCTGAAATAAGACTCTGTTCACACCTGGTCACTATGTGAGTAGTATCTGAATTGTATCCTGGTAGGATTTTAACCACATGCCTTTACACTCTGTAGTAAAAATGCGTTTCTGGTTAGCCAGACTGAAATTTGATTACTGTGTGGGGTAGAATATGGGAATTATTTACTTTCGATTTCATAAATACTGTATCACACATGCTGTAAAACTGGTGGCAAAACAACTAACAGCTCCAACACAATGGTCTACATATTTCACTCTATAAATAATTAACACTAAATTGTTTTTTTCCACAGATGGTTGTTGATGTGGTAGCTACTTTAGTAATGTGAACACTATGTCCACATTTAAGACTAAATTTTACATTTAAACTAAATTCAGAGCCATTTATTGACTGGAGAGCTTCCAAAAAAGAGGCTTAAGGAACTTACACTCTCACAAATGAAGGTGCTTTAAAGGCGATGCCATAAAAGAATACATTTTGATTAAAAAAATAATTAATACAAATGCGTAACAGAGATGTCAGTTGTCCTTTCTAAACCTGAAAGGTTAACAAATTGGTACTTTATAGAACCAAAAGGGATTATTTTTGGCATGACTCAAAGAACCCTTTGTAGCACCTTTATTTTTTACGAGTATACGAGGTCCTCAAGCAGCAGGTGCAAACTATATAAATGGGTATAAATCATATCCCGTTACATTACATTACATTACATTTGGCAGACGCTTTTTTTTGTTGTTGTCCAAAGCGACTAACAATAATGATGTACAATAGAGTAATAGAAGTTTAAGGTAAAAAAAAAACCATCTTTACATAGGGCCTAAAGGAGGTCAAAAGGTAATAGTGGAATAGAAGAGGAAAAGAGGGGCAGAAGGAAAAGAGGTTAGAAGTAGTTAGTTTGTTAGAGGTGTTAAAAGAGTGAGTGCTCTTTAAAGAGCTCTGTCTTCAGGAGCTTCTTAAAGATAGCGAGGGACGCTCCTAATTTGGTAGTGGAAGGGATCATTTCCTCACCTGACAACAGCCAGTGTAAAGGTGTACTGGGTTTACTGGGTGTATCTGAATAGAGAAACTACCAGGCCTTGATATAAAAGACATTTCATACACATCCAATAAGCTCCATCAAATCAGCTCCATAAGTGCAATCAAAGCGTGATAGAAAGAGTCAGGGGCGCTGTTTATGTAAACATGTAGTCTGTTCTGGTCACAGGGTCTTTGTGTTCGCAGACACAGATTTGTCTATGTGCCTATGTGTTGATGTCAAATTTTACTTGGAAGATACTTGTGATACATAAATGGTCTCTATGTGCCGATTGTTCTTCTGTTTCTTTGTCTTTTTACAATGTATAAATGTAGTGATGAGTAGGTGTGTTCTGGTGCTCTCTAAAAGCAATAGAATGTTCATTTTTAGGTTTTATCGGGATTAACTTTAGAGACAAACATTAGGTTGGTTTTCCGAACATGGATTAAACCTATTTTTAGACTAAATCTCCATTTATCTCCATGCTGTGTAATTCATGACTATGCGTAATATCTGTGTGGGAAACTTAACTGCACCATTAGGTTTTGAACTAAAGCAATTAAAATATACCATCAGCTGTATATCTCTGCTCAAACTCAAGCTGGACCCTCCTGTTATGTTATGTGGATCAAACTGACCTGCTTCAGAGTAGTTATATGAATACTACAGACTACAGATCTTTTAGAACATGACATTTTAACCTTACCCAAACTAGACTGAATTTGTGTAATTAGAATGTTAAGTTTCTATTTTTAGTTATATTATGTGTGTTCATACAGTTCTGGAAAAAAATAAGTGACCACCTAATTTTCTGAATCAGTTTCTCTGATTTTGCTATTTATGTTTGAGACAAAGAAAAATGTTGTTTTGTTCTATAAACTAGACATTTCTTCCAAATTCATAAAATGAGAAATGGCTGAAATAACAAAAAAGATGCAGAGCTTTCAGACCTCAAATAATGAAAATAAAACAAGTTCATATTCATAAAGTTTTAAGAGTTCAGGAATCAATATTTGGTGGAATAACCCTGGTTTTAATCACAGTTTTCATGCATCTTGGCATGTTCTTCTCCACCAGTCTTACACACTGCTTTTGGATATCTTTAGGCCACTCCTGGTGCAAAAAATACAAGTAGTTCAGCTTGGTTTGATGGCTTGTGATCACCCATCTTCCTCTTGATTATATTCCAGAGGTTTTCAATTTGGTAAAATCAAAGAAACATATTATTTTTAAGTGGTCTCTTTATTTTTTCCAGAGCAGGGCCAATTGTGCTCCCTCTGAGCGCCGGCAGCTTGACTGCAAAGCTGCATGAACTGGGGTTTGAACCTACGACCTCCTGCTCATAGTGGCAGCGCTTAATACCGCTGGACCACTCGGCGCCCCCACAAAAAAATATTTTACTCTTCTATTTGCATAACATGAACATAACAGGAGGGTTAAACTTAAACTTGATCTGAATTTAGATTAAGAATGCATGCTTGATTCCCTATCAGTTCTTCCAAATGACAGAACCTTTCAGAATGATCACATCTTAACAAGAAACTAGGCTTCTTTTTTATGACAACATAGCATTTTGTATGTACAGTAATTTTTCCTATTTTAACATTATTATTACTACAACTACAGTATTATTTTATAAAAGTGATACATAAAATATTATTATAACTATTATAAGAACTGTGAGAACTATACAAAATTATTGTTGGTTGTTGATGGAAAAACATTAACATTTAGACTAAATACCAGCAACAAAAGAAAATGTCTGATCAATCATTACTGAAGAATTTTAGATAATACAGCTCAGGAAAAAATGAAGAGACCACTTTAGTTTGTGAATCAGTTTCTCTGATTTTGCTATTTGTAGGTTTATGTTTGAGTAAATGAACGTTGTTGTTTTATTCTATAAACTACAGACAATATTTCTCCCAAATTCCAAATAAAATATTGTCATTAAGAGCATTTATTTGCAGAAAATGGCTGAAATAACAAAAAAAGATGCAGAGCTTTCAGACCTCAAATAATGCATAGAAAACAAGTTAATATTCATAAAGTTCAGAAATTAAAGTTTGGTGGAATAACCCTGTTTTGTAATTACAGTTTTCATGCATCTTGGCATGTTCTCCTCCACCAGTTTTACACACTGCTTTTGGATAACTTAGCAAAAATTTAAGCTGTTTAGTTTGGTTTGATGGCTTGTGATCATCCATCTTCCTTTTGATTATATTCCTGAGGTTTTCAATTTGGTGAAATCAATGAAACTTATCATTTGTAGGTGCTCTCTTATTTTTTCCAGAGCTGTAAATATATGACAACAATCACAAATTTTCAAATTGTCATAGTTTTATAATGTTAGACATAATAAACAGCCCCTATTTATGACATTCTTTTTTTAGTGTAGTGAGGGGCGTGGTCTGTGTGTACAGACCCCAAGAAACAGCTGAACCCCACTGTACAGAATGTAGGAGCCCTAGACTAATGCTGCAGATCCATCCATCCACCACAAACTGCCCGTACAGGTTTACGCTGTGTTTTAATCAAACACATTAGAGAGGCGGCCTTAAAGGCCATGCAAAACGTCTAGAATCTAGAAGACGATGATGATGTTGTTTCTACTGGAAATGTCTGTCAAGCAGACATCAAGTAACTGATGTTTAATGTTTGTGATGTTCTGAATGTCTTTGCCACATTATCTGTGTACATGTTGTGCAGTTTCATCTGTTTATATATGGGCCTTTGTTTATACAGTACATGCCGGTTGATAAAATCATCCCACAAACAGTACATCTGGGTTAACTGTTTCTACTGAAGTTGTTATCTGGTTTCTTATGGGTTTTGTATACATATTAACTGGATATAACAAAAGATAAATAAAACTATAGAGTGAAGTAAAATCATGATTATTTATTGGTCTGTATCTGTAAAGCAGTGGTGTCCAAACTACGGCCTGCGGGACACTTGCCCGCTATTAAGTAGGTTTTTATAATGTGAGATTCAAAGTCTGAATAGGTGTCAGAAACAGACCAAAGAGTCTAAAAGCTGCAAGAGTTATCACAGTTGTAGTGCAGAAAACGGGCCAAATAGTCTAAAAGTGGTGAGAGTGCGCAGTTGTATAGCAGAAAACCGGCTAAAGAGTCTAAAAGCGGCCAGAGTGCTCAGTTCTAGCGCAGAAAACAAGCCAAAGAGTCTAAAAGCAGCGAGAGTGTTCAGTTGTAGCGTAGAAAACGGGCCAAAGGGTCTAAAAGCGGCGAGAGTGCGCACTTGTAGCCCAGAAAACAGGCCAAATAGTCTAAAAGCGGTGAGAGTGCACAGTTGTAGAGCAGAAAACCGGCCAAAGAGTCTAAAAGTTGCAAGAGTACACAGTTTTAGCGCAGAAAACGGCCCAAAGACTCTAATAGCGGCGAGAGTGCTCAGGTTGTAGAGCAGAAAATGGGCCAAAGAGTCTAAAAGCGGCGAGAGTGCTCAGTTCTGGAGCAGAAAACGGGCCAAAGAGTCTAAAAGCGGCGAGAGTGCTCAGTTTGGGAGCAGAAAACGGGCCAAAGAGTCTAAAAGTGGCCAGAGTGCCACTTATTGAGGAAAATATTTTTTAATTGAGTTCAGAGGGAAGTGTGTATGTTTAATTTGTCAGGAATCAGTTGCCGTAATGAAGGAGTATGATATTAAGAAACATTATGAAACGAAATATCAATTTGAAAAATCTTAGTTTACACAACACTGCCAAAGAAAAATAAAGATAGTAACTCAAGTAAAATGGTGTATAAATAATAGTAGTCAAGAAAATGTATTATTATAAGTGGTATATTTCATTACTTGTTTTATTACAGTGTCTGCGGCCCCGTGACTGCACATATACTTCTCCTTCTGGCCTCCAACAAGAAAAGTTTAGACACTCCTGCTGTAAAGTATGGGATGGGGAATAAGTGAGGGCCTACTGACTAACACTTTTAAGGATTTCCCTGATTGCCAACCAGATCTGGCTGGTTATTGACTAATAAGTTGAATCAGGTGTGTTTAATCAGGATAATCATCACACTGTGCTGGAATGCAGCCCTTCAGAACACACACAGATCTCCCTCCAATCTTTGAAGGTTCAGGGTTTGTTGTAAAGTGGCGCCCTCTAAAGACACAAAGGGATAAAAGTTGGCTCCAAGGTTGTAACAGTTTTAATTTTTTCATTACAGTTAAAATTATAATAAAGTTAATTCAATAACTAGCTAATAAATAGCTTTTAGAGTGGGTTTGCTAGTTTTTATTTTTTTTTATTAATGCTTAGTTTTAGTTTAGTTTTCATTTGTTTTAGTATAACTTACATTTTTTTCATGCTTATTTGTGAGGTGCAGGATTCAAAAAGGTATTGTGTAAAATAAACTAAACCATTAAAAAAACATTCAGTTACTGTTAAACAACCAACTGTCCACAAAAACTGAAACAGTCCACAGGGTAGCAGCCTTAGGCACAAAATGCATGTAATACTGCTGCTTAAAATAGCCACTAAAAACATAAACAATCACAAAAACTTAATAAACTTATTTCCACAGGTTTTACTCATTTTCACCAAAATTTCCAACTCAAAAACACATATGAATAAAACAAACCACTGAAATCAATTGTATGGGAAAAACAACAACTTTACCCTTTTTTAGTTGGAGTAACTGTCTGTACTGTTTGATTGCATTCAGCAAAAAAAGCATTAGTGAGGTCAGGAGGGTGGATGATCACCACAACACCTTATCAACAATAGTGCTGCATGGAGCTCCATTACACCAAAGAACACAGTTCCACTGCTCCACAGCTCACTGCTAGGGGACTTTATACCGCTCCAGGCCACACCTGGTATTAGGCATAATGCCATTTAGTTTATGACTATATGCCCCAGAGAGTTCAATTCCATTGACAATACTTCTCTATACAGAGACTAGACAAGATGTGCGTACCTGCATCTGTGTCAGCAGTTGGTGCAACCTATTGTATAAATTGTAATAAGACTTGTCCAACACTTTTAAGGATCAGCAGGAGCCTCAAGGTTTCGTTCTGTGAACCTGGATTAAGCCTAAATGGTGGTAAAATTATTAATGGCACACATGTGACAATGTGGATTGAGGAATATTAAAAGTCAGCACAATATCAGAAATGGAATATCTCATCCATCTGCACTCACTATCAGGCTTTGCTTTAACTCTGATAATTCACATTGCCTTGCCATATGATACTTGCTGATACCAAGCCGTCCTGTGAGGTAATATGTTATGAACAATTTACATAATCCTATCTCATGACTTTAGACCCCTAATTCTAAGAAAAATTAGCAAAAAATACCATTATTTGGCCTAGAAGTAGAAGGTTAATCTGTTTTATTGTTTTAATGAATAAAAACAAAACCCTGAATGAATGTAACGCATTCTTGAGCTTCTCACAAAAGCCTTAATTCACAGAACTCTTGTAATTTGTCTCAAATGTTACTCGCTTAAGAAATCTATTAAATTAAACAACAATATAATCGGATTAATCATGGTCAAAATAAGGTTCAAAATTATAATGCCTCCCTTTATTTTTGTGTGAGACAAAAATATTTCTGTAGTCTTGTAAATCTGGCAACCCAGACCAATATCTGGGTTAAGAATGATTTTCAAGTTATTCAAATGCATTAATGCTAGTTTTAAAGGCTTTCACACCCACTGATAAAATACATATTCAGGAATCAGAAGCCGTGAAAATGCCAATGTGGTGTTTTATTGACAAATGATTCTACTGCATCAGTTTTACATTAACAATGATTACTCAGCTTTGCTTCTACTAAACATAAGAAACTGAGCAGGACAGTGCTCTATAAAGGATAAATTAGGGGACGAGGGTGTCGACAGGAAGATACTGCAGAACAGAAAGGCTTTCTTTTGCAAAAGCCAGTGCAGGTATTAACAGAGTGGAGTTAAGTCATATCATTTAAGGAGCTGTGGCATCGGTTGTTGAGGCTGACGGGGCATCTAACATGGGGAAATCTGGTGATTATAAGGCCTTCAGATGGTTGTTGGCACATTGATGCCCTCGCCCCCCTCTGAGGGCAAGGACCAGATGCAGTACAGAGCCACCCTGGATTTTATAATCTGCTGCTGTTTTCTCATCATTCCTAGGGAGGGAAAAAAAAAGAAAAGGAGAATTATTTCACGAGTTTTGGAATATGATAAAACACTGAAAGAGTGAAACTGAATTATATAACCACCACACCTCATCTGCAACTACACAACTCAATCCAGACATACTGGATTCCAGAGAATACCACAGCTGACTGCTGGGGGTATTTTCTACCCCTTTATACCCCTCTAACCTGCACCTGTCATTAAGTATGATGCTGTAAAGTGCTCCACAATTTCCTATTCTATTGGCAGTATTCCCTTTTGGCAAGCTGTGTGTATATTTGCACGTCTGTGTCAGCAATGGGTACAACTCATGTAAATTAATAAATAAATGTGAGGTATTAAGGTGCAAAAATCTTACAGAAAAAGAATATTATTCTTATCATAGAGGACTGAAACGGCTGCCTAAAAACCATATATTTCTTGTGAATGAGAGCAGTGATGAAAGCATATTCCAAACCAAGAAGAAATATGTGTGAACATATACTGGTGATGTGGCTATTTCTATATTAAATGATGCATCAACAGCACACTGTTTGTGTGATGATTTTTACTGTATATTTTTTTATTTTTAAGAGAGTGTATTTGGTATATTAGATTGCCTGGAATTATGTCCAAGGTTTTAAGTACATAAATATAGATATAGTCGTGTGAACTTATCTTACATCTGTTTTCCACTGTAGATGAGTCTTTGTTGCTGTGGTGGAATTCCCTCCTTCTCCTCCACTCTTTCCTTTATTCTCTCCACCTGCAGTAATAATTGAGCATTACACACTAAGCATTACACACTACCTTAGAAGACCCTCACAAATAATTATACCTTAATTTTCAATAGGCAGATCTATCCCACGTATCAACAACTGCCTCTAGTCCTACTCCATTGATATTTAAATATCCATACTGAATTCTACCTAGTCTATTGTCACTGATAATACGTACCTTGTCAGTTGGCTCAATGTCAATTTCAATTTCTTTGCCAGTCAGCGTCTGAAAAAATAGAAAACTACACAGTTAGTAAATGAACAACTAGTTTGGGATGATTACTTTTGGATCAGAAACACCACTAATCACTCCAACTCTTAACCAAAGATACTGGAGGTACCTTTGGAGTACCTAAAAGTGCACCTAAAAGTAAGGATGCATGGTGATATTGAAATTATACCAGGCTGCACAAGTTTTGGCTCTCCAGGCTTTGATTCTGGTGAGTGGGGAGAGAAACGACAGCTCTTCCACGCAGCCCTCAAAAGCCCAAAGGAATGACAAAATTATAATAATGCAGTGGAGTGAAATGCAAGATGTTTGAATTAAATGTAAAAAAAAAAAAAAAAAAGTAAAACACTACAGTAAAGATTCACAAAACACTTTGGTAAGTTGAGTAATGGACCATAAGTTATCTGCTTAGATACATTTACTTTAAAAAAGTGATTAATTAAGAAAGAAATCAGCACATTTTTATTTAAAAAAAAAAATCTTTTTAGAGCTGTTGTTCTGCTGTTCATCAGAATAGACCATGAACCAGCCAATGATCAAGTTTTTAAACCAACGAAACCCCATCCACTTTCCAAAACAGTAGTACTGGTACAAAGCAACAGCAAATTTAAACTAATTTAATGTGATTTAGAACACCCTTTTAAATCATTTTAACTGTTTAGGGATGTATTAAGAAATAAAAAGGCATTATGAAATATAACATATTACACACAGGCTTCCAATGCATTGAAAATAAATAACTATTAATGATTTTAGTTAATTGGATTTATTTACTACACAGATTTTATAGTAGAACATAAATTACAGACACTGGAAATAATTCAAGTCTGAAAGGGAGCATGTAGCTAGTGAACAAGTAGTTTTCCTCGTTTGTTAACAAGCTAAGGTATAGTTAACCAAACGCCTCCCGGGCAAAATAAGGTGCTAGTAGCTAACCTAGCTAACTAATCAGCCAGCAGTAAACTTTAGCTAACTCTCTCACTGTCCACAGAAACGCAGGCAACCTTTTTAATTTTCAAACGCAGACTGAAGACTGGACCTGAGCCTGATAATTTGTTATGTTAACTAAGCTAAATTATGTTAACCACAGCTCCAGCCTAAACTAAACACATCTCGGCTAGGCTAACACTACTAGCGTTAGCATGCTAACCGGCAGTGTGAATGAAACAGCAGGAAATGACCGGTTCCCCTACCTTCACTTTAATCAGCATTGTGGCTCCTGTATTGTGTCGCTACCCGCAATGAATTCACACAGCGAATAAAACAAATCCAACAGAAAATCAAGCTATTTATCTACTATATTCTCTCGTCTTTACTCTTCTACACATTCAACTGAAAATCGCGAACAGCTTAAAAACAATTCCCCGCAGCACTGCAGCGCTGATCATTAGTTCCTACTTAAAATATAAGGCTAAATTAAACTAAAGCATTTAAAGCTTAAAAAACACAAAGTATTATTACATTTATTAATATGCGCGTTTTACATTTTTATTTAGTGTTTAAATATTTAATACAGTGGCTTAGGGCTGCGAGTGTAGTCTTCGAAATGGGCCGTCGTTTTGTAGTCCATTAAGACATCACTCTGAACGAATGGGAACGGGACGAGTTTGACTGAAAAACTACAATATGTGATTTACTGTATATCGAAGGCAACTGTCAAAAAATATATAACCGCCTTTCCTGTCTTTCTTTATAGCTTGTTAACTAGCTACATTTCAGCGCTGATTTACAGGTTTACAGCTTCAGCAGAAGGTAATGACAACAGAAAACAAAAATAAATAAAATAAAATAAATTCCCCGCGGCCATAAAAGTACCCTTGTTTGACGTTTAAATAAAAAGTGACGAAAGACTGCAGTAGTAGTCTTCAAAACGAGCCGTCGTTTTTCCATTAAGACTTCACGGTGAACGAATGTGAAAGAGGTGGGTTTGACTGAAAAACTACAATTTGTGTTTTACTGTAGATCGAAGGCAAAATATTACCGCCTTTACACACAGCTATAGCTAGATTGTCCTCTTTCATAGCTAGTTAACTACATTCCAGCGCTGATTTACAGGTTCACAATGCCAAAAGAAAATCTAGCTATCTAGGTATGTACAATATTCCAGCTACTTAGCTCTTCCACACATTAAATTAATTAATTAATTAATTAATAAACTCCCCGCAGCCCTGCAGCGCTGATCATTAGTTCCGACATAAAATATGAGGCTTAATGTAAAGCTGTCTAAGCGTTTAAAACAAAGTACTGTATTAATACATGCATTTGAACGTCTTACATTTTTATTTATTGTTGAAATATTTAATAAACACTTATTTAACGTGTAAAAGGAACGGAAGACTGCAGCAGTGAGCGTCAAAACGGCCCGTCTTTTTGTAGTCCATTAAGACCTCACTTTGAACTAAAGTGAACGGGGCGGGTTTGGCTGAAAAACTACAATTTGTGTTTCACTGTAGATCTGGGGCAAAATATTACCGCCTTTACACACAGCTATAGCTGGGAATGCTGCGCATCCTTCCTGTCCCCCTTCAGAGCTGGTTAACCACATCCCAGCGCCGATTTACAGGTTCACAGCTTCAGCAGAAGGTGATGCAATAGCCATTATGCATTTAATATAGCGTGTAATCGCTACCAGGGGCTAGATGTGTAATATCATCTGTAATCAAGACTGGGTACGAAATGTAATAGTAAGCTAACCTAGCTATTTTTGTGTTAGTTAGCTAGTTACTAGCTAGCTAGCGAGCTAACTGCCAGTTATCTGCAGAAATAGCTAACTTAGCTAACCAGCTAACCTACCTAGCTAGCTAGGTTATGTAACTGTAACAGATGTAGACATACTGTAAACAACAGGTGTCTAATATTTGACTACGTTACATTTGTAGCTGGTTAACTAGTTAGTTATGTGTTTATAAGTAACGTAGATACCATTAGTTTAATTTAGCTCTTGCGAGAATTGAGCATTAAATAGATCAAAATAGTCTAGCCTACTTTGTTCTAGAATTATCCACGATTGTTATTCTAAGCTATCATTATTTATTAATATAAATGAGAGTTAAAAACACCTGCAGCTTCGTCCTAGACGACTTTTGACATGTGGGAGGGGTTTTCTCATGGCTGAAGAGGCCTCTGACATTTCTTTTTCTCTAGTTAAACAAACAGAGAGTATAAGGACACAGAGCACACAGCTGCTGTTCCTGAGAGATCCTGCTCGAGTCTGAAGAACTTCACATCTGAAAACCATGCCTCGCATCGAGAATGACATCAAGCTCGACTTCAAGGACGTCCTGCTTCGCCCCAAACGCAGCACCCTCAAGTCTCGTAGTGAGGTAAACTTTTTTAATATCTTAGTTCATATAAACTAAACGAATAGCACTGTTCCAGCCATCATGGTTTCTGTGTTTGGTGTAGTAACATACTGTTGTTTGGGCTTTAGTGGCTTTAAAATGTTTGGGTCCATTCACCACCACTGTAAATGTTTCTGAGTGGAAGTTCCCCTGAAATGTTTTTTGTAGGCCTGCCATAATAACTATATCTGTTTGGGCAATATATGGTCCCAGAACTCATTTTGGTAAATGAGATTACTTCATTTTAAATGAGAAATTCAGTGTGAAATGGACTTATAACAAATATGAACAAATATCGAATAGCCCACCTCAATTTACTACCAGCATTTTGAAATACAGCACTTTTAGCCGATGCTCCCAACAGGATTATAATGCTAGTGATAGGGGCATAACAGTACCCATGCAAAAATGTGCCCTATTTTTACACCATTAATTCAAGCTCAAAGTAGCTCCACACTTCGTTGGTAGAATTCTGAGTTTCCTGACTCTTAAAAAGAGGGAATGAGAACTGTGAAAGTGCACAGGTTGTTTATTAAAACACTGTTTATACACACAGTACCTTCAGCTAATGCTAACCTCACACCAAAGATTTTTAAGCGATTTCATTGTTGCAAAATAATGAGTCTTACTAGACTGAAGTTGCAGTAATGTCATCTCGATTGTTCAGTGTAAGATGGTTAGGATTGAAGGTTTTAGCCGTTCAAATAAAATCAACCGTGTTTAATATTATCGTAATTATTAAGATTTGGCTCATGCAAATAATTCTGTGAACAATGTAAACAACCAATAGGAGGGAACTGGGCAAACGTGGGAATGTTTCTGTTTACTCAACCAGGGTTGTATCCACATTCTGCGGTGTTTTGTCTTTTTCTTTTTGGCTGTTTTTCTGAACAAATTACTGCAAACATAAATGCAGCTGTGGCCAAAAGGTGCTTCTGTTTCTGCTCCTCAGTTAAACAGCTTCTTTTCCTGTTAAATTCCACCAGAAGCATGATGGGAAATAATTTCAGACAGACTCCAGTTACAGTCTTAGTCTGTGACTATAAAGTCTGTGTGTAGTCTTTAGACGTGAGAGGGTGTTAGACTTTAGCCTATGAAAAGTCTTCTTAGAGTCTTTTCGAAGTCATCTACTGTATGGTTAGCATAAGTAAACTGACAAACACTAACAAAACTAGAGCTGATAGGTTACGTTAATAGTCACATTAGTTTTGGACTGATGTTGGTGCATCAGGAGTTGTCAAATATTGCAAGCACAACCGAATATGAGGGTTATTAATTTTACAATCTTTTTACCTATCCTACCTATTCCTTCATGCTTGTCATGCTTGTATTTTTTTAATTAACTACCCGTGTACTGTGTGTATTTTTTAACAAACTACCCATGTACTTTCAAAGTTCTCAGTGCCTCATTTTAAATGTCAGTAGCTTGTTAGGTAGTGGTGTAAAAATAGTCATTTCTTTGCATGGTTTTTAGCTGTATGTCAGAATGCTAGGGGTTAATGGAGGTGGGCCATTCAACAAAAGTTTGTACTCATTATAATGTTTTACTACAACCCAAGTCCATTTTACACAGAATTTCTCTTTTAAGGCCGTTTTTATGTCACTGATATAGGCTACTGATAATAAAATAGCACAACAATGTAATTACCTCCTTTTTTCCAACAGAGAATGATATTATTAATAATGCACTCCCTGTAGCCAACAAAATAAAGTAATTTTGGTCAGATATAACCTGCATCGGCTTGATATATCACAAAACTAGAACAGTGAAGAATTAGCTTTTATAATATTTAGGAAAAAGTTGCATTATATGTTTGATAAAATGTGATCTTACACCTGACATTGCACATCCTGTATCACACATTACAATAGCAATGCTGAAATAAACAATGCTGCATCTCATCTCCATGTCTTACATTTACTCTCATGGCTTTTGTTTTCTCTTTCTCTTAGGTGGACCTGATGCGCAGTTTTACTTTCAGAAACTCAAAAAGAAGTTACAGAGGTATCCCTATCATAGCTGCTAACATGGACACGGTTGGAACTTTTGAGATGGCTTTGGCACTCCATCAGGTATGAGTGAAGTAGAATAGTGTTCAACCAGTTATTGTCTTTTCACTCATCATACTTTCCCAACCTTGAACCTTCATATTGCTGTGTTTTTGAAAGTCTCAGAATTGTTTTGTCTACAAGGACCATCTGGTATTCTGTTGTTTAATGCACTTTTCACTAACCTTAAACAAGAAGATTCACCCATAGGCGTAGGAACCGGGGGGGATGGGTGGGACATGTCCCACCCAATATTAGAAACAGGTGGATTTGTCCCCCCCAAAAATGATATCAGTTCGCTCAGGTCAGCTGTACTATTAATGAGGAGACAGACCGGACCAATCACGGAGCCGGTTCAGGTATTAAGTCACGCCTCTCAGTAGAAACAGCCAATCAGCTTGCTGGTTTTGCGGCGCGCGGAGCAGAGGCAGTTTGCTGTTTGGGAAGCCCCGCCCCCTCGCTGTGAGATGTAGCAGCGGGATCGGGACGCAGCAGCTTCAGCTGATTTTAAAACAGATATGGATATACGGAGATTTTTCTAAAAGAAAGGTAACGATAGGCTAACCACTTCAACTGTGATGATATGTTTCTGATAGCTGGTTAAAAATACACGTCTCTGAATCAGCACACAGTTTAAACCCACTGTGATTAATAAACTGCAGCTGTGTTAGTGTATAAGCTTATCTTTGGAATTAGCTAGATTGGGAGTCAGGGTTAAAGGAAAAAAATAAAATATATATGTAATGTTTCCCTGTGCCTGATCAGCTAATCACTTTAATTTTCAAACTGTTTATTCATTTAGGATTACAGGACTTACTGTGAGCTATAATGAACGAAAATTGATTTAACTAACTAGTTATCTAGAAGCTGGATGTAGATGATCGCCAGAATTCCGTACAGTACTTTAAGTTGGTAGTTTAAAGCAGTTACTTAACCCCGATCACTGCCCTAAACTAGTGTTTTCCACCTGATCAGCTAATAAACAGTCATTTACTGAGTTTACCTGTTAAAATCCTTTAGCCCCCTATGGAGCCTAAATTAATCATGTATATCCACCAGAGGAAGCTCTAGAATATGCAGAACAGTTTTAATATGCAGTAGAATATATAAGAACTGGGTTGAGAAACACTGCTGTAACGTGACTTCTGTTCATTTGTATTTCACAGTAAGACCACATAGCCTGACGTTTATAAAAGTCTCTATGAAACGTAAAGTTACATTCTTTTACATAAAAGGACACCATCTTAAGAAGAGCTCTCAGTAGAAAAAAATAAAGGTGCAGGAGAAAATATAAATATACAACAGAATTGACATGCCAATACGTAATAATAATAATATTAATAATAATAACAATAATAATAACAATAATAATAATCTGTTATATTATTTTAAATATTAGGTGATAACTCAGACATTGCTTGCATAATTTTTCTAACAACAGTAGCTGTAATGTGGAGTAACATGTTTAGGTTGTAAAATCACCTTATAATAATAATTTACTTTTAATTAAAAGTAATTTCCACAAATGTTGTTCTAGGAAACTATTGGGTGGGCTTGGGTTCATATTGGCAAATGTGTCCCCCCCAATATCAAGCCCGCTCCTACGCCCTTGGATTCACCAACCCCTTGTTTTCTTCCAGTTCTCTCTTTTTACTGCTATACACAAACACTACTGCGTAGACGACTGGAAAGAGTTTGCAGCAAAGCACCCAGAATGCCTAGAGGTAATACATAATGTATTATAGTTTAATTAAACATTATTGTGCTTTGAATGACCCATAGTTAACATTTCTTCTCTCTATTTCTCTCTCCCTCTCTTGTTATTCATCTCTACAGAGCTTAGCAGTCAGTACGGGTACAAGTGAGGGAGATTTTGAAAGGCTAGGTGCCATTTTGGAAGCTGTGCCAAAGGTCCAGTACATTTGTGTGGACGTAGCAAACGGTTACTCTGAACATTTTGTGCATTTTGTGAAGGACGTGAGGCAGAAGTTCCCCTCTCACACCATCATGGTCAGTGTACAAAGCTTATAGCACAAACACAAAATAATAAGATAATGAGATTCAGTTTACTTCTGTAATAAGATAATAGTTCTCATGGCTATAAACACAGTTGTAGATTATTATTACATTGTTTTTATACATTATTTTATACGTTATTTTTTTCAAGGCTGGTAATGTCGTCACTGGGGAGATGGTAGAAGAGCTGATTCTGGCTGGAGCTGACATCATAAAAGTGGGCATCGGTCCAGGTAAAAATACTGAAATTATTTCACTTGATTCTGAGTGATTAGTGTTAAATTTTAGTGTTTAGTGCTGTAATGGTTCTGTAGCAAAATTCAAAATTGGCAGTCTAAACTTTGGCTTACAGCATACATAAGACAAAGTGTGTTTATTCATTTATTTGTTTGGATAAGTTTCCAAGAGCATGACCCCTATTTTTTCAATTCCTTTTTTCCACAGTTATAATTTGAGAACACACTTAACCACATATTCAAATCACAAAGGCTTGTAAATTAGATAATAAATTAAATTGTACAAAAGCATTGGGAAACATGCTCCATCACTGTTTTTTCCCCTGAAAGTCAAGGGAATTAAAAAAGGGTTTAACTTTCTTTTTTTTGGAGTAACTGTCTTTACTGTCCAGGAAGGTTCTTGAACATTGCTGTGAAGATTTGTTTGCACTGACTTCCTCAAAAAACACACCTAAAAGTTTTAAATGGAGCATCATAATTCCATGCATTAATGCTGGGAGGTTTTATCCCCCTGTAGCTGAAGCCTGCCATTAGGCATGGCATTGGGCATGGAGCCAGTAGGTTGATGTTTATATTTTCCAAAGAGTTCTGTTCTATGGGCAATGCAATACTTTCAGGTAGGGCTGGAAGTTTAATCAGTTGAACTTGATTAATCAAATTACTGATTTAATGCGATAAAAAAAGATATAATTGAGGTTGTACATGTTTTAAATATATCTAAGTATCGCCCAGCTCTACTTTCTGGGACTAGACAAGTTGTGTGTGTGCATTTGCACATCTGTGTAAACAGCAAATGCAGCATAATGTAGCTAAGTGCATTTATTAATATCAACAAACACCCCTTTGGGTGTGAACCGGTAGTGCTGATTGAATTGTTGATACAACATTATGACACAGAGATATAGTTTGAATAGCAGAGAGTGGAAAATGGTGGGTAGGCAACATGTGCACTTTATTTTCAGACTTTTATTATTCAAATAATGTTTGTTAAAAAAAAAAAAAGGTAAATTATTATTTTTTTTATCCTAAATGAACCATGTTTGTTTTCCATATGAGCATGTATTAATCTTTTACCATATCAATTTATTTGACATTTCCCTCTGTTTGTCTGTGCAGGCTCAGTGTGTACCACCCGTAAGAAGACAGGAGTGGGCTACCCTCAGCTGAGCGCTGTGATTGAGTGTGCCGATGCTGCACACGGCCTGGGAGGACACATCATCTCTGTGAGATATTCATTCTGTAGCTATGAGTGCCTAGTTAGTTCACTGTAGAGACTAAAGACTGTAGATGTTAATATTACATATTTTAAAAAAGGTAATATCATTTTTATATGTTTCTCACTCAGGATGGAGGATGTACCTGCCCAGGTGATGTCTCTAAGGCTTTTGGTGAGTTTGCTCTGTAACCTGAAGGCATTCTTCACTAAACTTGTCCTTGTAATCAGACACTGGTTCTTGGTGTCCAGTAGATGCATTAGTAGTCACTACATACATTCTGACTCTCTTCGACCTGTGTCTGTGTTGTGTGACGGACAGGTGCTGGAGCAGACTTTGTGATGCTTGGTGGGATGCTGGCAGGTCACTCTGAGAGCGGGGGTGAGATCATTGAGAAGAACGGGAAGAAGTATAAACTTTTCTATGGAATGAGCTCTGACACGGCCATGAAGCGGCACGCAGGAGGAGTAGCGGAGTACAGGTGAGAGAGAGAGCTTGGAAAGTACAAATGTTTACAAAACATGATTTTTTATTTATAACTAGACATTTTATAAACTAAAATCACTACATGGTAACTACTCTGTATTAATGATGTACAGTGATGAACAGTAACAAAGTAAATGTAATTCATTACTGTACATAAGTAGTTTGTGTATCTTTTCTGAAGTTTTTAGATTTTTACTTTAATTCCACTACATTGTGCCAAATCTATTGTTACTTTTGTTGTTGTTGTTTTTTTGTTTTTTTTTTACATTTTTATGTTTGCATGAAAGTATAAAAATGAAAGAAGCGCAAATCAAATGCACCAATCAGGATACAGCATACACATTGTTTTGAATTTGTTTAGAATTTTTGGACATGCTGTAGCTATGAAAGATGTGTAGTAAGGAAGTAGACCTACTTTACTACTGTACTTAAGTACTAAAATGCTGTTTCTGTACTTCCTGGAGCATTTTTTAGTTAGTTTAATACTTTTACTCAGTAACATTGTTTATTTGCTGCATCATTACTTGTTATAATTATAAAAATGTTAGGAATCATTACAAACCCACATTATCACTAAAGCCAGAGCAGTAGATGCTCTGAACTGTCACCGAATTTGATGAAGCTCCTCATCATTGAGTGAATCAAACTGATCTTGTAAGAAGACCACGCTGCTCCCGTTCTGACTTTCACTGTGAGAACTTTCCACTGCTTTCTGTAATAACTACACAAAACAGACTGTACATTTACTTTAGTAGTGCATTTTAGAATAAACTACTTGCAATACTTAAGTACAAAAAATATTGAATACTTTAGTTCACAGGTTAAAGAACACTTTAACTTTTACTTAAGTCACTTTTTTGATAGAGCACATTGTACATTTACTGAAGTCTGGGTCTCTAACACTTTAAATCTCTGGTAGCTTACCAGTTCCATCATATAGTTCAACATTAGCAGCCTAAGTTTTTTTAAGTTTTTAATAAACTTGTGACAAAGTTGCATAAATAAATCTTAAGCGAAATATTTCTGAATATTTCTGGGAGGGGCTGTATGTTTTTAAGCTATATCTGGACAGGTGTACCAGCCATTTCCCAGACATTATGCTGCCAGCCCCCTATTACAAAATCTGTGCATTAAATGTGAGGTGCTCTCTTTTATGTCTTTAATGCCAGCTCTCTTTAGTTCTAATTCTTCTACCTTTTTTGTTTTAATGGTGGTTAAATAGGCAGATAAAGACTGTTTGCTGTTCTGATATCTCCATGTTCCCAGTAGCTCTTTTATCAGCTCCATTAGCAGCATCACAGTTACTCAGATAAAAACTGTTCTAGCCAGAAAAATATCCTGGGACCTTCCAGACACCCTGTTTTTAGGATATATAGATATATTTAAATAATACCTTACCAACTGTACATTTTAAAATCCTGTTTATTTATGTAAAAATCACTGTGCTATTCATAATAAAAAAAATTGAATAGCAGAATATGTCACTGCTGATGCATTTGCTGCTTGTCCACACATGATAAATACAGTGTGTTGTGAACATGTCTTTAAATAATGTAATACAGTATTTTTACCATATCACCCAGCATATATAAGAATATTTATTGTGTTATAAATTTAGGCCATATAATCCAGTCCTAATTAAATGTATTATTTTTCTGTGTCAGGGCCTCAGAGGGTAAAACAGTGGAGGTGGTGTATAAAGGTCCGGTGGAGGTCACAGTGAGAGACGTGCTGGGGGGTGTCCGCTCCACCTGCACCTACGTTGGAGCTGCTAAGCTGAAGGAGCTGAGTCGCCGCACCACCTTCATTAGAGTGACTCAGCAGCTCAACACTGTGTTTGGTACTGATAACTAGACTGCTGCTAATACAGGTTAGCACTGGTTCAGATCCAGAGTGAAGGTCTAAAACAGGTCCTCATTTGAGCAACATAGCCTTTAATGAATGTCATGCAGTGGGTTATATTTTAAATATCTGATGTATTCTTTCTGTAGTAATTATCTGATACAGAGACACCCATGTTCACGTTCACACTCAGACACACACACACAGTACACACCAGGATTAACCACACACATTTTGCTCTTTTCCACAGTGTTTATGATTGCAACGACAAAACAATGAGTTGTTGTTGTATTCCAGTACTTTTATATTTACATGAATTTTCCATGTAGTGTTCAGAATGTAATAAGAATCGTCCATGAAGCATTTCTGCTCTTTTTTTCATTCTGTCCCACTTAATGGTTTTAGCACTGCACAGAATGAAAGCTCATAGAGTTTATTTTTAATGTTCTCTTAACAGGTTTCTCAGTTCTAGCCTTCACTGCCCTTAATTCATTTACACTGTGTTTCATTGTCTTAATTTATAAAATATTCTTTAAAGAAGCCTTATGTTTCCTCTATGCATTTAGCAACTACAGACAGGTCTATTAGTGTTTGGATGGAAAATACATTTAAAGAATAACACTTTTTTTGCAATCGAACTACTCATATGTATTTTATATTGGAGAAATTACTATAAAGTACTTTCATGACCAGACACTTCATGGCCTGTTTCCTCATTATTTTAAGACAAATTAAGGGAATAAAGTATTAAGGATTGATTTCAAGGTGCTGAATTTGCATTTATTAGCTCTTCTTGGGAACACACGCCGTATACACAGGCTCAAAAGCAAAAAAAGTATGTTAAAAGCTGCTCAGCTGGTTTGGGATCAGGTGACAGCGTGGTTAGAGCATTCCATTACTTTACAAAACCTTCCTCATGCAAATTCTGCACTTCTGCACAAACAACTCCAGGACCTTTATCCTCTTAATTTGGAATGGAATAATGAGTAAACACGTCACACTTGATCCTGAAATCTAAATCAGTCAACAGGCTAATTAATTTTAGGCTTGTAAAAAAGGAGACACTAAAATAGCTGTAATTTCTAAACACAATATTAAATGCAGTATTTCTGTTAAACCCCTTGAATTAAACCCAAAGGTCCACATTAATATAACATTTGGATTGTAATTGGGTAGAGGCAAATGTACAAAAACAAATGTTAATGTCCAAATACTTTTAGACCTGACTGTATTTTAGTCATTTGTTTTATTTATGTTTTTTCACTGTTGGACCAAAATTCAGAAAGCACTTTGACACAGTCATTCCACATCACTCCTTATTCAGTATAACTAAAGTCTTACAACATGCTCTATGCACTGATGAAAGAATACAGACGTTCCTGTAACCTGATTATTTGATGTGTTAAGTTGGTACAGTATATACAGGTACTGTATAAGCATGCTACTATACTAAATGACACTGGACACAAACTTACATTCCTTTGCACAGTTAAAGAGTGTTTTGAACAACTCTAGTCAGTCCGCTGCAGCAACATTTCACTCTTTCAATAGAGAATCTGCTATCTGTGTGTAATTAGCATTGTCTTAGTAATTGATGATCATCCTAATGATATGCAGTCTGTTTCAGATTCATGCTGCTGGTTAAGAATGTCACAGAACCAAAGCCTTTAAAAACATAATAGTTAAAAATAATGGTTCCTATATAATTTGGTTGTTTATCTATATTTTAATGAAGACTTATACACTTTTTGTGTGAGTGTGTATGTCAGTAACCTGGCTGATATACATTTAGAATGCCCTGAAATATTTCTCTTTTGTCTTTTTGTTTCTGGCAGGAAAGTATTTGCCAAATGTTCCAAGTGTTGATGAATAAAAAACGATTTTAACAAATCACCGTTTCACTGTTTTTTTTTCTTACTGTTGATGTTCTACTTGTATTCTACATTTAAATGTGTTCATACAGGTGGGTAGATGTAAATGAAGAATGTTTTTGCAGATATGACTATTGAAAATGATTTCAGAGTTGGAATCATAACATTAGAAATTGAAGATAATATTGTAGCACCCTCTTGTGTTTAAACCAACACAAAACAGCCAGTACTTTCCCTGAAAACAAGTTTTTCAGACAATGCATGAGCAGGTGTTTCTTCTTAAAAGTAATCTAATTCTTCTCTTCACTACAAATCTTCTAACTACAATTTCTCTATTATTTTTCACTAAGGTTCTCTGGTATATTTTTTCACTACATGTCTTCTGGTGCTTCATACCTCCACTCACTACAGGTTATCTGATACTTCTCTTTATTACACTTCTCACTGCAAGTTATCTGGTGTTTCTAATTATAGGTCCTTCAATACTTCCAATAGATTCTAATTCATAATGTGTATACTGTTTTAGCAGGAGAAGCAGGGCAAAAAATAAGTCATCTTATTCAATCAATCAATTAAGTCAATTTCACCCGCTATACATCTGATTCCATTTGTTTAATCAGTTGGTCAGTCTTTAATCAACTGATCACATTTGCTTTTGCTTGACTGGAATAAAAACCTACTGCCACACTGGTCCAAATGTTTGGACTTTACACACCTTAAGTCAGAAGTTTGGATACATCTCACTTAATACAAGATTTATACTGTTTATACTTACCTTATCTGTTGCATCACTCAGCATTAACATAATACATAAAAAATACAGAAGATCAGTTCATGTACTATGTTGATGTACACAAATTTATGGTTACTGGATAAATCATTTATCTGGGTTGTTTAATGAACACAATTTTTAACAGATATGTTAATGTGAATTAATAAAAAAAAATAAGTAAGATAAGATTTCGAATAGATTGAAAGGATCTAAATTCAAGGATCATTATTTGGCAAATTACAGCTCACTGTTGATCTTTTTATTTATGTGCTGTAATTGCTTTTTAATGTTAAAAACTTACAACCTAATTAATAACTTAAAAAATGCCTTTATAAACAATTTATAAAGGAGGCTTATTTCATGCTTTTTAACTGATTTGTTACATAAAGAGTCTAAATTACTGTGTGTGTGTGTGTGTGTGTGTGTGCGCACATATACTGAGTGAATGACTGGTTCAACCGGTTCCCTACTCATGGAAAATGAAAGAACTGCTGACAGAATTTAAACAAAGGTAAGAAGTGAGTATCTGTGATTGCTGAAACATTCATTTCAAACTATGTGTTCAAGTGGACTAAATTATGTCAGTAGTTTTATGAGTAACTTGTGGAATGCAAATCTTTAAACTCTGATAATGACCAGAATAAACAGACCAATGTTCAAAATAAACATTTAGTAATACGCTTTTTTTTATAGAGGTCCGTTTAACATCCAAACAAGTTTAAATGCAACTTATGAACTGGACAAAACTATTAGGACACCTGCTTATGTATACTTTCGTGGTGTAATTGCCTCTAGTGTCCATCAAAGGCTTTCTTTTAGATTTTGGACCACTGCTGTTAGGATTTGATTGTGTTCAGTGTCAGTCGTTTTAGTGAGATCTGGATGTTGGATGGCCACAACATTATTGAATCTAATACCAAATGTCCCAATGCCAAATGTATTGGATGGAGCACCATCATTGCAGAGAACACAGTTCCACTGTGCCACAGCTCAATCCTGGAGAGCTTTATAACACAGTAGCATATACATGGCATTAGGCATGGTGACAACAGGTTAATTTTAATCTGCTCCACAGAATCCAATTCTGTTTTCTGTTTTTTACATCTGTCCATTTACTGTACAACCCATTTTTACCACCAAACATGCTTGAGATGACTGTGTGTGTGTGTGGGTGGGTGTTCAGGAGGTTACTGAAAAGTAAATTGAAAGTAACTCTCTGAAAGTCTCCTGTGAGTTTGAAGAAAGTAAGAGCAGGTAAGTAATGCTGAGTTTTAATGTTTATAAATGTCAGATGTTTTTTATGGCAGTGTACGAGGGGTTAAATGTGGTAAATTACACTGTAGTAGGGATTTATAATTGACAGCTTTTTCTTACTCTTGTTTGAGGGACAGCTCTCCACTAACATCAGTGGGTTAGTCTGTAGTTTGTGTGTACTTAGTCTGGATCTCTGAATTGTAAAATCTGTCAAAATTAGATTTTAGTTGTTTATTCTAATAAAGTTTGTAATGTAAAAAAGTGAACTACACAGAGGGATGGATTTGTTCAGACTTGTGAAAACACCTTGCTGAAAAACAGTGTGACCCGGTCAAGCTGGTTAAGCTGGATTTCTGGCATAGTGGATTCATTCCCCTTTGATAGTTTGATAGTTTATCTGGTGTATGAGCATAAACAACCTGAGTAAACCAGTCAACAGCAGTACCAGGCCTGCAGACCAGCATAATCAGGATAGAGTCAAGTGCTGAATCAGGATAGATACAGGAGCTGAATCAGGATAGATACAGGAGCTGAATCAGGATAGATACAGGAGCTGAATCAGGATAGATACAGGAGCTGAATCAGGATAGATACAGGAGCTGAATCAGGATAGATACAGGAGCTAAATCAGGATAGATACAGGAGCTGAATCAGGATAGATACAGGAGCTGAATCAGGATAGATACAGGAGCTGAATCAGGATAGATACAGGAGCTGAATCAGGATAGATACAGGAGCTGAATCAGGATAGAGTCAGGAGCTAAATCAGGATAGATACAGGAGCTGAATCAGGATAGAGTCAGGAGCTGAATCAGGATAGATACAGGAGCTAAATCAGGATAGATACAGGAGCTGAATCAGGATAGATACAGGAGCTGAATCAGGATAAAGTTAGGAGCTGAATCAGGATAGATACAGGAGCTGAATCAGGATAGATACAGGAGCTGAATCAGGATAGATACAGGAGCTAAATCAGGATAGATACAGGAGCTGAATCAGGATAAAGTTAGGAGCTGAATCAGGATAGATACAGGAGCTGAATCAGGATAGATACAGGAGCTGAATCAGGATAGATACAGGAGCTGAATCAGGATAGATACAGGAGCTAAATCAGGATAGATACAGGAGCTGAATCAGGATAAAGTTAGGAGCTGAATCAGGATAGATACAGGAGCTGAATCAGGATAGATACAGGAGCTGAATCAGGATAGATACAGGAGCTAAATCAGGATAGATACAGGAGCTGAATCAGGATAGATACAGGAGCTGAATCAGGATAGATACAGGAGCTGAATCAGGATAGATACAGGAGCTGAATCAGGATAGATACAGGAGCTGAATCAGGATAGATACAGGAGCTGAATCAGGATAGATACAGGAGCTGAATCAGGATAGATACAGGAGCTAAATCAGGATAGATACAGGAGCTGAATCAGGATAGATACAGGAGCTGAATCAGGATAGATACAGGAGCTGAATCAGGATAGATACAGGAGCTAAATCAGGATAGATACAGGAGCTGAATCAGGATAAAGTTAGGAGCTGAATCAGGATAGATACAGGAGCTGAATCAGGATAGATACAGGAGCTGAATCAGGATAGATACAGGACCTAAATCAGGATAGATACAGGAGCTGAATCAGGATAGATACAGGAGCTGAATCAGGATAGATACAGGAGCTGAATCAGGATAGATACAGGAGCTGAATCAGGATAGATACAGGAGCTGAATCAGGATAGATACAGGAGCTGAATCAGGATAGATACAGGAGCTAAATCAGGATAGATACAGGAGCTGAATCAGGATAAAGTTAGGAGCTGAATCAGGATAGATACAGGAGCTGAATCAGGATAGAGTCAGGAGCTGAATCAGGACAGAGTCAGGAGCTGAATCAAAACAGAGACAAGAGCTTTAATGTTTTTAATGTTTATAAATGTCAGATGTTTTTCATGGCAGTGTACGAGGAGTTAAATGTGGTAAATTACACTGTAGCAGGGATTTATGATTGACAGCTTTTTCTTACTCTTGTTTGAGGGACAGCTCTCCACTACATCAGTGGGTTAGTCTGTAGTTTGTGTGTACTTAGTCTGGATCTCTGAATTGTAAAATCTGTCAAAATTAGATTTTAGTTGTTTATTCTACTAAAGATTGTAATGTAAAAAAGTGAACTACACAGAGGGATGGATTTGTTCAGACTTGTGAAAACACCTTGCTGAAAAACAGTGTGACCCGGTCAAGCTGGTTAAGCTGGATTTCTGGCATAGTGGATTCATTCCCCTTTGATAGTTTGATAGTTTATCTGGTGTATGAGCATAATCAACCTGAGTAAACCAGTCAACAGCAGTACCAGGCCTGCAGACCAGCATAATCAGGATAGAGTCAAGTGCTGAATCAGGATAGATACAGGAGCTGAATCAGGATAGATACAGGACCTAAATCAGGATAGATACAGGAGCTAAATCAGGATAGATACAGGAGCTGAATCAGGATAGATACAGGAGCTAAATCAGGATAGATACAGGAGCTGAATCAGGATAGATACAGGAGCTGAATCAGGATAGATACAGGAGCTGAATCAGGATAGATACAGGACCTAAATCAGGATAGATACAGGAGCTGAATCAGGATAGATACAGGAGCTGAATCAGGATAGATACAGGACCTAAATCAGGATAGATACAGGAGCTGAATCAGGATAGATACAGGAGCTGAATCAGGATAGATACAGGACCTAAATCAGGATAGATACAGGAGCTGAATCAGGATAGATACAGGAGCTGAATCAGGATAGATACAGGAGCTGAATCAGGATAGATACAGGAGCTGAATCAGGATAGATACAGGAGCTGAATCAGGATCGATACAGGACCTAAATCAGGATAGATACAGGAGCTGAATCAGGATAGATACAGGAGCTGAATCAGGATAGATACAGGAGCTGAATCAGGATAGATACAGGAGCTGAATCAGGATAGATACAGGAGCTGAATCAGGATAGATACAGGAGCTAAATCAGGATAGATACAGGAGCTGAATCAGGATAGAGTCAGGAGCTGAATCAGGATAGATACAGGAGCTAAATCAGGATAGATACAGGAGCTGAATCAGGATAGAGTCAGGAGCTGAATCAGGATAGATACAGGAGCTGAATCAGGATAGATACAGGAGCTAAATCAGGATAGATACAGGAGCTGAATCAGGATAGATACAGGAGCTGAATCAGGATAGATACAGGAGCTGAATCAGGATAGAGTCAGGAGCTGAATCAGAATAGATACAGAAGCTGAATCAGAATAGATACAGGAGCTGAATCAGAATAGATACAGGAGCTGAATCAGGATAGATACAGGAGCTGAATCAGGATAGATACAGGAGCTGAATCAGAATAGATACAGAAGCTGAATCAGAATAGATACAGGAGCTGAATCAGAATAGATACAGGAGCTGAATCAGGATAGAGTCAGGAGCTGAATCAGGACAGAGTCAGGAGCTGAATCAAAACAGAGACAAGAGCTTTAATGTTTTTAATGTTTATAAATGTCAGATGTTTTTCATGGCAGTGTACGAGGGGTTAAATGTGGTAAATTACACTGTAGCAGGGATTTATGATTGACAGCTTTTTCTTACTCTTGTTTGAGGGACAGCTCTCCACTAACATCAGTGGGTTAGTCTGTAGTTTGTGTGTACTTAGTCTGGATCTCTGAATTGTAAAATCTGTCAAAATTAGATTTTAGTTGTTTATTCTACTAAAGATTGTAATGTAAAAAGTGAACTACACAGAGGGATGGATTTGTTCAGACTTGTGAAAACACCTTGCTGAAAAACAGTGTGACCCGGTCAAGCTGGTTAAGCTGGATTTCTGGCATAGTGGATTCATTCCCCTGTGATAGTTTGATAGTTTATCTGGTGTATGAGCATAATCAACCTGAGTAAACCAGTCAACAGCAGTACCAGGCCTGCAGACCAGCATAATCAGGATAGAGTCAAGTGCTGAATCAGGATAGAGTCAGGAGCTAAATCAGGATAGATACAGGAGCTGAATCAGGATAGAGTCAGGAGCTGAATCAGGATAGATACAGGAGCTGAATCAGGATAGATACAGGAGCTAAATCAGGATAGATACAGGAGCTGAATCAGGATAGATACAGGAGCTGAATCAGGATAGATACAGGAGCTGAATCAGAATAGATACAGGAGCTAAATAAGGACAGAGTCAGGAGCTGAACCAGGATAGGGCCAGGAGCTGAATCAGGACAGAGTCAGGAGCTGAATGAAAACAGAGACAAGAGCTGAATCAGGACAGAATTTGAATTTAGGAATTAGAATATTGTGTAAAATGTCTCGGATTTGGCTTTTATGTAATGTAAATCATTTATTTTCACAGTTGGTTCTGTGCCACCTTCCTCCCCATGTAAAAATATTTAATTTAATATAGTCACACTACTGAAATGCTGAAAGTATTGAACATGCCTAATGAACATGTGAAGATGAGAATGATAGGTGTGTATATAATCAGTGGATCATTCATGTGTCATGGGTTTAACATTAATAAAATATGTTAAATAACTATGTAACGTGGTGCATTTAATTATATAAACGTTTACACACAGGGATGGAGTTCTTCCATATGGCAGTTCTGATTTTCCTCTGTGGTATAAAATCTGAATCAGGTACATATATTTTATATGATGCAGCATTATCTGTGTATTTGTGTGTTTGTGGAGAAATGTATAACAACCAGCTTCTCACACACATTCAAATATAAGAGCATAATTTCCTGATTACTATTTATTATGGTTTTGACTGAATCATTTATGACTGCTGTATTATAAAAGTATTTATCTTAACAAAATAACATGTTCAACATTTTACTGTTTTGTGTTTAAATGTTTCACAATACAGAGAGCTTAAAGGTTGTTGGTCCAGATGCTCCTCTTGTTGTTAAAGCTGGTGAAGTCCTGGTTCTGCCCTGCTCTATCCAACCCAAAATCAGTGTGGTGGACATGACTGTAGAATGGTTCAGATTAGATGCAGCAGATAGATTTGTGCATCTGTACGAGAATCATAGAGACATAAATGAAAAGCAGGATCAGATCTACAGAGGCAGAACAGCACTGTTCAGAGAGGAGCTACAAAAAGGAAACACTTCACTCAGACTCTCAGACGTTCGAGTCTCTGATGAAGGAGCTTACAAATGTTTCATTAAGGACAAATACTGGAACGATGACATCACTGTTCAAGTCACTGTTGAAGGTAAAGTTGTTGCTCTGTTGATAACTCTGTTGTTAAGCTTTAATATAACTTTGCTAGTATTTCCCCACACTCTTGACAGAAAGAGAAGGAAAAGGGGGGGGGGGGGGGGGGGGGGTTCGGGCAGCTTCGCTGGAAAAGTTTCTGGCTTATTTATATCTTGGCAATGAAAAATACAGTCATGCCACTAATTGAAAACAACTTATTCTTTTCAGTGTTCACTATATCCAGTAGTTGTGTATTTGTGTAATTTTTGTGTTTCTGTAATAGCTGAAATATGTTGCTCTGTAATAATAAACTATACCAGTCTTGATAACATGAGATGCAAATATTACCAGCATTAAGATATTTGACCATAGTGTGATCAAAGGTTTACTGTACTTAGTAAAGTACAAATAAAATATTCAATGTTCAGAGAGAGAGGAGATAGATTAATCACTATTCATTTTTAATGTCTTATCTGTGATTAATTAGGCAAATTAAAGCACTAATGTTTTTAGCTAATTTAATAATTTATTTATGCAAATTCTATTTATTCTAGTTCTGGGAACTGAGCCGGTGGTCACTATGGAGGGCTATGATAACTCAGGTGGGATCAGTCTAGTCTGTGAGTCTAGAGGCTGGAACCCTGAACCTGAGGTTTTGTGGCTGAACAGAGAAGGAGCCAGTCTGACTGCTGAAGATACAGAGACACACAGAGACACTGAGGGATTCACAGTGAGAAGCCGCATCACTGTTTATAAGTCAGACAGGATCCACTGCAGACTTCTACAGAAACACCACCTGAGAGAGGCTGAGATCTTCATCACCAGTAAGTATCTAAAAAAAAAATACACTGGTATTCAGATTTAAACTATTTGTTGCACTGAGACACATAAATGATTGCCCTGACTGACAATTCATCAAAAGCTCAGAATATTTTTTTTACCTAGAAAATCGTTTTGTATTTTGTGCATGTGGAATCTCGCTGGATATTTTTCTCTCTGTGCATCCATTGCACAAGTATTTACTCCCAGGCAGTGGTATGGTATCTCATCTGTATAATCACCTGTGCTCCCAAATCCCACAGAAACCTGTATCAAAGAACCTTGCACATCAGTTGATACAAGTTAATCCACAGAGTTTACACCACACCTCTAAAAAGATACCAAATGAAGCTTGCACCTGATCCCTACTGTCACCTCTGTGCTAATAATCAAATTGGCACAGTAATGCATATGTTTTGGGAATGTCCCATTATTTATAAGTTCTGGTGTAATGTAGCTTCTGTGCTAACAGCTCTGAACCCTCCTGTTTCTCCTTCCCCAACATTCTTTCTTCTGAACGATGACTCTGTACTGCAGCTCCAGCTTTCTAATCGCAGACTTCTTTTTACTGCTTTAACAGCAGCAAAAAAGAGAATTTTTCAAGCTTGGTTTAATTCGGCTCTTCCGCTCTGTAATGCCTGGATGTGGAATGTACTATATATTGCTATTTATGAAAAACCTGTGCTAGATTTCAGGGTTCTTCAGAGAAAACATTAAGAAACTGGTCTTCAGTTATTAGTCGTATCAGGAATCTAATGTAATGCACTATTTCTACTTCTCTGTTTTATTATTTTTTTCTCTTTACTGCTGTAATCAACTTCTTCCCACAATTCAAATACAAAGTTAACAAGAAAAAAGCGCAGAATTCACAAATAGAGATACTGTACCTCTCTGTTAAAGTATTTTGATATGTATTTTATATGTTTGTGAGTTAAAGTAAAAAATCATCTTACAGGTATTTCATTAAATAAATTTAATAGTTTATCACATTTTGTAATTAAAAATAATAAAAAAAACACCAGTTACATCAGTTTTCAGCATTACTCAGTACAGTTTCGATATTACCATAATGAAAAGAAAAAAAAAGTAAGCTACAAAAAGTATTTGTCGGTTTTCCTGAACTTTTAATTGTTCATTCTTCGTCTTTGTCAGCTTTTGAAATGAAACTTATTATATCTAAAAGATAACATGAGTAACTACAAAATAAAGACCATGAGGCAACAAATCAGTCCAAACAAAACTCCCTCTATCATGCTTTTTATTGTTGGGGTATGTTTTTTTTTTCCAAATATAGCAATGTACAAAGCAAATTTCCACTTTTGTCTCTTCTGTTTATAGAACATTTCTCCAAATGAATAATAAATATTCTTTTTCATTGTTTTTTATAATAGTCGACACAAGAACAAACAGATAAAATCTTCTGTAGATCTTTTTATTGTAGGCATGGGGGATTCTTGGATTTGTGTCCTTGAAGTGATCTTTTTCATTTTTTTTTTTAAATATGTATTAACATCTAGTTTATCTTTCAGGTGAAGTCTTTCATTTCTGGAAGTCTGCCATCATCACCATCCCAGTTTTAGGGCTGGTTATTGTTTTTGGACTGATAACAGCTGCAGTTATGTGTCTCAAGAAATGTAAGGGTTTAAATTATTTTTATTAATGACAATACAGTGTTTTTAAAAGCTGGTACTTTGTGTAAGATATAAGTAAATCACTTAACATTTTAGCATTTTAAAATGGAGAGTCCAGACTATGCTGGACATTACATAAGCAATAACACACAAGAGGGAGTGCTATAATATAATTATCATACACTGACACTGCAAGAGCATCTCCCAGCCAATTACACTGCAGGGTTTAGAAATGCCTGTGGTATACTTACCAGTTAAAACAATAAAAACATTTTGTTTCTATCTATCTTAAAACATCTGTTTCTTTTTTTTGTTTTCAGGTGTGCAGTGGAAAATCCTAAAGAAAGGTATTTGTTTATGTCTAAATAAAGAATAACCATACGTTTTTTATGGTTATACTTTAACCATAAATATGGTTATATTTTATGAATTATAAAACATTATTATACAATTAATGATTTTAGTAGTAGCAGCAGTACATTATTTAAGTTAAAAGGGTTTAGCAAATATTTGTGCACCCTGCATTTAAAAGACACATTCTGTTGGTTTAGAGATCTGAGTGATTTTAGAGTAAAAAAATCTGTACAAGACACAAACATAAAGGTGCTGTAAACAGCTCTGGAGAACAAATATTGTTTTACTTAACATCAACTCAAACACAATTCTCCTTTCAGTATTTCCTTAGAAGGTCCATGCCACACATTTATGAATCCAAATAAAACCATAAAACCTTTCACACATGCTGTAAAATCACATATATGATATAGTAGTGGAGAGAACATCATGGCTAGTGAGAGATTCTGTCTACAATAAATTGTGCTTTATTTAGGTTTTCAACTCTTTGCTATTTTAATGTAGTTTCACTTCCTAACACCCTAAGGTGACAACCATCAACCCCCAAATGTTGATACCCCAAGTGTCCTTACTTTATCCCCCACATACCCCTCCCTAACCTCCTACCCTTCCTCCTGCACCCCCTGCATTGTTCAAAGCAGTTTTCTAGTGTATGTACTAGGGATGTCCCGATCCAGCTTTTTGAACTTCCGATCCGATACAGATATTTATTTGCACTTCCGATCCGATACCGATATATCCGCCGATACCGATACCGACCTATCCAAGCATGTATTAAAGTTTAAAGTTATTTAACCAACTTACTTTGTTGTCAAACTCATGTTGAAACGCATTTTACTCTTGATAACAAGTAGCCAGCTGAATAAGGTGTGTTTGAATAATACACAATGGTTGGTAAGGAGAAATTGACCTGTTTATTTAGCAATTAATAAACTCAAAATAGACAAAATAATAAATTACAAACAGAAATGAACCAATGCTTAAAAAGCCATAAGTGCAAATAATATTGTAAATTGTATTAAAATAGCAAAACACACAACATGAGTAGAAAATATGATGTGGAGATTGTTTTTTTACAAAGACGAGAATTTCAATATGCTCAGGTGTCAGCCAGCTCCTGTGTTAGTAATGTAACCATAATATAATAGATATTTTGTATAAGCCATCAAAGCAAAATTATCAAACTAAACTACATCACACAGTTTTACCTTTTAGTTGCATAAATAAGAAACATAACATGTTTCATAAACTTCTTCTTTTGCAAATAATTGTGAAATTTACCATACAATAAGCATAATGACACTAAAAACAAAACAAGCAAAAATATTAATGTTAAGAGAGAGAAAACTTTATTAAATTCAAAGAAAAAAACTCTTCATAAAGGGAGCTAACGCTGCCTCCAGCCGGTCTGACCGGAGTTCATCTTTCCTGGCCCGCGTTCATCCCTGTAAACAAAATAATTTGAATTAGTAACAGACCTAGGAGCGAATAATTCCACTATTTACACATTAAATCACTCAGTTACACTGTAATCCACAGTAACTCAGTCTAACAGTTCAACTATTTACACATTAAATTACTTAGTTATACGTAACAGTGACTTAAAACAGTTACATGTTTTATACTGGACGGCCGGGTTATCTTAGTTTCCTTGCGGGGTTTCTTCAGCGCTCCAGCCGCGTTTGGTACACTGTAACTCGGCTAGATCCGTGTTAGCTTACCCGGTAAATTAGCGCGATACTCTAACAGTAGCTTCACCCGGTCAGGTCTTACATTAAATAACGTACAGGCAAAAACAACACTGGAAAACAACTTAAAACAGTCTAAAATATACTAGTCTGATAAACACACGCAGCGGTGAGTGGAAATACAGGAGAAAATTACTTACACTTGAAGAGAAACTCCAGGCTCCGTCCGCCATGTATTTAAATCTGAGCGCTGGAACGCTGAGCTGGTGAAATTCACCGGACCGGATTTTACTCTCAGTGGCGAAAACACAGCAAACTGGAATGGAACAAATGTGAAACGTGCAAGCAAAAAAAGGGGAATTGTGTGCATGCTGAACAGAATATCGCTCTCGAGCTTAATTTTCTCCTCTCGGGTGTTTTTTTCATATTCAAATTCACAGTTCTCCTCGCGCACCATGTGAATTACCTGCGACTGCTGTTTTTGCTCAAGTGAGTTTTTTGCGAGTTTTTTTTCGAGTTTTGAAAGGGGTGGTTTTGACAGTTTGGGGGCAGGGCCAGGGTCACCTCCCTCAGCGAATGCTATTGGCTGATATCTCTAGGGTTTGTGTCGGACCGCCTACTAACAACAGCTGGAGGAGGGCGAAGAAAGAAAGTTTCACATACACATTGCATCTCATCTACATTTCACATAAATTCACAGAAAATCCTTTTTACCACTTCTCAGTTAACCAAAACTCTGTATATCACAGTACATCTCTAGGTTTATTTTGCTTGCAAGATTCACATTTGTGCTCACAAGAAATTATTTTACACACACAAAATGTTAAAACACGCTTGTTAATTTTTTTCACCTGTTTTATTGGCGCCCCCGACTTTTGACATTGATGTGACTCCATAGTAAGGTCCTCTCAAAATGTCTTTTAGTTTCTTAGGGGGTCCTGGGGTAATTTTTTCTTTTATGAGGGGTCCTCTGTGAATGACCATTTATGTGTTTTTCTCAGTCATCCTCTGGGAAAATTATAGGCTGAATTACCTATTGTTTGTTAAGTCCCGTCCAGATCTACATCTCTGATTTTCTTCACCTAGTTTTTAATAAAATTTGTCCACTGCCACACACTGTACTGTAATTACACTTTGGACACGCATTTTCATGTAGATCCATGTAAACACAACAGCGGACTGAGCTACTGAATGCGATAGCAAAAAAAAACTAAAAACTCACTGGTCCTACTATTTTTTTAATTGCAGTTTTATCACTAAGTAGAAGTGTGAAATATTTTTACAGATGCCCCCCTGAGAAACTAATCCTGTCCTGATAGTGCTTTAGTCAGTCAGACAGACAGAGAGAGGAATGTAAGGCAACTGAACCTGACTGTCGACACTGTTGACCAACTAAATTGTTCCAGTGTATGATTTTCCGTCTGCATGTGAATAAACTCACAATCTGAATATACATCCTCCTGATTTCTGAAGGCTGAATTTCTTACAATAGGAATGAGTCATTTCTCCTTGATGCTCAAGTGAGTTTTTTGCGCTCGAGTTTTGAAAGGGGTGGTTTTGACAGTTTGGGGGCAGGGCCAAACTGTGTGTGTTTAGTTAACCTTGTCGCTTGTGACAGATATATAATCCCAGGCTCCAGTCTGGTTTAAGATGAGTCTGTCCACTGCAGCCTCAGCTTTCTCTTTTTGGCTGACAGAAGTAGAACTTTTTTCCGCATTTCGGAGGGATAATGTGAACATTTCCTGAAGAGTGAAAATTCTGAAAAGTGCTATATATCATCCATTAATAGATACCATTGTAGATTAAGACAATATTTTTTTTATTACTTTATTTCTCAACTGTGCGAATGTTATGGTTGATCTGTGTATAAATTACTCACAGATTACACCAGCAATGTACTTCTTACTACAGGTCTATTAAAGTTGTGATCTCTTTTGTGATTTTAATTAAATGTAAATACTTAATAACTGCAAATAAATCTCACTCAAGTAGGTCAGAATTATGTTATATCTCCTGATATTTAAAATACATGATCTGAAACTTACTCTTAAATCATTTTTGTTTTCAGAGATTGAAAGTGAAAAAAGGAAAGCAGGTAAGAACCTTATTTTGTTTTTCTGTGGTCAGATCATTTAGTTCAAAAGTTCCTACAGAGATGATCCGACATTATTAACGAGCAAATTGAACATGGAGAACATATTTAACAGAATATCACATACTGCCAGTATTTCATTTATATAATTCTGTTGTATGTTTCAGGGTCATAATTCGGCCTTGTTGTAAAACTATTCCACACTGTTGGACATGCTAATACAACTGTAGATCACTGAGTCGATTTAATAATATGTTCAGGCTACAGTTTTCTCATAGACACAAAGTGTAATGCTCTCCAAAAAAAGGGGTCCTGCTCATAAACGTTTTATGTTTTAAACAGTTGATACTATGGTGTTTTTAGGTGGTTAGTATTGATTTATTGAATCTCCATTAGCTGGGGCATCTCAGTGTGTGTTTGTTATTGTAATGACGGGTAAATGCAGCCTGCGCAGCTTGAAATACACAAAATCCATGTACTTATTCTCTTAATTAATCATGGGTGTGTTTTCGGTTTAACATAAAACAAACCAATCAGCTTTTCACTTGCCATTACCTTTAAGAGCCAGGTGGGCTCTGACTTTGGTGGATTGGTATTTTAACAGCGCAGTTCTGCTGCACTTTCCTGTAGAGGAAATTGACCTGCTTGTTCACCCTGTGAAGGTGCGGTAGCAGGTCATTTACGGGAATAGAAATGTTATTTAATTGTTTATTCTGTTTATTGTTGATATAAAGTTGGACCTGCATTGCCAAGATAGGAATGGGCGTCTGATGTTTGACTGTTGTCATGGTTTAAATCAGTGGCGCACTCGTGTTTCACACTGGTAGGATAGCAATACGCAAGAATTTACCTGAACACACCTCACTTCCAGACCACCACGCCCATCATTGGCATTGCTTTCTAAACAGCGCAGGCACAAGGCATGAAAACATAATGTTGGCGGGAAGAAATTTATTTTTGAAAAAGTTGAAACAAATACAATAAATCTATTCATTTATTCACCTACTTACGCTAATTAAACAATTCATATTCTTTTTGCATGTATGCTTGTTTTTTAATATTGGGTTTGTTTTTATTTATTTATTAACGTTTGCAAAATTTATTGTAATCAAATTCTTTGGTTTTATATATTTTTCAGAGGAGCAGAAGAAAACGCTAGAGGAAGGTATGTTTTTTTAATGCAATACTGATCATCAAATATCACTCATATACTATTGATACATTTTTAACACCAACATTTAACTTTGCATGATTATCATGAAACTGGGAAAGTCTGTTTCTCTTTTTATGCTTCAAAAGTCCACATTTAGTAAGATGTTCAAACCTAATAACTGCAAATAAATCTCACTCAAGTAGGTCAGAATTATGTTATATCTCCTGATATTTAAAATACATGATCTGAAACTTACTCTTAAATCATTTTTGTTTTCAGAAATTAAAAGTGAAAAAAGGAAAGCAGGTAAGAACCTTATTTTGTTTTTCTGTGGTCAGATCATTTAGTTCAAAAGTTCCTACAGAGATGATCAGACATTATTAACGAGCAAATTAAACATGGAGAACATATTTAACAGAATGTCACATACTGCCAGTATTTCATTTATATAATTCTGTTGTACGTTTCAGGGTCATAATTCGGCCTTGTTGTAAAACTATTACACACTGTTGGACATGCTAATACAACTGTAGATCACTGAGTCGATTTAATAATATGTTCAGGCTACAGTTTTCTCATGGACACACAGTGTAATGCTCTCCAAAAAAAGGGTCCTGCTCATAAACGTTTTATGTTTTAAACAGTTGATACTATGGTGTTTTTAGGTGGTTAGTATTGATTTATTGAATCTCCATTAGCTGGGGCATCTCAGTGTGTGTTTGTTATTGTAATGACGGGTAAATGCAGCCTGCGCAGCTTGAAATACACAAAATCCATGTACTTATTCTCTTAATTAATCATGGGTGTGTTTTCGGTTTAACATAAAACAAACCAATCAGCTTTTCACTTGCCATTACCTTTAAGAGCCAGGTGGGCTCTGACTTTGGTGGATTGGTATTTTAACAGCGCAGTTCTGCTGCACTTTCCTGTAGAGGAAATTGACCTGCTTGTTCACCCTGTGAAGGTGCGGTAGCAGGTCATTTACGGGAATAGAAATGTTATTTTATTGTTTATTCTGTTTATTGTTGATATAAAGTTGGACCTGCATTGCCAAGATAGGAATGGGCGTCTGATGTTTGACTGTTGTCATGGTTTAAATCAGTGGCGCACTCGTGTTTCACACTGGTAGGATAGCAATACGCAAGAATTTACCTGAACACACCTCACTTCCAGACCACCACGCCCATCATTGGCATTGCTTTTTAAACAGCGCAGGCACAAGGCATGAAAACATAATGTTGGTGGGAAGAAATTTATTTTTGAAAAAGTTAAAACAAATACAATAAATCTATTCATTTATTCACCTACTTACGCTAATTAAACAATTCATATTCTTTTTGCATGTATACTTGTTTTTTAATATTGGGTTTGTTTTTTATTTATTTATTAACGTTTGCAAAATTTATTGTAATAAAATTTTGGTTTTATATATTTTTCAGAGTGGCAGAAGAAAACGCTAGAGGAAGGTATGTTTTTTTAATGCAATACTGATCATCAAATATCACTCATATACTATTGATACATTTTTAACACCAACATTTAACTTTGCATGATTATCATGAAACTGGGAAAGTCTGTTTCTCTTTTTATGCTTCAAAAGTCCACATTTAGTAAGATGTTCAAACCTAATAACTGCAAATAAATCTCACTCAAGTAGGTCAGAATTATGTTACATCTCCTGATATTTAAAATACATGATCTGAAACTTACTCTTAAATCATTTTTGTTTTCAGAGATTAAAAGTGAAAAAAGGAAAGCAGGTAAGAACCTTATTTTGTTTTTCTGTGGTCAGATCATTTAGTTCAAAAGTTCCTACAGAGATGATCCGACATTATTAACGAGCAAATTGAACATGGAGAACATATTTAACAGAATATCACATACTGCCAGTATTTCATTTATATAATTCTGTTGTACGTTTCAGGGTCATAATTCGGCCTTGTTGTAAAACTATTCCACACTGTTGGACATGCTAATACAACTGTAGATCACTGAGTCGATTTAATAATATGTTCAGGCTACAGTTTTCTCATAGACACAAAGTGTAATGCTCTCCAAAAAAAGGGGTCCTGCTCATAAACGTTTTATGTTTAAAACAGTTGATACTATGGTGTTTTTAGGTGGTTAGTATTGATTTATTGAATCTCCATTAGCTGGGGCATCTCAGTGTGTGTTTGTTATTGTAATGACGGGTAAATGCAGCCTGCGCAGCTTGAAATACACAAAATCCATGTACTTATTCTCTTAATTAATCATGGGTGTGTTTTCGGTTTAACATAAAACAAACCAATCAGCTTTTCACTTGCCATTACCTTTAAGAGCCAGGTGGACTCTGACTTTGGTGGATTGGTATTTTAACCGCGCAGTTCTGCTGCACTTTCCTGTAGAGGAAATTGACCTGTTTGTTCACCCTGTGAAGGTGCGGTAGCAGGTCATTTACGGGAATAGAAATGTTATTTTATTGTTTATTCTGTTTATTGTTGATATAAAGTTGGACCTGCATTGCCAAGATAGGAATGGGCGTCTATAAAATAATAAAATATTTTCTTTAATTGCATTTTGATAAATTTATATCAACCCTTAATGAATTATTTATGTTTACAGAGCTTCTGAAGAGGAAAAAGCATGCAGGTAAAGATGATTTATCTGATAATAGTAATAATTGTAAGTAAATAAGGCCACTATCCACAATATGGATCCGAGTCAGTGAAAAATTATTCTGAAGAAACAAAGTATATAAATCTATTCAGTTCAGTGTCTGATTAATTCTACTGGTCTACAGTAGACTGATTTATTAATTTAAAAATGTCTTTACTGTTTGTTTCTCTCAGTGGACGTGATTTTGAATCCTGATACAGCAAATCCCAGTCTCATCCTGTGTGATAATGGAAAACAAGTAAGACATGGAGACACATATCAGAATCTTCCTGACAATCCAGAGAGATTTAATACATGTGTCTGTGTGCTGGGAAAGGAGGTATTCTCCTCAGGGAGATTTTACTATGAGGTGCAGGTCAGCGGAAAGACTGACTGGGATTTAGGAGTGGTCAGAGAGTCCATTAACAGGAAGGGGATTAATACACTGAGCCCACAGAATGGATTCTGGACTGTGATTCTGAGGAATGAAAATGAGTATAAGGCTTGTGCTGATCCTCCAGTCCTCCTCTCTCTGAGAGAGAAGCTCCAGAAGGTGGGGGTGTTTGTGGATTATGAGGAGGGTCTGGTCTCCTTTTATGATGTGGTGGCCAGGTCTCATATCTACTCTTTCACTGGTCAGTCTTTCACTGAGAAACTCTATCCATACTTCTGCCCTTTTCTTAACAATGGAGGTAAAAACTCAGCTCCACTGATCATCACACCTGTCACTCATGATGATTAAGTATCTGCTATCAAATGTTTATAAATAAACTACAGGAGTAAATGCAATGTCCTGTTCTTGTTATATTTGTTTTTGTTCTTTTTACCTGTAATAATCAGAAAATAAATAAAAGACTATTTGTCTAAAATATTTGTAATAAAGTAATTGTCCCGCATATAAACACATTATTATTATTATTATTTTTTTTTTTTTTTCATTTTGTTTTGATGACTAAATATGTATAGCATTGCTGTCCAATAAAAAAACAGCAACTTTACAGGAAATAAATAAAACTGTCTGGACTTTCAATTGAAGCCAATGTAAAAAGATTTTTATTGGTCCATATTTTATTCATCAAGATTTTCAACAGTGTTAAGGGACATATTGTGTTCAGATTATGTAGCAAAGTAAAAGTAGCCAAAAATGGAGATACCTGTTTTTTATTGAACTGGGACGATAGGTTCTAAGCTGTTTTTCTTTATTATTTTAAATTAATAACTACTGTATTTAATAATGTAAACATATTTCAGTTTACTGTAAATAATTAATTAAATTAATGCAACTTGTTTTTTAAGAGATTTTTCACCTTCAAACTGTAAGGAGGTCAGAAACAGCGGAGTTCATGTTGTGGTTATAGTTTAGAGTTCACACCTGAACTGGTGTTACATTTACTCAGTACTTAGTATTCAAATAAACAAACATTAAAAATGAAAAAAAAAAACATTAATAAAAATATCTGTACTAGACACACATGTATTTCACAGACATAGAACTATTCAAAATTCTGTACAAGAGTCTAAAGATACAAGAACTAATGCTTTATTTTTTAATTTTTTTTTAATTATAACAGTTCATAAAAAATACTTGGTCACTGTCACCAAATGTAATCACTTGATAACAAGGCAATTTAAGCTGATATCTCTGTGAAATATATCTCTGTGTTTATAATTGAAACTACATATTATTTGTGTAATCAGTTTACCCAAATTATTCAATCCTGCTGCTCAAACAATAGAAAATAAATGTTATAGAACTGTCAGTTGAATATAGAAAAACATTTACCCACTAATTAATTTTTTTAATGGATTAAGAATTTAAGAAATGTATTCAAAAGATAGAGAATACGTGTAAGTAGACAGAACTGTTAGGCCTTGTAGTTCAGAAGTTTATAAAGCCTGCAGTGGTAGACGGTCAGGGCAACTAAATAAAACTAGATGACAACATGGCACCCTTTGTGTCTCGTAGGGCTGGTTATTTAAGGCATTTATTGCATTCTATTGGAAGGGCAGAAGGGCACGTGGGCACTAATTAAGACTCATTACATTATCATGTCTTGAGGACACATCGTCATTGTTTGGAAGAAGAGGCATCTCACCGGCACTTGATCACCTTTTTCCCACAGGAAGAGCAGCCTATAGTGCCCTTTTTTGCCACACAAGAGGGGACTTTTGTGATGCTTTGGGCAATTTTCCTGCCCACGTTTTAATATGCCAATATGTGTGTGTGTCTCTTTTTGGAACTGGAAGTAGCTCTAATAGAGCTTTGATAAGTTTCATGTTTAATGTTAAATGTATTATATGTTAAAATCAGTACAGTACTAATATACAGAGTAAATTATAAACTGTTTAAATGTTGGTACAAAAATTGGTACAGTTCACTTTTGAAAAGTGAGTAAAGCTCCTCTGTACGGCTCTGCTGCTGATTCTCTACAGCTGTGACTTTAAGTTAACACAAACGTGTTTGTGTAAGTGCTTCATTTAAGTGGAATGTAGACTGTAGATTTTGTGTATTTCTTCACAGCCTTTTACTTTACTATTTAGGAATATTGCAATGGTCACTTAAAGCTGGAGTAGATAATTTCCTTTAAAAATGAATCTTCTCAAATTTCTTTCAATAATCTTTACATCACAATAACAATCCAAACATTACATTTTCTAACAACAAAAATATAATAGTTATTTTCTGTGGAGGCCACAGGCATGTAAAAACCTGTTTACCATCTGATTACTGTCTGTCTGCCTACCAGAGCTAGAAAAAGACACAGTTATAGACATTGGGTAAAGAAAGAGAATTGGCTTCCTGGTGTCTATGCAAAATAATGCACTTATAATCTTAACAGATTTGTCAGTGTTTTACTGATTTTTTTTTTATTATTAATAAGTGTACCTGTGAGTGATGTAGTTTCTCATACATCTAAATTTAAAATTAATGAAATAGTACAGTAATAAATTACCTCTGTATATCACTGCACATTTAAGAATTTTAGGGGACTCTGGAATTCAGCTGAAAATGTCTTGTTGTTAGTTTCTGAGAATTAAAAATAAATTTGACTCGGTGCCAAGCTGATTGTAGATCTGAACTTTCATATTCTGACTAATTAAAATAACTCCCACTCATTATGTTTTATCTGCACCAGCATGATCTCAGTTTACCACATTCTTGAATGTTTACAGTGCTTTAAACCAGGGGTTCTCAACCTTTTCTACATTACGGCCCACCTGTTTACAACTTGAAAGCGTCAAGGCCCCCCAAATAATAATAAAAAAATAATATATATATATATATATATATATATATATATATATATATATATATATATATATATATATATATATACAGTGCCCTCCATAATTATTGGCACCCCTGGTTAAGATGTGTTCTTTAGCTTCTCATAAATTGAGTTTTGTTCAAAATAATATAGGACCACGATGGGAAAAAAAAGTAAAGTCCAACCTTTAACTCAAGTAAATTTTAAGGGGGAAATAAAATCCCTGACTAAGAAATAATTATTCTTCATAAAATCACCTGTTCCACAATTATTGGCACCCCTAACAATTCTTAGGAAATAAATTTAATAAAAGTATTTCTGTCACTTCTACAGTAGTTTACGAAGTTGATCAGAGTATGTAGGAACATTTAATTAGTAATTCACAACTTCCTGTTTCCCTGGGGTATAAATATGACGTGACACAGAGGCCATTTATCTTCAACATGGGAAAGACAAAGGAACATACCATTCAAGTGAGGCAGATGTGTGTTGACCTTCACAAGTCAGGCAATGGCTACAAGAAAATCGCTACTCGCCTACACCTGTCCATATCTACTGTCAGAGGAATTATTAAGAAGTTTAAAACAACTGGAACAGTGGTAAACAAGCCTGGACGAAGTTTATTTTGCCACCACGCACAGTGAGGAGGATGATAAGAGAAATAAAAAGTTCTCCAAAGCTCACTGTTACAGAATTGCAACAAATGGTAGATTCTTGGGGTCACAAAGTCTCCAAAACAACCATCAGGCGCTATCTACATGCCAACAAGCTGTTTGGGAGGCATGCACGGAAGAAACCATTTCTCACTCACAATCATAAACGCAAACGTTTGGAGTTTGCTAAGCGGTACTGGGACTTCAACTGGGACCGTGTGCTTTGGTCAGATGAAACAAAGATAGAGCTTTTTGGCAACAAATGCTCTAAGTGGGTCTGGCGTAACACAAGAGCTGAGTATGCAGAAAAGCACCTCATGCCCACTGTGAAATACGGCGGGGGATCAGTGATGCTGTGGGCCTGTTTCTCTTCCAAAGGCCCTGGGAACCTTGTTAGGGTGCATGGCATCATGAATGCTCTAAAATACCAGGACATTTTAAAACAAAATCTGGTGGCTTCTGCCCGAAAGCTGAAGATGGGTCGTCACTGGGTCTTTCAGCAAGATAATGACCCTAAACATGTGGCCAAATCTACACAGAAATGGTTCACCGCACACAGAATCAAGCTCCTCCCATGGCCATCTCAGTCCCCAGACCTCAACCCCATTGAAAACCTGTGGGGTGAGCTGAAGAGGAGAGTGCAGAGGAGAGGACCCAGGTCGTTGGATGATTTAGAGAGAATGTGCAAAGAGGAATGGTCAAAGATCCCTCTTTCTGTATTCTCCCATCTTGTGAAACATTACAGGAGAAGATTAGGTGCTGTTTTGTTGGCAAAAGGGGGTTGTACAAAGTATTAACATCAGGGGTGCTAATAATTGTGGCACACATGATTTGATGTTAAATAATTATTTCTTAATGTGGGATTTTTTTCCTACTGAATAAATTCACTTGAGTTAAAGGTTGTATTTTACTCTTTTTTCCCATCGTGGTCCTATATTATTTTGAACAAAACTCAATTTATGAGAAGCTAAAGAACACATCTTAACCAGGGGTGCCAATAATTATGGAGGGCACTGTATATACATATATATATATATATATATATATATATATATATATATATATATATAATAACAATAATAAAATATCTAAAAAAAAACAGTATTATAAACTCTTGCTACCATAACTTTACACTGAAACGGTGATTTAGGCTTTACAAATATGAACTTCTTACTGGAAACATGCTCTAATATTGTGTTTCTTTTGTATTTTTACCTTTAAATATACACATAAGAGTAGCATATACACATAAGAGTTGACAGGGTAACATAACTCGACAGAACACCTGACCGCCGTGTGTGTGTGTGCGTATCCGTGACGTTTTTTTTAAATTCAAATCAAGCAACAGGTGTAGTCAATCATAAGTTTAAGATTTTTAATCAACCTCACTGTGATCTATCGTGATCTATCGTTATATAAATCCGTTTTCAGCTTCTCCTCCGTGGTTGAAAGGCAGCTGTTCTGTGTGTGAGAGGCTCGTGTGTGTGTGTGTGTGTGTGTGTTTGTTTGTGTGTGTGAGAGGCTTGTATGTGCCTGTCTCACACACAGCTGAACTTTTTGCCGGAGGGCGGGGCTGCGCTCATGCAGCGGCTCTTTCTATTGAAATGAATAGGATACGTTGTGCTGGTGGACGGGGAGAGGATGCGTCTTTCTTGCACTAAACTCTAACACTAAAATTGGATTTCAAGTCCGGGTCCACAAAATATCGTTCGTGGGTTCGCGAGTTTGAGACCTCTGATTTAAAGTGCTCACTACAGACTACTGTCTTCCTCTGAGGATGTGCCTGCGGACCCCTAGAGGGGCTGCCCACCACTCCAGGCATGTGTGCTCAGTGTATCAATGTGTGCTCACTGGTGTGTATATGTATATTCGCTGCACAGATTGGTTGAAGGCAGAGACTTTAGAGAACCCCACCCCACCCACCACTCACCCAACACACTCACACAAAACTGAACTGAACACCCCACCCCCCCTTTACACACACAAAGACTGAACTTCACCCAAAACTATAAACTCTCTACCTCAGTAACTGCTGTGATTATATATGTTCTATATGTTACAGTATGTTACACACCTCTGCACCTTATCCTCACTAAACACTCTATTATACCGTATAGTTACTGCACTGTCCTGTCTTTAAATTGTCTCGTCTTTTGTATTTATTGTATTTATTGTTATTTAGTGTTATAATTTTATATTTTATGTTGCACTGTCGTCACTCCTGCACTTTATGTTGTCTATTGCTTGTTGTTCTATGTTGCACCATGGTTCCGGAGGAATGTAATTTCATTACACTGTGGACCTGTACTCAGATGTAATGACAATAAAAGCCTCTTGACTCTTGACTCAGTTTCAGTTTTTGCTCAGCGCTAAGGTTAGGGACAAGTTCTGGCATTACTTTTGTGACTGTTGAAGGTGGAAAAGGTTGTTTACAGCTCAGAGCCAACGATGAAAGAGGCTGAAAAAGGGCTAGAAAAAAAGGCTACAAAGAAACCAAAATAATAAAGAAGGCCAAACCTATCTACTGGACATTATAACAAAAAGGGGGAGAAATAGACAAATAAGGAAAAGATATAACCCCTTCAATCTTTAGAAACAGCAGAAATGTTTTTTTATATAAAAAAGAGAGAGCAGAAAAGAGAAATACAGACTTCAGATGGACATTTGAAGAACATGAGAAAACAGTCTTATTGGGGAACTGACCCCCTATGAGACGGAAGCTCCCAAAAACATGGGGAAAAGGAGAGTCCAGCAGGGCAAAGTCACTACAGAGAGTCACGGGCATATCTATAGAAAGATCAACACTGGGTCCTTTTTATTAATGATTGACAAAGCTGTAATCAACCAGGCTGTTTACAAGAAAGCACAGAGCCTGGCCCTCCTCTGGTAGGAAGATTGCAGTGCATGCTGTCCATTACACATTCATGAAGAACAGTATTGTGTATTTTTTATGAGTTTCAGCTGATATTATTAATTGTAGGGATTCAGAGTAATTTAGGATGGCAAACTTCACCCCTCTAGATTTTTGGGGAAAGTTTCTCGTGTACTGTCTATTCAGTTTTATATAGACTGGATTCTGGAGTCCCATACAACAAGCAACTGTGTTATAGGATATTTAGGATACAGGGTTAATTTTACTTTCAACAACAGCGTGTGTGTGTGTGTGTGTGTGTGTGTGTGTGTGAGCGCATGTGTGCGCGCATGTGTGCGTGCGTGCGTGTGCGTGTACGCATAGGTAGACAGGTGGAAACAGGAAGTTAAAATTGAAAGTAACTTTTTCAGTCTCACAGAATAAGAGTATGAGGACGGCTGCTGGTAAGAAATGAGTTATGATGACTATAAATATCTGATATTTTAAAGGCATTAATTGATAAGAGTTAAATGTGGTCAAATTCACTGTAGCAAGGGTTTAAAATGCATTTTTGGCAACTTTTTTCATTTGTTGCCTGTTCCTCATGTTGTGATTTCTGTGCTGCTGCTGCTGTTTAGATCTAGTTTATGTTTCTCATTTTGTGAAAAATGAAGTATTATGTGCTTGAAAATCTGTTCAGGTTTAATAGCTGTGTGTTTGCTGCTGTTGTGATCTTCTGATCCTCTGTGAGAGCATTTAGCTGTTGGTAAGTGAATGTCTATACACGAGCACTTCCTGATCTATGATCAGCTTCTTGTTTTTTAGTAGTTTTTAACTGTAATTTAGAGGGAAAGAAAAAGCTGGATTCAACTGAACTTTGTTATTTGTTTTCAAATCTTAGATTTCAAGAAGCAGAAGTGAAAGAAATATAAAAAGTAATTAGGAAAGAGTCAGAAGCTGAATGATAAACAGTAACTAAATTTAGGAATTAGAAAATTGTCTAAAATGTCTGGGATTTTGCTTTGATATCATGTAAATCATTTATTTTCACAGTCAGTTCTGTGCCACCTTCCTTCCACCAGGTTAAAGTTTTAATATGGTCACCCTACTGAAATGCTGAAAGTAACTCTCCTAATACCTGTAATAAACACGTGAAGATGAGAAAGATAGGTGTGTATATAATCAGTGGATCATTCATGTGCCATGTGTTTAACATAAATAAAATATGTTAAATAACTATGTAACATGGTGCATTTAATTATATAAATGTTTACACACTTTTCAGGGATGGAGTTCTTCTATATGGCAGTTCTGATTTTCCTCTGTGGTATAAAATCTGAATCAGGTACATATATTTTATATAATGCAGCATTATCTGTTTATTTGTGTGTTTGTGGAGAAATTCAGAACAACCAGCTTCTTACACACATTCAAAGATAAGAGCATGAATTCCTGATTACTATTTATTATGGTTTTGACTGAAGCATTTATGACTGCTGTATTTTAAATATATTGATCTTAACAAAATAATATGTTCAACATTTATTGTTTTGTGTTTGGATGTGTCACAATACAGAGAGTTTAAATGTTGTTGGTCCAGATGCTCCTCTTGTTGTTGAAGCTGGTGAAGTCCTGGTTCTGCCCTGCTCTATCCAACCCAACACCAGTGCTGTGGACATGACTGTAGAATGGTTCAGATTAGATGCAGCAGATAGATTTGTGCATCTGTACGAGAATCATAGAGACATAAATGAAAAGCAGGATCAGTCCTACAGAGGAAGAACAGCACTGTTCAGAGAGGAGCTACAAAAAGGAAACACTTCACTCAGACTCTCAGACGTTCGAGTCTCAGATGAAGGAGCTTATAAATGTTTTATTAAGGACAAATCCTGGTACGATGACATCACTGTTCAAGTCACTGTTGAAGGTAACGAACAATCGCTCTGTTGGCTTTAGTACTGGTTAAGCTTTAGTTTAACTAATTTGCATCCAATTAAAGTCGATAAACTATGGATTATGCTGTTTGCCATCAGCAGGGCCAATTGTATTTTGGCAGAACAACCATAAATCTGTGTGAAGCTTAATTACTTTTAAATTACTTTCAAACAAGTTTATACAACTTAACCAATCTGTGGCATCTTCCAGTTGTGGTATTGCTAAATATTGAAAATGCAAACCAGAGTTTCTATTGGTTGGCTGTGATTAGCTAAGCAGAATTTTTTGGCAATGAAAAACACAATCACGCCACTTATTGAAAACAACTTATTCTGTCCATACACTACATGACTTTGAAAAGACTTATAACAGACTGAAGTCTGACACCCTCTCAAATCTAAAGACTGGTCACAGACTTTTTTCTCACAGGCTAAGATTTTACAAGACTGTAGATCACTATTTGCAAGACTGCAACTAGAGTCTTTCTGAGATCATTTCCCATCTTACATATTAAATTACAAATAATGTGAATATCAATACTGTGATTTAACAACAGACTCACAACATTTGTCCCCATCAACAGTTTATTTTTCTGCCGCACTGTTAGTTGTTGATATATTTTGTGTTTAACTCTCCCTTTTTTGCTACAACCTTTTATAGCAAAGAATCACAGTTTCACTGCTGTACATTTGTCTTTGTTTTAGATAGAATTAATGCAATAAGGAACATCATTCTTGCAAACTGTGTATTTATTAAACTTTAAATATAATGACTTTAAAGTGCTATCTGTGATTAAAATACTGTAGATGCTAAGGTAAGAACCATATAAGGCAAATTAACTGCAAAATAAAATGTGTTCTTTTTTAAATCGTTTGTAAACAGTCACACAAAATATTTCTGCCTCTTCCTGTAGCTCTCCTATTGGTTGTTAACATTGTTCACTTCACTATTTGCGTCAGCAAAGTCTCAAGATTTACGATAATATTAAACACTGTTGATTTTATAGGAAAACCCAGACGCGATCACAGCTTGACTCTAGCCAGACTCATGATTTTATCCCGACACTGGAAATTTGTCTGTGAAAGGGAAATTGCTTGAAAATCGTTAGGTGTAAGGTCGGTATTACACAGTTTTCTTACAGTTTTAGCTGCTATGACACAAAAATGAGTAATTGTAGCACAATTTTTTACTCACTCATGAAACAGTTACCCAACCCCAGCTGTACCAAATGAAAACAACTGCTGTATGAATCTCTGCAGATATGCTGTGTTATATATACCAGCCCTGCTTTAAATGCTTAAACATGAGATGCAAATATTACCAGCATTTAGATATTTGACCATATTGTGATCAAAGGTTTACAAATAAAGGTTGTGTTAGTATTGGTGTGTGTTTTTTTTGTTAGCTTATTTTAATAATTAATTTGTTCAATTTCTATTTTTATTCCAGTTCTGGGAACTGTACCTGTGATCACAATGGAGGGCTATGATAACTCAGGTGGGATCAGTCTAGTTTGTGAGTCTAGAGGCTGGAACCCTGAACCTGATGTTTTGTGGCTGAACAGTGAAGGAGTCAGTCTGACTGCTGAAGATACAGAGACACACAGAGACACTGAGGGATTCACAGTGAGAAGCCGCATCACTGTTTATAACTCAGACAGGATCCACTGCAGACTTCTACAGAGACACCACCTGAGGGAGGCTGAGATCATCATCACCAGTAAGTGTCTAAGAAAACACTGATATTCAGATTTAATCTATTTGTTTCACTGAGACACAGAAATGATTGCCCTTACTGACATGAAATTCATCAAAAGCTCAGAATTCAGAAATAGAGATACTGTACCTCTGTGTTAAAGTATTTTGATATATATTCTATGTTTGTGAGTTAAAGTACAAAATGATCTTACAGGTATTTCATTAAATATGTTTAATAGTTTATCACATTTGTAATTAAAGATAATTACAATTAGATCAGTTACATCAGTTTTCAGCATTACTCAGAAAAAAAGAAAAGTTAGCTACAAAAAGTATTTGTTGGTTTTCTTGAACCTTTAATTGTTTATTCATCATCTTTGTCAGCCTTTGAAATGAAACATATTATATATAAAAGATAACATGGGTAACTACAAAATAAAGTTTTCCAGCCCAAACAATGAAACTCCCTCTACCATGCTTTTTATTGTTAGGGTATGATTTATTTTTTTCTTCCAAATATAGCAAGGCACATTTGTGCTGAAAGTTCCACTTTTGTCTCTGTATCTGTCTATAGAGCATTTCTCTAAACATTGATGAATATTTAGGTGAACAGCAGTGATCTTGTTGTGGTGTCCTTTAATAAATATTCTTGTTCATTGTTTTTTATAATAGTCGACACCAGAACAAACGGATAAAATCTTCTGTAGATCTTTTTATTGTAGGCATGGGGGCATCTTGGATTTGTGTCCTTGAAGTTATCTTTTTCATTTTTATTTTAATATGTATTAACATCTAGTTTATCTTTCAGGTGAAGTCTTTCATTTCTGGAAGTCTGCCATCATCCCAGTTTTAGTGGTGGTTATTGTTTTTGGACTGATAACAGCTTCAGTTATGTATCACAAGAAAGGTAAGGGTTTAAATTATTTTTATTAGTGACCTTACAGTGTTTTAACAAGTTGGTACTTTATGTAAGATATAAGTAACATTTTAAATGGAGAGACTGGGCTATGCTGGACATTATATAAGCAATAACACATGAGAGAGTGCTATAATATAATTATCATACACTGATACTGCAAGAGCATCTCCCAGTCAATCACATTACAGGGTTTGGAAATAACTGTTATATAATTGCCAGTTAAAACAATAAAAACATAGAATAAGTGTGTTTTTATCTCTCTTTAAAAATCTGTTTTTTATTTTTTCAGATGTGCAGTGGAAAATCCTAAAGAAAGGTATGTTTATGCCTAAATAAAAAATAACCATAAGAGCTTATGAATTATGAAAGTTACTGTACTATAAATTATGTTTAGTAGTAGACGCAGCAGTACATGTTTATTGTATCAGTTTATTGATCTTTCTTACAAAAAAGGCTTTATCAAATATTTGGGAACCCTCCGTTATTAGCAGGGTTTAGAGATCTGAGATATTTTAGCATAAAAATTGAAAACATTCTGTACACACACAAACATAAAGGTGCTGTAAACCGTTCTGAAGACGAAGATTCATTTAAGATCAACTCAAACACACCTCTCCTTTCAGTATTCCTTTAGAAGCTCAATGTCATGCATTCATACATACATGAACCCAATAATCCCACTGTGCAGGCAATCATATTTTAAGAGCATTGTGGCCATAAAACCCTTCACACATGCTGTAAAATCACATATATCTTATAGTATTAGAGAGAACATTGTGGCTAGTAATTATCAGCTGTAAACCAGCAAACCATCACAAACATTCTCAAATGGGACAAAACTTTATTGACCTATTTCTATCAAACAGCATCTCGCAGGAATAGAGCAACATCCTCATGCCTTTTCATGCTGTTTAAGATTCTGAGGTCTCTGTCATAATGCCTTACAGCGTCTTCACTCTACCTGATCTCAGAAATTTTCCTTTATGATGTGAACATTTCCTGAAGGCTGTAACTGCATGATTTCATGCAATATGCTTCTGACAATTGATTGGCTTATTAGATTATACATGATTGAGTAGGTGTACAAGCACTCCTGATGAAGCATATTTTTGTATACTGTTGTGCTCTGAACAAAACTATATTATCTATATTATCTATATTATCTAAAACCCTAGAAGAAGTTTTTCTAATGCAAGACTGATCACACACATTAAATATTACTGCTATGCAATTTATAGATTTTTGTAAGCAACGTTCAATTTGCATGATTATAATAAAAGTGGAAAAGTCTGATTCTGTTTTTCTGCTTCAAATGTCCACATTTTATTAGAAATTCAAACTCATTACACACTTTTCATTTTACAACATTTGATTTGGCTATTAATTGGAAATCTTCGATTGTTGTTTTTGATGTTGTCGTCCGATTTAAAAAATGTGTATAGTTTTTTTAATCCTCATATTTATCACATCTTTTTTACAGAGATTAAAAAGGAAAGGCTATTTTCAGGTGAGGAGGATTTACTCTGCTTTGTTAAGATATTACTGATTTGTAAACTATCCAGAATAAACAGAGATTATGGTGTAAACACTGATTACTTATAAACCGCTCAGGATAATATATTACAAAATAACAGAATCTTATCAGAATTCTTCAATTTCACCTTCCAGTGTAAATGTTTTGATGTTGTTTATATTAATATTTTCATTGTGTCTGTTTTCAGAGCTGCAGAGGATGAGTGTGGAATATTATAAATAAATCTCAGCTTGAGAAACTTTTATAAATTCACTTTAAACTATGTCATAATCTAAGAATATAAAGATGGTGTATATTGTTAAAGCTACATTTCTCACAGACTGCAGTGTATATTAATATGTATAGTATTTAATAGATATGTTTAAACAACTACAGCAAGATTCATATGTTCAGTTCATATAATTAATTGAATATTTTGTTTAATTGCATTTTGATGAATTAATATAAACCCTTAATGAATTATTTATGTTTACAGAGCTTCTGAAGAGGACACAGCATGCAGGTAAAGATGATTTATCTGTTAATAATAATAATTGTAAGTAAATAAGGCCACTATCCACAACATGGATGCGAGTCAGTGAAAAAATATTCTGAAGAAACAAAGTATATAAATCTATTCAGTTCAGTGTCTGATTAATTCTACTGACCTACAGTACATTCAGTTAATACACATGCACGCACACACACACACACACATACACACACATGTAGTGACCTTCACTGTATCCAGTAGACATCATTTTCTGACATTGTTTCATTAATTTTCATAATCTTCTACAGCTTCATTAAATGTGAATCACTGACTGATTTATATTTAAAAATGTCTTTACTGTGTGTTTCTCTCAGTGGACGTGACTCTGGATCCTGATACATCAAATCCCTATCTGATCCTGTCTGATGATGGAAAACAAGTGAGATGTGGAGGCACAAAACAGAATCTTCCTGACAATTCAGAGAGATTTAATAATTGTATCTGTGTTCTGGGAAAGGAGGGATTCTCCTCAGGGAGATTTTACTATGAGGTGCAGGTCAGCGAAAAGACTAGGTGGGATTTAGGAGTGGTCAGAGAGTCTGTTAACAGGAAGGGGAAGAATACACTGACTCCACAGAATGGATTCTGGACTGTAGGACTGAGGAATGGGAATCAGTATAAGGCTCTTGCTGGTCCTCCAGTCTCCCTCTCTCTGAGAGAGAATCTCCAGAAGATGGGGGTGTTTGTGGATTATGAGGAGGGTCTGGTCTCCTTTTATGATGTGGTGGCCAGGTCTCATATCTACTCTTTCACTGATCAGTCTTTCACTGAGAAACTCTATCCATACTTCAGCCCCTGTGTTAATGATGGAGGTAAAAACTCAGCTCCACTGATCATCACACCTGTCACTCATGATGATTAAATATCTGCTTTCAAGTGTTTATAAATAAACTACAGGAGTAAATGCAATGTCTTGTTATATTTGTTTTTGTTCTTTTTACCTGTAATAATCAGAAAATAAATAAAAGACTATTTGTCTAAAATGTTTGTAATAAATTAATTGTCCCGCATATAAACACATTATTTTTTTTTTTTTTTTCATTTTCTTTTGATGACTAAATATGTATGGCATTGCTGTCCAATAAAAAAACAGCATCTTTACAGGAAAGAAATAAAACTGTCTGGACTTTCAGTTGAAGCCAATGTAAAAATATTTTTATTGGTCCATATTTTATTCATCAAGATTTTCAACAGTGTTTAAAGGACATATTGTGTTCAGATTGTGTAGTAAAGTAAAAGTAGCCAACAATGGAGATACTTGTTTTTTATTGAACAGGGATGATAGCTGTTTTACTTTATTATTTTAAATTAATAACTACTGTATTTAATAATGTAAACATATTTCAGTTTACTGTAAATAATTAATTAAATGAATGCAACTTGTTGTTTAAGAGATTTCTCACCTTCAATCTGTAAGGAGGTCAGAAACAGCGGAGTTCATGTTGTGATTATAGTTTAGAGTTCACACCTGAACTGGTGTTACATTTACTCAGTACTTAGTATTCAAATAAACAAACATTAAAATGAAATAAACATTAATAAAAATATCAGTACTAGACACACATGTATTTCACAGACATAGAACTATTTTGAATTCACTAAAAGAGTCAAGATACAAGAACTAATGCTTTATTTATTTATTTTTATTATAACAGTTCATAAAATATACTTGGTCACTGTCACCAAATTTAATCACTTGATAACAAGGCAATTTAAGATGATATCTCTGTGAAATATATCTCTGTGTTTATAACTGAAACTACTTATTATTTGTGTAATCAGTTTACCAATATTATTCAATCCTGCTGCTCAAACAATAGAAAATAAATGTTATAGAACTGTCAGTTGAATATAGAAAAACATTTCCCAACTAATTATTTTTTTTTAATGGATTAAGAATTTAGTGAATGTATTCAAAAGATAGAGAATATGTATAAGTAGACAGAACTGTTAGGCCTTGTAGTTCAGAAGTTTGTAAAGCCCGCAGTGGTAGTGTAAGGGCTGGTGCCCGATCGAGGCGTCCTCCAGGGCATCGGAGGGCTCGCCAGGCCAGCTCCGAGGGCTAATTATCAACACCTGCTTTCAACAGCTTATAAGCAACGCCAACTAGCCACTCGGCGCTGGATCTTTGAAGCTCGTGAGAGCGAATCTATGCCGGTTTTCCGAGCGAGCCCCGGCTCTCTATCTCTATCCCTTTTTCCCTTCGAGTTTGGTGGAGCTGTGTAGAGCAGTGAGCTCCACGGCCGCCATCTATCTGTCTCTAGTTTGGTGGAGCAGAGCGGTGTGCTCTTTCTGCCGGCCCTCGCAAGTCTCTGTGTGTCTGTGTGTGTTTCTCTTTGTTTACCTTCCCTCTCCCGCGCTGTTCCCCTCTCTGGTGGAGCAGCGTTTAATTCCATAAGCACCTCAGTTTAGTTTTGTTTTCGTTGGAAGCCCCTTTTGTTTAGTTAATCCTTCACCTCGTCTCATAAGAGGTAGCCGCTTCCAGGCAAGCCTTAGGGTGTACTCACACTAGGGAATCCGAACCGTGCCCGGGCACGGTAACCTCCCAAGCCCGCTTGGAGAGGTGGGCCCGAGCACGGTTCACTTGGACCCGCGCACGGTACAGATGCAGTGTGAGCGCAAACCGTGCCTGGGCACGGATCAAGATGACGTCAGTGATGCGACGCTACTGTAAACGGAGGACGTTTTATACACAATTCTGCATATAATATTTTTGAAAAGGGTTCTAAAGAGCACCATAATGGTTAGTGTTACCCATAATAAATTAGGACTACTATCTACAAGTCCTAAACAACAAACACATTTTATTATTACTTGAGTTTTATGTTTCGCTCCTTTGGTCACTATTTATGTATATAGCAAGTACGTCTCTTACCTTACTGATGAACGTGAATTGTAGTCCGCGAGTAAAGCTGCAAATTTCTCCCTGGACTCTGCTGCTTGTGTAAAAACCTTCTTACACTGCAGCACGATTAGCAGTAAATCGCTGTGTTGCACAATCAATGAATCTCTGGTTCAGTTGCGTATTTGCACGCCCAAAACGACTCCAGAGAAACAAAAACAACAGTACAATCCTGAACTCCATTGTTTTGCGCGCATACTGTTCTTCAAAACAAAAGTCGCCTGTTGACGAAAGCGTGCTCGGGCACGGATCGTTTAGCGCAGTGTGAGTGCAGGCCTGCGGGGGAGTGGGGAGGGGGCCGAACCGTGCTCCGGCACGATTCAACCAAACCGGGCCTAGTGTGAGTACACCCTTAGTTTACGTTTTCTCCCCCTCTCTTTCACTCACGCTCGCGAGGTTTGTTTTCACTCTCGTTTTCACTCTCCGCCCGTTTTCGTTGCTCCGCCCCTTTCGGCGGAGGCCCTTTAAAGAGTGATTAAAGCGGCCCCGTCCCAATCCGCTCGCTGGTTCAGCGGTTAGAGCATTGGGCCGCGACAGCCTGAGTTCGATCCCCGCGTGGAGCGGGGTTTAATAATAATAATAATTATATATATATAATATTATTATATAATATTATTATATATCCTATTAATAAATAAATAAATAAATAAATATATATATATATATATATATATATATATATATATATATATATATATATATATATATATATATATACAGTGCCCTCCATAATTATTGGCACCCCTGGTTAAGATGTGTTCTTTAGCTTCTCATAAATTGAGTTTTGTTCAAAATAATATAGGACCACTATGGAAAAAAAAGAGTAAAATACAACCTTTAACTCAAGTGAATTTATTCAGTAGGAAAAAAATCCCACATTAAGAAATAATTATTTAACATCAAATCATGTGTGCCACAATTATTAGCACCCCTGATGTTAATACTTTGTACAACCCCCTTTTACCAACAAAACAGCACCTAATCTTCTCCTGTAATGTTTCACAAGATGGGAGAATACAGAAAGAGGGATCTTTGACCATTCCTCTTTGCACATTCTCTCTAAATCATCCAACGACATGGGTCCTCTCCTCTGCACTCTCCTCTTCAGCTCACCCCACAGGTTTTCAATGGGGTTGAGGTCTGGGGACTGAGATGGCCATGGGAGGAGCTTGATTCTGTGTGCGGTGAACCATTTCTGTGTAGATTTGGCCACATGTTTAGGGTCATTATCTTGCTGAAAGACCCAGTGACGACCCATCTTCAGCTTTCGGGCAGAAGCCACCAGATTTTGTTTTAAAATGTCCTGGTATTTTAGAGCATTCATGATGCCATGCACCCTAACAAGGTTCCCAGGGCCTTTGGAAGAGAAACAGGCCCACAGCATCACTGATCCCCCCCCCCGTATTTCACAGTGGGCATGAGGTGCTTTTCTGCATACTCAGCTCTTGTGTTACGCCAGACCCACTTAGAGCATTTGTTGCCAAAAAGCTCTATCTTTGTTTCATCTGACCAAAGCACACGGTCCCAGTTGAAGTCCCAGTACCGCTTAGCAAACTCCAAACGTTTGCGTTTATGATTGTGAGTGAGAAATGGTTTCTTCCGTGCATGCCTCCCAAACAGCTTGTTGGCATGTAGATAGCGCCTGATGGTTGTTTTGGAGACTTTGTGACCCCAAGAAGCTACCATTTGTTGCAATTCTGTAACAGTGAGCTTTGGAGAACTTTTTATTTCTCTTATCATCCTCCTCACTGTGCGTGGTGGCAAAATAAACTTGCGTCCTCGTGCAGGCTTGTTTACCACTGTTCCAGTTGTTTTAAACTTCTTAATAATTCCTCTGACAGTAGATATGGACAGGTGTAGGCGAGTAGCAATTTTCTTGTAGCCATTGCCTGACTTATGAAGGTCAACACACATCTGCCTCACTTGAATGGTATGTTCCTTTGTCTTTCCCATGTTGAAGAAAAATGGCCTCTGTGTCACGTCATATTTATACCCCAGGGAAACAGGAAGTTGTGAATTACTAATTAAATGTTCCTACATACTCTGATCAACTTCGTAAACTACTGTAGAAGTGACAGAAATACTTTTATTAAATTTATTTCCTAAGAATTGTTAGGGGTGCCAATAATTGTGGAACAGGTGATTTTATGAAGAATAATTATTTCTTAGTCAGGGATTTTATTTCCCCCTTAAAATTTACTTGAGTTTAAGGTTGGACTTTACTTTTTTTTTCCCATCGTGGTCCTATATTATTTTGAACAAAACTCAATTTATGAGAAGCTAAAGAACACATCTTAACCAGGGGTGCCAATAATTATGGAGGGCACTGTATATATATATATATATTAACGATTATATATATATTTATTATTATTATTATTATTATTATTATTATTATTATTATTATTATTATTTTCCTTTTTTTTCTTGGGTTTACCTGCTTTGAGATCTACTGTTCTGCCATTGGGTTCTACAACTCTCTGGGCTGGAGTGCCACCTACCTGTAGCACTCCACCCCATTACAGGTAGACGGTCAGGTCAACTAAATAAAACTAGATGACAACATGGCACCCTTTGTGTCTCGTAGGGCTGGTTATTTAAGGCATTTATTGCATTCTATTGGAAGGGCAGAAGGGCACGTGGGCACTAATTAAGACTCATTACATTATCATGTCTTGAGGACACATCGTCATTGTTTGGAAGAAGAGGCATCTCACCGGCACTTGATCACCTTTTTCCCACAGGAAGAGCAGCCTATAGTGCACTTTTTTCCACACAAGAGGGAACTTTAGTGATGCTTTGGGCAATTTTTCTTCCCAAGTTTTAATATGCCAATATGTGTGTGTGTCTCTTTTTGGAACTGGAAGTAGCTCTGATAGAGAGTGATAAGTTTAATGTTTAATGTTAAATGTATTATATGTTAAAATCAGTGCAGTATTAATATACAAAGTAAATTATAAACTGTTTAAATGTTGGTACAAAAATTGGTACAGTTCACTTTTGAAAATTAACACAAACGTGTTTGTGTAAGTGCTTCATTTAAGTGGAATGTAGACTGTAGATTTGGTGTATTTCTTCACAGCCTTTTACTTTACTATTTAGAAATATTGCAATGGTCACTTAAAGCTGGAGTAGATACTTTCCTTTAAAAATGAATCTTCTCAAATTTCTTTCAATAATCTTTACATCACAATAGCAATCCAAAAATTACATTTTCTAACAACAAAAATATAATAGTTATTTTCTGTGGAGGCCACAGGCATGTAAAAACCTGTTTACCATCTGATTACAGTCTGTCTGCCTACCAGAGCTAGAAAAAGACACAGTTATAGACATTGGGTAAAGAAAGAGAATTGGCTTCCTGGTGTCTATGCAAAATAATGCACTTTAATAATCTTAACAGATTATTCAGTGTTTGACTGATTTTATTTTATTTTTATTAATAAGTGTACCTGTGAGTGATGCAGTTTCTCATACATCTAAATTTAAAATTAATGAAAGAGTACAGTAATTAATTGCCTCTGTATATCACTGCACATTTAAGAATTTTAGTGGGCTCTGGAATTCAGCTGAAAATGTCTTGTTGTTAGTTTCTGAGAATTAAAAATGACTTTCACTCGGTGCCGAGCTGATTGTAGATGTGAACTTTCATATTCTGACTAATAACAATAGTCAATAACAATAACAATAACAATAATAAAATATCTAGAAAAACTGAGTATTATAAACTCTTACTACCATAACTTTGCATTGAAACAGTGATTTAGGCTTTCCAAATATAGTACATGAACTTCTTACTGGAAACATCTAATATTGTGTTTCTTTTGTATTTTTACCTTTAAATATACACATAAGAGTAGCATGGTTTGACAGGGTAGCAAAACTCGACAAAAGAAGGGCAACAAAAAAAAAACAAAATAATAAAGAAGGCCAAACCTATCTACTGGACAGTCTAACAAAAAGGAAGAGGAAAAGACAAATGAAAAAAAGATATAACCCCTTCAATCTTCAGAAACAGCAGTAATGTTTTTTTCATATAAAAAGAGAGAGCAGAAAAGAGAAATACAGACTTCAGATGGCCAACTGAAGAACATGAGAAAACAGTCTGACCCCCTATGAGACAGAAACTCCCAAAAACATGGGGAAAAGGAGAGTCCAGCAGGGCAAAGTCACTACAGAGAGTCACGGGCATATCTATAGAAAGATCAACACTGGGTCCTTTTTATTAATGATTGACAAAGCTGTAATCAACCAGGCTGTTTACAAGAAAGCGCAGAGCCTGGTCCTCCTCTGGTAGGAAGATCGCAGTGCATGCTGTCCATTACACATTCATGAAGAACAGTATTGTGTATTTTTTATGAGTTTCAGCTGATATTATTCATTGTAGGGATTCAGAGTAATTTAGGATGGCAAATTTCACCCCTCCAGATTTTTGGGGAAAGTTTCTCGTGTACTGTCTATTCAGTTTTATATAGACTGGATTCTGGAGTCCCATACAACAAGCAACTGTGTTATAGGATATTTAGGATACAGGGTTAATTTCACTTTCAACAACAGCGTGTGTGTGTGTGTGTGTGTGTGTGTGTGTGCGAGCGTGCGTGCGTGCGTGCGTGTGTGTGTGTGCGAGCGTGCGTGTGTGTGTGCGCGTGGGTAGACAGGTGGAAACAGGAAGTTAAAATTGAAAGTAACTTTTTCAGTCTCACAGAATAAGAGTTTGAGGACAGCGGCTGGTAAGAAATGAGTTATGATGACTATAAATATCTGATATTTTAAAGGCATTAATTGATAAGAGTTAAATGTGGTCAAATTCACTGTAGCAAGGATTTAAAATGCATTTTTGGCAACTTTTTTCATTTGTTGCCTGTTCCTCATGTTGTGATTTCTGTGCTGCTGCTGCTGTTTAGATCTAGTTTATGTTTCTCATTTGGTGAAAAATGAAGTATTATGTGCTTGAAAATCTGTTCAGGTTTAATAGCTGTGTGTTTGCTGCTGTTGTGATCTTCTGATCCTCTATGAGAGCATTTAGCTGTTGGTAAGTGAATGTCTATACACGAGCACTTCCTGATCTATGATCAGCTTCTTGTTTTCAGTAGTTTTTAACTGTAATTTAGAGGGAAAGCAAAAGCTGGATTAAACTGAACTTTGTTATTTGTTTTCAAATCTTAGATTTCAAGAAGCAAAAGTGAAAGAAATATAAAAAGTAATTAGGAAATTAGGAGTCAGAAGCTGAATGATAAACAGTAACTAAATTTAGGAATTAGAAAATTGTCTAAAATGTCTGGGATTTGGCTTTGATATCATGTAAATCATTTATTTTCACAGTTGGTTCTGTGCCACCTTCCTTCCACCAGGTGAAAGTTTCTATATGGTCACCCTACTGAAATGCTGAAAGTAACTCTCCTAATACCTGTAATGAACATGTGAAGATGAGAAAGATAGGTGTGTATATAATCAGTGTATCATTCATGTGTCATGAGTTTAACATTAAGAAAATATGTTAAATAACTATGTAACGTGGTGCGTTTAATTATATAAACGTTTACACACTTTTCAGGGATGAAGTTCTTCCATATGGCAGTTCTGATTTTCCTCTGTGGTATAAAATCTGAATCAGGTACATATATTTTATATGATGCAGCATTATCTGTTTATTTGTGTGTTTGTGGAGAAATGTATAACAACCAGCTTCTTACACACACTCAAAAATATAGACATGAATTCCTGATTACTATTTATTATGGTTTTGACTGAAGCATTTATGACTGCTGTATTATAAAAGTATTGATCAAAATAACATGTTCAACATTTTACTGTTTTTTGTGTGGATGTGTCACAATACAGAGAGTTTAAATGTTGTTGGTCCAGATGCTCCTCTTGTTGTTGAACCTGGTGAAGTCCTGGTTCTGCCCTGCTCTATCCAACCCAACACCAGTGCTGTGGACATGACTGTAGAATGGTACAGATTAGATGCAGCAGATAGATTTGTGCATCTGTACGAGAATCATAGAGACATAAATGAAAAGCAGGATCAGATCTACAGAGGAAGAACAGCACTGTTCAGAGAGGAGCTACAAAAAGGAAACACTTCACTCAGACTCTCAGACGTTCGAGTCTCTGATGAAGGAGCTTATAAATGTTTCATTAGGGACAAATCCTGGTACGATGACATCACTGTTCAAGTCACTGTTGAAGGTAAAGAACAACTGCTCTGTTGGCTTTAGTACTTGTTAAGATTTAGTGTAACTAATTTCCAATTAAAGTCGATCCACAGACTACTACGAACTACAGATCAGGGTGTTTACTATTAGCAAATCCAATTGTATTTTGTCAGAACAACCATAAATCTGTGTGAAGCTTAGTGACTTTCAAACAACTTAATATGTCTTAACCTAACCAGAAATCTGTGGTATCCTCCAGTTTTGGCAGTCTGTAAAATTCTGGTGCTAAATATTGAAAATGGAAACCACAATTTCTGTTGGTGTGCTATAGTCAAGTGATTAGCTACGCAGAATTAGTGCAAATATCCAGGGCTGTGTGTTCTATCACCCTGTGAACAGTCTACTTTCTCACCTTTAAAGGAGACATGAAACACTTCAAGTTTAACCGTTGTCAGTGAAGCGGAATTAAAATAATGAGCAATCTAAATGTAATTTTCTTAAGTAAGGGCAGCGCCATCTTGTCCCAGCGCTGAAAGTGATGTCACGAGGTTGGTTCCCGAACGCCTCACTAACATAAACTATTAGTCTACAGTAAATTAGTTCCTCAATAGATAATACAATACAAACCAAAAATCAATGCAGAGCGGGGGGCACTTTTGTATTGCCCCTGTGTGTAGTAATACTGGGTGTAGTAAAGTTTTATAGAGTAAAGAATGAGAAAAAGGTTCACTTTCACTTTCATATCTCGCCTCGGACAGCTGTTCTTCAGCGGGGTTCGCAGGGCTGAAGCCCGAGAATCCTCCGGTTAGATGCAATGCTAGGGGTTAGTGGCGAGCACTTTCTAGACCACTACTATATGGAGGAGAGGGTTTTTAAGTCGGGAGCATTAGCGCTGGACAAATCAGCTGAAGTCCGAGGCTTTTTTCCTCCGTTTTTATATTTTCTCTGAACAACTGTGATGTACAGACCGTCCGACTGGAGGTACTGTAACAGCAGCAGCTGTGAGCCGCACGAACGAGCCAAACAACACGCTCACCCAGCAGAGCAGCGAGAGGTACCTTACCGAAAGTCTAGATAAGCTGAAGGTTAAAAGATAACAATGCTAGCTACTTATCTAGCTATCTTGCCATAGCTAGCCAACGCTAGCTAACTAACCAACACTAACTAGATGAAGCTAAGTACCCAGACTTCTAACTTCCAAACTGAACGGTTTATCAACCAAACAGCGCCTGGATGTTTCAATATCCACTTAAATCTTGTACGTTTCATTCAGTCTTAATGAACTCTGGACTTTACATGTTAAATAGCTGAATGTATATAAAATAGCTGGTTAACTGGATGGCAATACCTGCTGTGGACGCGCTGCAGGGTTACTGCACGGACCTCCAAAACGCCTTGCTCTCAGAAAAGCATCTGAAAAGTTCTGCTCAGGTTTCAGCAGGAAAGATCTCTGAGTAAATGCTCCACGTTAGCCTAGTTCAGCTTCGACTTCATCCATAATCTCCACAAACAACAAGCTCTTTTACGCTAGCTATATGCCTGGAGTCTTCTACCAAACAACATCGTGACGTCACCAGCGCTGCACGGGCAACATGGTGGCGCCCTAGCTCAAACGTAACAGACATAAATATATTATAATTTAGTGTGTAAACATTTTATATAAAAAATTCCACCCAAATAAATTCCGTTATATTTTATCCCTTAGAAAACTTGTACAAACTGAAATGTTTCATGTCCTCTTTAAATAGCAAAGTGTTCACTTCATCCAGTAGTTGTGTATTTGTGTGTAGTTGTGTATGTGGTTAGGGAAGCTTTGTGTTAAGTTTGGAAAAAAGGAGAGATAGTCCAGGAATTGGGCCTTAGCAAACTCCAAAAACTGTAATAGCTGAAATATGTTGCTCTGTAATAATAAAATATACCAGCCCTGCTTAAAATGCTTAAACATGAGATGAAAATATTACCAGCATTTAGATATTTGACCATATTGTGATCAAAGGTTTACTGTACTTAGTAATATTCAGTGTTCAGAGAGAGAGGAGATTGATTAATCACTAATCAGTTTTAATGTGTTATTTTATCTGTGATTTTTTTTAGTCAAATTAAAGCACTAATAATTTTTGCTAATTTAATAATTTATTTATTCAAATTCTGTTTTTTTTTTCAGTTCTGGGAACTGAGCCTGTGATCACAATGGAGGGCTATGATAAGTCAGGTGGGATCAGTCTAGTCTGTGAGTCTAAAGGCTGGAACCCTGAACCTGAGGTTTTGTGGCTGAACAGTGAAGGAGTCAGTCTGATTGCTGAAGATACAGAGACACACAGAGACACTGAGGGCTTCAGAGTAAAAAGCCGCATCACTGTTTATAACTCAGACAGGATCCACTGCAGACTTCTACAGAGACACCACCTGAGAGAGGCTGAGATCATCATCACCAGTAAGTGTCTAAGAAAACACTGGCATTCAGATTTAATCTCATTGAGAAGTGATGCACTAACTTGTAATTTCATAAACAGAGATACTGTACCTTTCTGTTAAAGGTCCATCCGTCTTTAAATTAATTATAAAATGTTATGTATAAGCTGTATAAGCTCAAACTCAAAGGACAAAATGTTAGGTAAAGTTAACCCTTAAACTTTGCTTAACGTCAGACTCGAGGTGAGTGGCCCCATGTCTGAGATATTTTATCAATGCCGCGGTGCCAGCAGAGACTGCCCGTGGCAGCGGCCCTTTTCAAACGGATTCCTCCCCCCTCCTCCACATGGCTGTGCGGAACACCCCCACCCACAACCCCCACCCAGCCAATCCATCAAAGGGCAGACAGCAACACACAGACACATCTAGTGAGTGTGCTAACTGGTTCCCAAATGGTCTTTGGAGTGTGAGAGGAAACAGGAACACCCGGAGGAAACCCACGCAGACACTGAGAGAACGTAAAAACTCCACACAGAAAGACCCGGGTCACCCCAGCCAGGAATCAAACCCAAGCTGTTTCTGTGAGGCAACAGCGCTACTTACTGCGATATAATCACATTACATCAGTTACATGAGTTTTCAGCTTTCAACTTTCAGAAAAAGTTAGCTATCTTGAGTGCCACAAAAGTATTTGACAATTCAGCATCTTTGTCAATGTTTGAAATGAAATTTATTTTAGTTAAAAGATAACCTGAGTAACTAAAGAATAAAGTGTTAGTGATTGTAAGGCATCCAGGCCATGAGGCAACAAATCAGCCAAAACAATGAATCTCCCTCTACTATGCTTTTTATTGTTGAGATACCATTTAATTTTTTTCTTCCAAACATAGCAATGTACATTTGTGCTGAGAGTTCCACTTTTTAAAGAACATTTTATCCAAACATTGATAAATATCCAGGTGGGCAACAGTGGCTTTTTTGTGGTGTCCTTTAATAAATATTCTTGTTCAGTATTTTTTCTAATAGTCGACACAAGAACAAAAAATCTTCTGTAGATCTTTTGTTGTAGCCAAAGGGTTCTTTGATTTTTGAAAGTGATATTTTTCATGTTTATGTTTCTGTGTTCTGAATAAACACTGCTTTTGTTCTTTCATTAGTAATTTATTAATTAAGACACTTATGCTTCTAAATATTTTAAAATGTATTAACATCTAGTTTAAATTCTAGGTGAAATTTTTCATTTCTGGAAGTCTGCCATCATCACCATACCAGTTTTAGTGGTTATTGTTTTTGGACTGACAGCTGCAGTTATTTATCTTTATAAAGGTAAGGGTTTAAATTATTTTTATTAGTGACATTACAATGTTTTAACAAGCTGGGACTTTGTGTAAGATATAAGTATCTAATATTTTAGCATTTTAAAACGGAGAGACCAGACTATGCTGGACATTACATAGGCAATAACACACAAGAGGGAGTGCTATAATATAATTATTTTACACAACTGACACTGAAAGAGCATCTCCCAGCAAATCACATTACAAAGTCAAAACTAACCGATATACTTGCCAGTTAAACCAATAAAAACATAGAATAAGTGTGTCTAGCATATGTTAATATTTCTCTTAAGAAATCAATTTGTTTGTTTTCAGATGTTTAGTGGAAAGTTATTTGTTTATACCTAAATTAATATAAGCTTATTCATTATGAAGCATGACTATACTATGAATTATTTAGTAGTAGCAGCAGTACATATTTAATGTATCAATTTATTGATCTTTCTTGCAAAACGTTTTTATCTAATATTTGTGCACCCTGCATTTAAATAGCACATTCTGTTGGTTTAGAGATTCAATTCAATTCTGTACAAGACACAAACATAAAGGTGCTGTAAACCGTTCTAGAGAATGAAGATTCATTTAAAAACATTTATAAACAACATTTTTTATACTTAGCAGCAACTCAAACACACCCCTTCTTTCAGTGTTCCTTGCCCATGCTCCATCCAAATAATCCCACTGTGGAGACAAGCTTATTTTTAGAGCATTGGGGTCATAAAACCTTTCACACATTCTGTAAAATCACATATATCATATACAGTTACAAGAAAAAGTATGTTGAACCTTTTGGGATCACTTGGATTTCTGCATAAATTGGTCATTAAATGTGTTCTGATCTTCATCACAACGATAGACAAACACAGTCTGCTTAAACTAATGCCACACAAAAATGATATGTTTGCATGGTTTTATTGAACACAACATGTTAACATTCACAATGAGAGGGGAAAAAGTATGTGAACCTCTAGGCCAAGGACTTTTCTACGAGCTAATTGGAGCCAGGATGTGATGATATTTAATGTGTTGGTTAAAGCTGCCCTGTCCTATAAAAACACACCAGTTTTAAGTTTGCTGTTCTTAAGAAGCACTGCTTGATGTGAATCACGTCTCACAAAAAAGAGCTCTCAGAAGACCTATGTTTAAGAATTGCTGACTTGCATGAAGCTGGAAAGGGTTACAAAAGAGTATTTAAAAGCCTTAATGTTCATGTGTCCACGGTAAGACAGACGGTCTACAAATGGAGAAAGTTCAGCACTGTTGCTACTCTCCCGAGGCGTGGTTATCCTGTAAAGATGACTGTAAAAGCACAGCGCAGAATGATCAATGAGGTGAGGAAGAATCCTAAAGGCTGAAGGTTACAGAAATATCTGCCACATGGTAACATTTTTGTTGACAAATCTACAATATGGAAGCTGTTGCAGTAAAAAAAAACATTGCTGCACGATTGAAGTTTATAAAAGAGCATCTGGATGTTCCACAGCAGTACTGGCTAAATATACTGAATAGACAGATGAAACCAAAATTGAGTTGTTTGGAAGTAACACACAATACTATGTGTGGAGAAAAAAGGCACAGCACACCACCATCAAAACCTCATCCCAACTGTGAAACATGGTGGAAGGGGCATCATGGTTTGGGCTGCTTTGCTGCCTCAGGGCCTGGATGGATTGCCGTCATCAACAGAAAAATTAATTCCCAAGACATTTTACAGAAAAACTTAAGACAACTGAAGCTCAACAGAGGATGGATGATGCAACAGAACAACAACCCAAAACATAGAAGTAAATCAACAACCGAATGCCTTCAACAGGAGAAAATACGCTTTCTTGAGAGTCCTGACCTCAACCCAATTGAGATGCTGTAGCATGACCTCAAGAGAGCGATTCACACCAGATATCCCAATGATATTGCTGAACTGAAACAGTTTTGTGAAGAGAACTGGTCTAAAATTCTTCCTGAATGGTTGTGCAGCTCTGACCTGCAACTACAGGAAACGTGTGGTTGAGGTTATTGTTGCCGAACAGTTATTAAATGCAAATTCACACCCTGCACTGTGAATTTTAACATGTTGTGTTCACTAAAACCATGCAAACATACATATTGTTTGAGTGGTATTAGTTTAAGCAGACTGTGTTTGTCTATTGTTGTGACTTGAAGATGAAGATAAGAATACATTTAATTACCAAGTAATCCCAAAGGGTTTACATGCTTTTTGTTGCAACTGTAGTGTTGGAGAGAACAGCATGGCTAGTAATTAGCTGCTGCTAAGCAAACCAGCAAACCATCACAAACATTTTTAAATGGGACAAAACGTCACTGATCTATTTCTATCAAACAGCACAAATAAGTCAGCCTTGCTCTCCTATCGAGCAGGAATAGAGCATCATCCTCATCCCTTTTCATGCTGTTTAATGTTCAGAGGTCTCTACACTGTCATAATGCCTTACAGCAGGGGTGTCCAAACTTTTTTTGTTGGGGGCCAGAAGGAGAAATATATTTGAAGTCACGGGCCACACTCTGTAATAAAACAAACAATGAAATATACCACTTTAAATAATACTTTTTTCCTGATTATTTCATTTACACACTAACTTAAAACACTTACTTGACTAACTGTCTTTATCTTTGACAGTGTTGTGTAAACTAAGATTTTTCAAATTGATGTTTAATTTCATGATGTCTCTTAATGCAAACCTCCTTAATTTCGGCAACTTTTTGACTCTTTGGCCCGTTTTTTTTGCGCTAGAAATGCGCACTCTCTCCGCTTTTAGACTCTTTGGCCCGTTTTTTCTGCGCTAGAAATGCGCACCCTCTTCGCTTTTAGACTCTATTGCCCCGTTTTTCTGCGCTAGAAATGCGCACCCTCTTCGCTTTTAGACTCTATTGCCCCGTTTTTCTGCGCTAGAAATGCGCACTCTCACCGCTTTTAGACTCTTTTTCCCCGTGTTTCTGTGCTAGAAATGCTCACTCTCTCCGCTTTTAGACTCTTCGCCCCGTTTTTCTGTGCTACAAATGCGCACTCTCTCCGCTTTTAGACTCTTTTGCCCCGTGTTTCTGTGCTAGAAATGCGCACTCTCTCCGCTTTTAGACTCTTTGGCCCATTTTTCTGCGCTAGAAATGCGCACTTTCTCCGCTTTTAGACTCTTTGGCCCCGTTTTTCTGCGCTAGAAATGCGCACCCTCTCCCACTCTTTGGCCCGTTTCAGACACCTAGCGTTCAAACTTTGAATCTCACATTATAAAAACCAGCGGGCCAACTTTCATTCTTTTTCTAATATACCTCACAGGCTGCTCCAAAAAAGGAAACGGGCCGCAAATGGCCCGCGGGCCGTAGTTTGGACACCCCTGCCTTACAGCTTCTTCACTTTACCTGATATCAGAACTTTTCCTTCAGATTTTGTTCATCAGATCTTTTTATTTAGTTGTTTTTTTTTGGCATATCTCATTGACAGTGTGTAGAGTTAAACGTGTCGCTTGTTCCAGATATATAATCCCAGGCTCCAGTCTGGTTTAAGATAGGTCTTTTTACTGCAACCTCAGCTTTCTGTTTTTTGGCTGACAGAAGTAGAACTTTTTTTTTTCACATTTTGGATGGATGATGTGAACATTTCCGGAAGGCTGCATCTGAATGATTTGATGCAATTTGCTACTGACATTTGATTGGCTTATTAGAAGATACATAAATGAGTAGGTGTACAAGCACCCTAAAGAAGTTCCCGGTAAATGTGTTGTATATTTTTGCATACTGTTGTGCTCTGAACGAACTATACTGTCCAAAACGCAAAAGGTATGTTTTTTAATGCAAAACTGATCATAAACATGAAATATCAGTGCAATGCGATACATGGATTTTTGTAACATTTCATTTTGCACGATTATCATAAAACTGGAAAAGCCTGGTTCTGTTTTTCTGTCTCAAAAGTCCACATTTTACTAGAGCATCAAACTCATTACACATTTTTCATTTTACAACATTTAATATTGCTTTTAATTCGAAATCTACGATTGCTGCTTTTGCTGCTGTTGTCTGATTTGAAAACTGTTAAAAACATTTTTTTTCAATGCTTAAATTTATCACATCTGTTTACAGAGATTAAAAAGGAAAGGCTATTTTCAGGTGAGGAGGATTTACTCTACTCTTGGTTAAGAAATTACTGATTAGTAAATTATTCAGAATAAACAGAGATTAGTGAGAAAAACAGCTCTAATGTTGTAAACACAGAACTTTTTCGGGATTAAATATGACAAAGTAACAGAATTCTTCAAATTTCACTTTCCAGTGTAAATGTGTAATGTGTAAATGTCCTTAATATTAATAGTTTTTAACGACTATTTTCAGAGCTGCAGAGGATGAGTGTGGAATATTATAAATAAATCTCAGCTTGAAAAACTTTTATGAATTCACTTTAAACTATGTCATAAGCTAAGAATATAAAGATGGTGTATATTGTTAAAGCTACATTTCTCACAGACTGCAGTGTATATTAATATGTATAATATTTAAAAGATTCATTTAAACAACTGCAGCAAGATTCATGTGTTCAGTTCATATAAATAATAAAATATTTTGTTTAATTGCATTTTGATAAATTTATATGAACACTTAATGAATTATTTATGTTTACAGAGCTTCTGAAGAGGAAACAGCATGCAGGTAAAGATGATTTATCTGGTAATAATAATAATTGTAAGTAAATAAGGCCACTATCCACAATATGGATGTGATTCAGTTCAGTGTCTGATTAATTCTACTGATCTACAGTACGTTCAGTTAGTACACACACACACACACACACACACACGTAGTGACCTTCACTGTATACAGTAGACATTGTTTTCTGACATTGTTTCATTCATTTTCATAATCTTCTACAGCTTCATTAAATGTGAATCACTGACTGATTTATATTTAAACATGTCTTTACTGTGTGTTTCTCTCAGTGGACGTGATTCTGGATCCTGATACATCAAATCCCTTTCTCATCCTCTCTGATGATGGAAAACAAGTGAGATGTGGAGACACAAAACAGACTCTTCCTGACAATCCAGAGAGATTTACAAATTATTGCAATGTTTTGGGAAAGGAGGGATTCTCCTCAGGGAGATTTTACTATGAGGTGCAGGTCAGTGGGAAGACTAAGTGGACATTAGGAGTGGCCAGAGAGTCCATTAACAGAAAGGGGGAGATTACACTGAGCCCACAGAATGGATTCTGGACTGTGATTCTGAGGAATGGGAATGAGTATAAGGCTTGTGCTGATCCCTCAGTTCTCCTCTCCCTGAGAGAGAATCTCCAGAAGGTGGGGGTGTTTGTGGATTATGAGGAGGGTCTGGTCTCCTTTTATGATGTGGTGGCCAGGTCTCATATCTACTCTTTCACTGGTCAGTCTTTCACTGAGAAACTCTATCCATACTTCAGCCCCAGTCTTAATGATGGAGGTAAAAACTCAGCTCCACTGATCATCACACCTGTCACTCATGATGATTAAATACCTGCTATCAAATGTTTATAAATAGTTTATAAATCAGAAAATAAATAAGACTATTTGTCTAAAATATTTGTAATAAATTAATTGCCCCGTGTATAAACACATACACTTTTATTTTTATTTTGTTTTGATGATTGAATGTGTTTAGCATTGCTGTCCAATAAAAACAACAGCAATTGTACAGAAAAGAAATAAAAACTTCTGGACTTTTAATCAAATTCAATGTAAAAAGATTATTATTGGTCCATCTTTTATTTATTAAGAATTTCAACCCGGATTAAGGCACAAATTGTGTTTAGATTATGTAGTAAAATAAAAGTAGCCAAAAATAGAGATACTTGTTTTTCACTAAACAGGGACAATAGGTTTTAAGTTGTTTTTCTTTATTATTTTTAATTAATAACTACTGTATTTAATAATGTAAACATATTTCAGTTTACTGTAAATAATTAATTAAATTAATGCAACTTGTTTTTTAAGAGATTTTTCATCTTCAATCTGTAAGGAGGTCAGAAACAGCGGAGTTCATGTTGTGATTATAGTTTAGAGTCCACAACTGAACTGGTGTTACATTTACTCAGTACTTAGTATTCAAATAAACATTAAAAATTAAATAAACATTAATAAAAATATCAGTACTAGACACACATGTATTTCACAGACGTATAACTATTTTGAATTCACTAAGTCTAAAGATACAAGAACTAATGCTTTATTTTCTTTTTTTAATTATAACAGTTCATAAAAAATACTTGGTCACTGTCACCAAATTTAATCACTTGATAACAAGGCAATTTAAGATGATATCTCTGTGAAATATATCTCTGTGTTTATAATTGAAACTACTTATTATTTGTGTAATCAGTTTACCAATATTATTCAATCCTGCTGCTCAAACAATAGAAAATAAATGTTACAGAACTGTCAGTTGAATATAGAAAAACTTTTACCCACTAATACATTTTTTAATGGATTAAGATGTATTTAATGGATTTTAATGAATGTACTCAAAAGATAGAGAATATGTGTAAGTAGACAGAACTGTTAGGCCTTGTAGTTCAGAAGTTTATAAAGCCTGCAGTGGTAGACGGTCAGGGCAACTAAATAAAACTAGATGACAACATGGCACCCTTTGTGTCTCGTAGGGCTGGTTATTTAAGGCATTTATTGCATTCTATTGGAAGGGCACGTGGGCACTAATTAAGACTCATTACATTATCATGTCTTGAGGACACATCGTCATTGTTTGGAAGAAGAGGCATCTCACCGGCACTTTTTCCCACAGGAAGAGCAGCCTATAGTGCACTTTTTTGCCACACTAGAGGGAACTTTAGTGATGCTTTGGGCAATTTTCCTGCCCAAGTTTTAATATGCCAATATGTGTGTGTGTCTCTTTTTGGAACTGGAAGTAGCTCTGATAGAGAGTGATAAGTTTAATGTTAAATGTATTATATGTTAAAATCAGTACAGTATTAATATACAGAGTAAATTATAAACTGTTTAAATGTTGGTAAAAAAAAAATGGTACAGTTCACTTTTGAAAAGTGAGTAAAGCTCCTCTGTACGGCTCTGCTGCTGATTCTCTACAGCTGTTAACTTTAAGTTAACACAAACGTGTTTGTGTAAGTGCTTCATTTAAGTGCAGCAGTGGAATGTAGACTGTAGATTCTGTGTATTTCTTCACAGCTTTTTACTTTACTATTTAGGAATATTGCAATGGTCACTTAAAGCTGGAGTAGATGATTTCCGTTAAAATTATCTACTTATATTTCTTTCAATAATCTTTACATCACAATAACAATCCAAAAATTACATTTTCCAACAACAAAAATATAATAGTTATTTTCTGTGGAGGCCACAGACATGTAAAAACATGTTTACCATCTGATTACAGTCTGTCTGCCTACCAGAGCTAGAAAAAGACACAGTTATAGACATTGGGTGAAGAAAGAGAATTGGCTTCCTGGTGTCTATGCAAAATAATGCACTTCAATAATCTTAACTGATTTTTCAATGTTTGACTGATTTTTTTTTTTTATTATTAATAAGTGTACCTGTGAGTGATGTAGTTTCTCATACACCTAAATTTAAAATTAATGAAAGAGTACAGTAATTAATGGCCTCTATATATCACTGCACATTTAAGAATTTTAGGGGGCTCTGGAATTCACCTGAAGATGTCTATGTTTCTGAGATTTAAAAATGAATTTCACTCGGCGCCGCGCTGATTGTAGATCTGAACTTTCATATTCTGACTAATTAAAATAACTCCCACTCATTAGTTTTTATTTGCACCAGCTTGATCTCAGTTTACCACAGTGTTGAATGTTTACAGTGCTTTAAACCAGGGGTTCTCAACCTTTTCTACATTACGGCCCACCTGTTTACAACTTAAAAGCGTCAAGGCCCCCCTAAAAAAAAAATGTATATATATATAATAAACTGAGTATTATAAACTCTTGCTACCATAGCTTTACATTGAAACAGTGATTTAGGCTTTCCAAATATAGTACATGAACTTCTTACTGGAAACATCTAATATTGTGTTTCTTTTATATTTTTACCTTTAAATATACACATAAGAGTAGCACGGTTTGACAGGGTAGCACAACTCGACAGAACACCTGATGACTCGACTACGGGCGTATCCGTGACGTTTTTTTTATTCAAATCAAGCAACAAGTGTAGTCAATCATAAGTTTAAGGTTTTTAATCAACCTCACTGTGATCTATAGTTATATAAATCCGTTTTCAGCTTCTCTGTGGTTGAAAGGGAGCTGTTCTGTGTGTGTGTGTGTGTGTGTGTGTGTTTGTTTGAGCTGAACTTTTTGGTGGAGGGCGGGGCTGCGCTCATGCAGCGGCTCTCTCTATTGAAATGAATAGGATACGTTGTGCTGGTGGACGGGGAGAGGATGCGTCTTTCTTGCACTAAACTCTAACACTAAAATTGGCTTTCAAGTCGGGGTCCACAAAATATTGTTCGTGGGCCACGAGTTTGAGACCCCTGATTTAAAGTGCTCACTACAAACTACTGTCTTCCTCTGAGGATGTGCCTGCGGACCCCTAGAGGGGCTGCCCACCACTTCAGGCATGTGTGCTCACTGTATCAATGTGTGTTTGACGAGTGTGCTCACCGGTGTGTATATGTGTATTCACTGCACAGATTGGTTGAAGGCAGAGACTTTAGAGAACCCCACCCCACCCACCACTCACCCAACACACTCACACAAAACTGAACTGTACACCCCACCCTCCCTTTACACACACAAAGACTGAACTTCACCCACACACACACATCCACTCAGCACACAGAGACTGACATGACTTTATTTCTTTCAGCAATATTTGCTGCACTCTTAAAAACTATAAGCTATCTACCTCAGTAACTGCTGTGATTATATATGTTTTATATGTTACAGTATGTCACACATCTCTGCACCTTATCCTCACTAAAAACTCTATTATACCGTATCGGTACTGCACTGTCCTGTCTTTAAATTGTCTCGTCTTTTGTATTTATTGTATTTATTGTTATTTAGTGTTATAATTTTATATTTTATGTTGCACTGTCGTCACTCCTGCACTTTATGTTGTCTATTGCTTGTTGTTCTATGTTGCACCATGGTTCCGGAGGAACGTAATTTCATTACACTGTGGACCTGTACTCAGATGTAATGACAATAAAAGCCTCTTGACTCTTGACTAAATTTCAGTTTTTGCTCAGCACTAGGGTTAGGGAAAAGTTCTGGCATTACTTTTGTGACTGTTGAAGGTGGAAAAGGTTGTTTACAGCTCAGAGCCAACAATGAAAGAGGCTGAAAAAGGGCTAGAAAAAAAGGCTACAAAGAAACCAAAATAATAAAGAAGGCCAAACCTATCTACTGGACAGTATAACAAAAAGGGAGAGAAATAGACAAATAAGGAAAAGATATAACCCCTTAAATCTTCAGAAACAGCAGAAATGTTTTTTATATAAAAAAGAGAGAACAGAAAAGAGAAATACAGACTTCAGATGGACATTTGAAGAACATGAGAAAAGAGTCTTATTGGGTAACTGACCCACTATAAGACGGAAGCTCCCAAAAACATGGGGAAAAGGAGAGTCCAGCAGGGCAAAGTCACTACAGAGAGTCACGGGCATATCTATAGAAAGATCAACACTGGGTCCTTTTTATTAATGATTGACAAAGCTGTAATCAACCAGGCTGTTTACAAGAAAGCGCAGAGCCTGGACCTCCTCTGGTAGGAAAATTGCAGTGCATGCTGTCCATTACACATTCATGAAGAACAGTATTGTGTATTCTTTATGAGTTTCAGCTGATATTATTAATTGTAGGGATTCAAAGTAATTTAGGATGGCAAATTTTACCCCTCTAGATTTTTGGGGAAAGTTTCTCCTACTGTCTATTCAGTTTTATATAGACTGGATTCTGGAGTCCCATACAACAAGCAACTGTGTTACAACAACAGCGTGTGTGTGTGTGTGTGTGTGTGGGTGTGTGTGTGTGTGTGTGTGTGTGCGCGCATGTGTGCGAGCGTGCGTGCGTGTGTGTGTGTGTGTGCGTGTGTGTGCGTGTACGCACAGGTAGACAGGTGGAAACAGGAAGTTAAAATTGAAAGTAACTTTTCCAGTCTCACAGAATAAGAGTATGAGGACGGCGGCTGGTAAGAAATGAGTTATGATGACTATAAATATCTGATATTTTAAAGGCATTAATGGATAAGAGTTAAATGTGGTCAAATTTACTGTAGCAAGGATTTAAAAAGCATTTTTTGGCAACTCATTCTCATTTGTTGCCTGTTCCTCATGTTGTGATTTCTGTGCTGCTGCTGCTGTTTAGATCTAGTTTATGTTTCTCATTTGGTGAAAAATGAAGTATTATGTGCTTGAAAATCTCTTCAGGTTTAATAGCTGTGTGTTTGCTGCTGTTGTGATCTTCTGATCCTCTGTGAGAGCATTTAGCTGTTGGTAAGTGAATGTCTATACACGAGCACTTCCTGATCTATGATCAGCTTCTTGTTTTTAGTAGTTTTTAACTGTAATTTAGAGGGAAAGAAAAAGCTGGATTAAACTGAACTTTGTCATTTGTTTTCAAATCTTAGATTTCAAGAAGCAAAAGTGAAAGAAATATAAAAAGTAATTTGGACAGATTTAGAAGCTGAATGATAAACAAAGAACTACATTTAGGAATTAGAATATTGTGTAAAATATCTGGGATTTGGCTTTCATGTAATGTAAATCATTTATTTTCACAGTTGGTTCTGTGCCACCTTCCTTCCACCAGGTTAAAGTTTCTATACGGTCACCCTACTGAAATGCTGAAAGTAACTCTCCTAAGGCCTGTAATGAACACGTGAAGATGAGAAAGATAGGTGTGTATATAATCAGTGTATCATTCATGTGCCATGTGTTTAACATAAATAAAATATGTTAAATAACTATGTAACATGGTGCATTTAATTATATAAATGTTTACACACTTTTCAGGGATGGAGTTCTTCCATATGGCAGTTCTGATTGTCCTCTGTGGTATAAAATCTGAATCAGGTACATATATTTTATATGATGCAGCATTATCTGTTTATTTGTGTGTTTGTGGAGAAATTCAGAACAACCAGCTTCTTACACACATTCAAAGATAAGAGCATAATTTCCTGATTACTATTAATTATGGTTTTGACTGAAGCATTTATGACTGCTGTATTATAAAAAAGTATTGATTTAATCCATTTAACATGTTCAACATTTTACTGTTTTGTGTTTGGATGTTTCACAATACAGAGAGTTTAAAGGTTGTTGGTCCAGATGCTCCTCTTGTTGTTGAAGCTGGTGAATTCCTGGTTCTGCCCTGCTCTATCCAACCCAACACCAGTGCTGTGGACATGACTGTAGAATGGTTCAGATTAGATGCAGCAGATAGATTTGTGCATCTGTACGAGAATCATAGAGACATAAATGAAAAGCAGGATCAGTTCTACAGAGGAAGAACAGCACTGTTCAGAGAGGAGCTACAAAAAGGAAACACTTCACTCAGACTCTCAGACGTTCGAGTCTCTGATGAAGGAGCTTATAAATGTCTCATTAAGGACAAATCCTGGTACGATGACATCACTGTTCAAGTCACTGTTGAAGGTAAAGAACAATTGCTCTGTTGACTTTAGTACTTGTTAAGATTTATTATAACAAATTTGTATCCAATTAAAGTCGATCCACAGACTACTACGAACTACAGATCAGGGTGTTTCCCATTAGCAAATCCAATTGTATTTTGGCAGAACAACCATAAATCTGTGTGAAGCTTAGTGACTTATAAATTATTTTCAAACAACTTAATACGTCTTAACCTACTCAGAAATCTGTGGTATCCTCCAGTTTTGGCAGTCTGTAAAATTCTGGTGCTAAATATTGAAAATGGAAACCAGAATTTCTGTTGGTGTACTATAGTCAAGTGATTAGCTAGGCAGAATTAGTGCAAATATCCAGGGCTGTGTGTTCTATCACCCCGTGAACAGTCTACTTTCTCACCTTTAAATAGCAAAGTGTTCACTTCATCCAGTAGTTGTGTATTTGTGTGTAGTTGTGTATGTGGTTAGGGAAGCTTTGTGTTAAGTTTGGAAAAAAGGAGAGATAGTCCAAGAATTGGGCCTTAGCAAACTCCAAAAACTGTAATAGCTGAAATATGTTGCTCTGTAATAATAAAATATACCAGCCCTGCTTAAAATGCTTAAACATGAGATGCAAATATTACCAGCATTTAGATATTTGACCATATTGTGATCAAAGGTTTACTGTACTTAGTAATATTCAGTGTTCAGAGAGAGAGGAGATTGATTAATAACTAATCATTTTTTATGTGTTATTTTATCTGTGATTAATTAGGCAAATTAAAGCACTAATGTTTTAGATAATTTAATTATTGATTTATTCAATTTCTATTTATTCTAGTTCTGGGAACTGAGCCGGTGGTCACTATGGAGAGCTATGATAACTCGGGTGGGATCAGTTTAGTATGTGAGTCTAGAGGCTGGAACCCTGAACCTGAGGTTTTGTGGCTGAACAGAGAAGGAGTCAATCTGACTGCTGAAGATACAGAGACACACAGAGACACTGAGGGATTCAGAGTGAGAAGCCGCATCACTGTTTATAACTCAGACAGGATCCACTGCAGACTTCAACAGAGACACCACCTGAGGGAGGCTGAGATCATCATCACCAGTAAGTGTCAACTGACTGAAAAGAAACTCCTCAAAAGCTCAGAATTCAGAAATAGAGATACTGTACCTCTCTGTTAAAGTATATATTTTATATGTTTGTGAGTTAAAGTACAAAATCATCTTACAGGTATTTTTTAAAATATATTTAATAGTTTTTCACATTTTGTAATCAAGAATAATTACAATTACACCAGTTACATCAGTTTTCAGCATTACTCAAAAAAAAAAGAAAATTTAGCTACAAAAAGTATTTGTTGGTTTTCTTGAACCTTTAATTGTTCTTTCATCGTCTTTGTCAGCCTTTGAAATGAAACATATTATATTTAAAAGATAACATGAGTAACTACAAAATAAAGTTTTCCAGCCCATGAGGCAACAAATCAGCCCAAACAATAAAACTCTCCCTCTACCATGCTTTTTATTGTTGGGATACCATTGAATTTTTTTCTTCCGAACATAGCAATGTACATTTGTGCTGAAAGTTCCACTTTTGTCTCTGTATCTGTCTATAGAGCATTTCTCCAAACATTGATGAATATCCAGATCTACAGCAGTGACTTTTTGTGGTGTCCCTTAATAAATATTCTTGTTAATTTTTTTTTAATAGTGGACACAATAACAAAGAGTTAAAGTCTTCTGTAGATATTTTGTTGTAGGCATGGGGTTTTGGAGTTGAGTCCTTGAGGGGATCTTTTTCATGTTTATGGTTCTGTGTTCAGAATAAGCACTGCTTTTGTTCCTTTATTAGTAATTTATTATTGAAAACACTCTTGCTTTAAATATTTTAATGTGTATTAACATTTAGTTAAAATTTCAGGTGAAGCTCTTCATTTTTGGAAGTCTGCCATCATTACTATATCAGTTTTAGTGGTTGTTATAGTTTTTGGACTGATAACAGCTGCAGTTATGTATCACAAGAAAGGTAAGAGTTGAAATTCTTTTTATTACAGTTTTTCTCTATTGCTTAAACACATTTCACGATACTGCCCCTCATTTTTCACAAACTCTAAACACAAAACACTTTTCTAAAGCTACGTACACACAACCTCACAGTCTCTTTTCAAAACCAAGCCATCACACCAAAACAGTTGCTCATATGCGCAAAACCAAGCCATCACACCAAAACAGTTGCTCATATGCGCAAAACCAACCCATCACACCTAAACAGTTGCTCATATGCGCAAAACCAACCCATCACACCTAAACAGTTGCTCATATGCGCCAAACCAACCCATCACACCTAAACAGTTGCTCATATGCGCAAAACCAACCCATCACACCTAAACAGTTGCTCATATGCGCAAAACCAACCCATCACACCTAAACAGTTGCTCATATGCGCAAAACCAACCCATCACACCTAAACAGTTGCTCATATGCGCAAAACCAACCCATCACACCTAAACAGTTGCTCATATGCGCAAAACCAACCCATCACACCTAAACAGTTGCTCATATGCGCAAAACCAACCCATCACACCAAAACAGTTGCTCATATGCGCAAAAGCAAACTTTGACACCACAATACCGTTCAAGGCCTGCAAAAATGTACACACTACTGAGCATCATTAACCACATTACCAAAAATATTGAAAACACAATTTTCAGATTGTGAGACTGTTCTTTTTACAGTTTCACAACTGCCAGGATGCATTTGAGCAACCCTTATTTATTCTCAAATATGTATTGGGCATTTACTATAGATTTGTGCATTTCATAGGAATAATGAATAATGCAGAAAATGCAGTAATATCACAACTCAATGCAGAAATGAGTACTATAAACTCCATGGAGGATCCATTACACACAATAGATACAGTACAGTAACAATTGAAAACACAATGTTCAGGGTGCAATTTCTTTTATTACAGTACATTGTACATGCAAATTGACACAGTATGTTGTATGTTGACACTGAAATCATTGGGCGGCATCACGTCGTCTGGATGTTACGGCGTCTCCTCCTCCTTTTTCTGAGGTTGATGCCAGCCTCATCCATAAATATAAATTCATGGGGTCTGGCCATGGACTCTAACTCGAAGATCCACTGTGGAAACAAATAGCATTTTCAGGTGTTCAGAAAGACAGTCAATACTGCACATTACAGTGCGATAGTATAGTATTGCATGTAAAGTACTGTAGGCCACCACGTACATGGATTGTACTGTACTTACTTGCCCATACTGGTGACGGAGGTGTTTTATTCTGTTAGATTTGCGCTCAAAGGGTACCCTATAGGCCTGCTTCATGCATACTCTCTGGCGCTTGAGGACTCTGTCTATGGTTGTCAGGCTGACATTGTCAATGTTCTGAAAGTTCAAATTGTCACCAATGATTCCCTTCCTGTATCTCCCGTACTCTCATCACATTGTTCTCCCAAACCATATCCACAATGAGGACCTCTTGGGCTGGTGTGAATCTGGAAGGCCTCCCACCTGCAAATCGCAAATTGCCCACCGGCAATCTTTCAACTCTATAGAAACAAACATGCAGTCATTTGGTCAGAAATGGTCCTTGCAGTACACACTTTTACTGTAACCATGATTGCACTTGTCTGTATGTAGGTGCACTCCACTATATTACTGTATACTGTAAACATCTAGTGTAGTGACTAAAAACCTAGTAAATACAGTACCTGTTGTGTTCTCTGAAGGCTGAATAATGGTGGCCACTGAGAATCTGCTGAGGTTAGGTTGGATTCGTTGTCCCGCTTGTCTTGCTTGCCTCCTTCTCCTCTCCCTCCTCTGACACCAACTCCTCTTCTTCTGCCGTGATCATCCATTTTTGTTTGGAACCTTCAGCAAACTGACTTATATAGGTGTGGTCACATCATTTGCAACAGGTGTTTTCAATTATAAGTCGTTGTGTTTACTGAATGACACCAGGTATGTTCATTGTGTTCAAGTTTTGCTGACTGTGGGTGCCATTTTGCATCACATGAGCTTCACAATGCATATTGGAGCAGAGATATATGCAAAATGTGTTTTATCAAGGCAAAATGTGTTTAGAGATTTGAGAAAAAGGGGATGGGTTTTGTGAACAGTGTCTACAGGTGAATTGTGTTTGTGGTTGTGGCAAATGGGGGGTAGTTTTACTAAATGTGTTTAGGTAACTGGTCATTTGGTTTAGAGTACTGGGTCTTGTGTTTTGGCAATAGAGAAAAACTGTAGTGACATTAAAGTGTTTTTACAAGCTGGTACTTTGTGTAAGAATCTAGCTTAATAAATATTTTTGTTTATTTTCAGATGTACAGTGGAAAATCCTAAAGAAAGGTATTTGTTTATGCCTAAAAGTAACTATAAGCATATAAATTATAAAATATTACTATATTGTGAATGATTTTTAGTAGTAGCAACAGTACATATTTAATTTGACTGGTTCAAGATGAGCATATCCACTGCAGCCATAGCTGCAGAATTGTATTTTTTTCTGCATTTTGGATGAATGATGGAAACATTTCCTGAAGGCTGTATCTCCATGAATTTTAGCAATATGCTTCTTACATTTGATTGGCTTATTAGATGAATACATGAATGAGTTTGTGACATTTTGAAACCACCTGTTTCCATTTACATTGTATCAACATTTCATGAAAAATTAAGACTAAATGTCTTTGCAATTGCTGCTATGTTTCTGTTTTGAACATTAGATATTTGTATGTCATACATTGATCAGCCATAACAGTAGCATGTTCGTAAGTCCCCTTCGGTCACCACAACAGATCTGTGGATTTCACAAGACCTCTGAAAATGTCCTGTTTTATCTGGCATCAGGACATAAGCTGAAGAGCCCTGTATTAACTTGTGTGGTGAAGTATCCATTAGCATCAGCAAGACTTTCACTGGTTGTGCTTTTTTGGAGAAGTTTCTGCATAACAGAAAACCCCCACAATACTTACCTGATATTTTAGAAATGTTCTAACCAAGTCTAGTTATCACAGTTTATCACTTGTCAAAATGGCACATATTCTTACTCTGATTTTAGCACACCACATTCTATAGCTGCCTGTTCATTTGCTGTTTAACATACAGTATATATCATCCCTTAATAGATACCAGTGTAGATAAAGATATTTTTTACTTCATTTCTCAACGTTGCTAATGTTATGGTTGGTCTGTGTATAAATTACTCACAATACAGATTACAGCAGCAATGTACTTCTTACTATCTGTATATTAAAGTTGTGATCTCTTTTGTGATTTAAATTAAATGTAAATACCTAACAACTGCAAATCTCACTTAAGTAAGTCAGAATTATGTTATATGTCCTGATATTTAAAATACATGATCTGAAATTGACTCTTGACTCATTTTTGTTTTCAGAGATTGAAAGTGAAAAAATGAAAGCAGGTAATAACCTTATTTTGGTTTTCTGTGGTCAGATCATTTAATTCAAAAGTTCCTACAGAGATGATCAGACATTATTAACGAGCAAATTGAACATGGAGAACATATTTAACAGAATATCACATACTGTCAGTATTTCATTTATACAATTCTGTTGTATGTTTCAGGGTCATATTACGGCCTTGTTGTAAAACTATTACGCACTGTTGGACATGCTAATACAACTGTAGACCAGTGTAATGTAATGACGGGTAAATGCAGCCTGCGCAGCTTGAAATACACAAAATCCATATACTTAATCATGGGTGTGTTTATGGTTTAACATAAAACAAACCAATTAGCTTTTCACTTGCCATTACCTTTAAGAGCCAGGTGGGCTCTGACTTTGGCGGATTGGTATTTTAACAGCGCAGTTCTGCTGCACTTTCCTGTAGAGGAAATGTACCTGCCTGTTCACCCTGTGAAGGTGCGGTAGCAGGTCAATTACAGGAACAGCAATGTTATTTTATTGTTTATTCTGTTTATTGTTGATGTAAAAGTTGGACCTGCATTGCCAAGTTAGGAATGGGCGTCTGATGTTTGACTGTTGTCATGGTCCAAATCAGTCAGTGGCGCACTCGTGTTTCACACTGGTAGGATATCAATACGCCAAAATTTACCTCAACACACCTCACTTCCAGACCACCACGCCCATCATTGGCATTGCTATTTAAACAGCGCAGGCACAAAGCATGAAAACAGAATGTTGGCGGGAAGAAAAAAAAAATTGGAAAAAATTAAAACAGAAATAAACAGCAATAAACAAATACAATAAATATGTTCATTTATTCACCTACTTTCGCGAATTAAACAATTCATATTCTTTTTGCATGTATGCTTGTTTCTTAATATTGGGTTTGGTTTTATTTATTTATTATCGCAAATTATGCAATATCAGGGATCAGAAATTTATTGTAATAAATTTTTGGTTTTATATATTTTTCAGAGGAGCAGAAGAAAACGCTAGAGGAAGGTATGTTTTTTTTAATGCAATACTGTTCATCAAATATCACTGCTATACTATTTATAGATTTTTAACACCAACATTTAACTTTGCCTGATTATCATGAAACTGGGAAAGTCTGTTTCTCTTTTTCTGCTTCAAAAGTCCACATTTAGTTAGATGTTCAAACTCATTAGACACTTTTCAAGCATTTCATTCTACAAATATAAAAAAAATCTCCTTAATTTAGCTTTTAATTTTAAATGTATCATTGTTTCTGTTGTTTTTGTCTGATTTGAAAGTGTGTATAGAAAGTTTTTTTAAATGCTTAAATTCTTTACATATTTTTTCAGAGATTAAAAAGGAAAGGCTAGTTTCAGGTAAGGAGGATTTACTCTGTTTTTTTAAGATATTACTAATTAGTAAATTATCCAGAATAAACAGAGATTATTGAGAAGAACAGCTCTAATGTTGTAAACATAGAAGACATCAAATTCTTCAGGATTAAATATGACACAATAACAGAATCTGATCAGAATTCTTCAATTTCACCTTTCATTGTAAATGTTTTAATGTCATTAATATAAATAGTATCATAGTGTCTGTTTTCAGAGCTGCAGAGGATGAGTGTGGAATATTATAAATAAATCTCAGCTTGAGAAACTTTTATGAATTCACTTTAAACTATGTCAAAAGCTAAGATTATAAAGATGGTGTATATTGTTAAAGCTACATTTCTCACAGACTGCAGTGTATATTAATATGTATAATATTTAATGGATATGTTTAAACAACTACAGCAAGATTCATATGTTCAGTTCATATTAATAATGAAATATTTTGTTTAATTGCATTTTGATAAATTTATATCAACCTTAAATTAATTATTTATGTTTACAGAGCTTTTGAAGAGAAAACAGCATGCAGGTAAAGATGATTTATCTGGTAATAATAATAACTGTAAGTAAATAAGGCCACTATCCACAATATGGATGTGATTCAGTTCAGTGTCTGATTAATTCTACTGATCTACAGTACGTTCAGTTAGTACACACACACACACACACATGTAGTGACCTTCACTGTATCCAGTAGACATTGTTTTCTGACATTGTTTCATTCATTTTCATAATCTTATACAGCTTCATTAAATGTGAATCACTGACTGATTTATATTTAAACATGTCTTTACTGTGTGTTTCTCTCAGTGGACGTGATTCTGGATCCTGATACATCAAATCCCTTTCTCATCCTCTCTGATGATGGAAAACAAGTGAGATGTGGAGACACAAAACAGACTCTTCCTGACAATCCAGAGAGATTTACAAATTATTGCAATGTTTTGGGAAAGGAGGGATTCTCCTCAGGGAGATTTTACTATGAGGTGCAGGTCAGTGGGAAGACTAAGTGGACATTAGGAGTGGCCAGAGAGTCCATTAACAGGAAGGGGGAGATTACACTGAGCCCAAAGAATGGATTCTGGACTGTGATTCTGAGGAATGGGAATCAGTATAAGGCTTGTGCTGGTCCCTCAGTCCTCCTCTCTCTGAGAGAGAAGCTCCAGAAGGTGGGGGTGTTTGTGGATTATGAGGAGGGTCTGGTCTCCTTTTATGATGTGGAGGCCAGGTCTCATATCTACTCTTTCACTGGTCAGTCTTTCACTGAGAAACTCTATCCATTCTTCAGCCCCTGTCTTAATGATGGAGGTAAAAACTCAGCTCCACTGATCATCACACCTGTCACTCATGATGATTAAATACCTGCTATCAAATGTTTATAAATAAACTACAGGAGTAAATGCAATGTCCTGTTATATTTGTTTTTGTTCTGTTTACCTGTAATAATTAGAAAATAAATAAAAGACTACTTGTCTAAAATGTTTGTAATAAATGAATTGTCCAGCATATGAACAAATATGATCTTTTTTATTTTGTTTTGATGATTGAATGTGTATAGCATTGCTGTCCAATAAAAACAACAGCAATTGTACAGAAAAGAAATAAAAACTTCTGGACTTCTAATCAAATTCAATGTAAAAAGATTATTATTGGTCCATCTTTTATTTATTAAGAATTTCAACCCGGATTAAGGCACAAATTGTGTTTAGATTATGTAGTAAAATAAAAGTAGCCAAAAATAGAGATACTTGTTTTTCACTAAACAGGGACAATAGGTTTTAAGTTGTTTTTCTTTATTATTTTTAATTAATAACTACTGTATTTAATAATGTAAACATATTTCAGTTTACTGTAAATAATTAATTAAATTAATGCAACTTGTTTTTTAAGAGATTTTTCATCTTCAATCTGTAAGGAGGTCAGAAACAGCAGAGTTCATGTTGTGATTATAGTAACACCTGAACTGGTGTTACATTTACTCAGTACTTAGTATTCAAATAAACATTAAAAATGAAATAAACATTAATAAAAATATCAGTACTAGACACACATGTATTTCACAGACGTATAACTATTTTGAATTCACTAAAAGAGTCTAAAGATACAAGAACTAATGCTTTATTTTCTTTTTTATTATTATAACAGTTCATAAAAAATACTTGGTCACTGTCACCAAATTTAATCACTTGATAACAAGGCAATTTAAGCTGATATCTCTGTGAAATATATCTCTGTGTTTATAATTGAAACTACTTATTATTTGTGTAATCAGTTTACCAAAATTATTCAATCCTGCTGCTCAAACAATAGAAAATAAATGTTACAGAACTGTCAGTTAAAAAATGCATATAGAAAAACATTTCCCCACTGATTAATTTTTTTAATGGATTAAGAATTTAAGAAATGTATTCAAAAGATAGAGAATATGTATAATTAGACAGAACTGTTAGGCCTTGTAGTTCAGAAGTTTATAAAGCCCGCAGTGGTAGACGGTCAGGTCAACTAAATAAAACTAGATGACAACATGGCACCCTTTGTGTCTCGTAGGGCTGGTTATTTAAGGCATTTATTGCATTCTGTTGGAAGGGCAGAAGGGCACGTGGGCACTAATTAAGACTCATTACATTATCATGTCTTGATCTAGAGGACACATCTTCATTGTTTGGAAGAAGAGGCATCTCACCGGCACTTGATCACTTTGTTCCCACAGGAAGAGCAGCCTATAGTGCACTTTTTTGCCACACTAGAGGGAACTTTAGTGATGCTTTGGGCAATTTTCCTGCCCACGTTTTAATATGCCAATATGTGTGTGTGTCTCTTTTTGGAACTGGAAGTAGCTCTGATAGAGAGTGATAAGTTTAATGTTTAATGTTAAATGTATTATATGTTAAAATCAGTACAGTACTAATATACAGAGTAAATTATAAACTGTTTAAATGTTGGTACAAAAATTGGTACAGTTCACTTTTGAAAAGTGAGTAAAGCTCCTCTGTACGGCTCTGCTGCTGATTCTCTACAGCTGTTAACTTTAAGTTAACACAAACGTGTTTGTGTAAGTGCTTCATTTAAGTGCAGCAGTGGAATGTAGACTGTAGATTCTGTGTATTTCTTTACAGCTTTTTACTTTACTATTTAGGAATATTGCAATGGTCACTTAAAGCTGGAGTAGATAATTTCCGTTAAAAACTAATCTTCTTATATTTTTTCAATAATCTTTACATCACAATAGCAATCCAAAAATTACATTTTCTAACAACAAAAATATAATAGTTATTTTCTGTGGAGGCAACAGGCATGTAAAAACCTGTTTACCATCTGATTACTGTCTGTCTGCCTACCAGAGCTAGAAAAAGACACAGTTATAGACATTGGGTAAAGAAAGAGAATTGGCTTCCTGGTATCTATGCAAAATAATGCACTTATAATCTTAACAGATTTTTCAATGTTTGACTGATTTTTTTATTTTTTATTAATAAGTGTACCTGTGAGTGATGTAGTTTCTCATACATCTAAATTTAAAATTAATGAAAGAGTACAGTAATTAATGGCCTCTATATATCACTGGTCACTGTCACCAAATTTAATCACTTGATAACAAGGCAGTTTAAGATGATATCTCTGTGAAATATATCTCTGTGTTTATAATTGAAACTATTTATTATTTGTGTAATCAGTTTACCAATATTATTCAATCCTGCTGCTCAAACAATAGAAAATAAATGTTACAGAACTGTCAGTTAAAAAATGCATATAGAAAAACATTTCCCCACTGATTAATTTTTTTAATGGATTAAGAATTTAAGAAATGTATTCAAAAGATAGAGAATATGTGTAAGTAGACAGAACTGTTAGGCCTTGTAGTTCAGAAGTTTATAAAGCCCGCAGTGGTAGACGGTCAGGTCAACTAAATAAAACTAGATGACAACATGGCACCCTTTGTGTCTCGTAGGGCTGGTTATTTAAGGCATTTATTGCATTCTATTGGAAGGGCAGAAGGGCATGTGGACACTAATTAAGACTCATTACATTATCATGTCTTGATCTAGAGGACACATCTTCATTGTTTAGAAGAAGGGGCATTTATATGGGCACCTGATCACTTTTTTCCCACAGGAAGAGCAGCCTATAGTGCACTTTTTTGCCACACAAGAGGGAACTTTAGTGATGCTTTGGGCAATTTTTCTTCCCATGTTTTAATATGCCAATATGTGTGTGTGTCTCTTTTTGGAACTGGAAGTAGCTCTGATAGAGAGTGATAAGTTTAATGTTTAATGTTAAATGTATTATATGTTAAAATCAGTGCAGTATTAGTATACAGAGTAAATTATAAACGCACAAATTATAAATTTAAATGTTGGTACAAAAATTGGTACAGTTCACTTTTGAAAATTAACACAAACGTGTTTGTGTAGGTGCTTCATTTAAGTGGAATGTAGACTGTAGATTTTGTGTATTTCTTCACAGCCTTTTACTTTACTATTTAGAAATATTGCAATGGTCACTTAAAGCTGGAGTAGATACTTTCCTTTAAAAATGAATCTTCTCAAATTTCTTTCAATAATCTTTACATCACAATAGCAACCCAAAAATTACATTTTCTAACAACAAAAATATAATAGTTATTTTCTGTGGAGGCCACAGACATGTAAAAACCTGTTTACCATCTGATTACTGTCTGTCTGCCTACCAGAGCTAGAAAAACACAGTTATAGACATTGGGTAAAGAAAGAGAATTGGCTTCCTGGTGTCTATGCAAAATAATGCACTTTAATAATCTTAACAGATTTTTCAATGTTTGACTGATTTCTTTTTTTAATTAATTAGTGTACCTGTGAGTGATGCAGTTTCTCACACATCTACATTTAAAATGAAAGAAAGAGTACAGTAATGAATTGCCTCTATATATATATATCTGTGCATTTAAGAATTTTAGGGGGATTCAGCTGAAAATGTCTTGTTGTTAGCTGAGAATTAAAAATGAATTTCACTCGGTGCCGAGCTGATTGTAGATCTAAACTTTCATATTCTGACTAATTAAAATAACTCCCACTCATTATGTTTTATTTGCACCAGCTTGATCTCAGTTTACCACAGTCTTGAATGTTTACTGTGCTTTAAACTGATCTTCTGCCGAAGTGTCAGAAGGTGGTGTGTTCAGCTCTAGATTGATTGGTGGGTTTGATACCTGGGTTTGGCTGCTACTGTTGGGTCTTTGAGCAAGGCCCTTAATCCTCACTGCTGCCCACCACTCTGGGCATGTGTGCTCACTGTATCGATATGTGTGTTTGACGAGTGTGCTCACCGGTGTGTATATGCGTGTTAACTGCACAGATTGGTTAAAGGCCGAGGCCGAGGTTTCTTTTGTGCTCAGCACAAGGGTTAGGGACAAGTTCCGGTATTACTTCTGTGACTGTTGAAGGAAGGAAAGGTTGTTTACAGCTCAGAGGTAAGAATGAAAGAGACTAAAAAACAACTAGAAAAGAAGGGCTACAAACAAACCAAAATGAAACAGAAGTCCAAACCTATCTTCTGGACAATCTAACAAAAAGGGAGAGGTAAAGGCAAACGAGGAAAAGATTTAACCCTCTTTAAAATAGAGAGTCATGGGCTTCACTAGAGGAAGATCATCACTGGGTCCCTTTATAGAGGATTGACGTAAGCTGTAATCAACCGGGCTGATTACAAGGAAGCACAGAGCATGGCCCTCCTCTGCTGGTAGGAAGATTGCAGCGCAGGCCCATTGAACAACAATTTCCTATGTATTCTTTATATGAGTTTTAGCTGATATTATGGTAGGAATTCGGAGTAATTCTGGATGGCAAACTTTGGAATATGTTCATTTAGTTCTGCATAGACCATTTTGGAGCTTTAAAACAAGTAAATCAAATTGTTATCAAATCACTCAGATTTTTAGGGAAAAATTCAGTTTTGTATAGACTGGATTCTGGAGTCTCATACAACAAGCAACTGTGTTATAGGACACTTAGATCAGAGAGTGTTACTAGTGTTACAATTTCACTTTTTAAATACAGCATAAGCATTTAAACTTTGAGTCTGTGTGTGTGTGTGTGTGTGTATGTTTGAGTGTGTGTGTGAATGACTTACGTTCAACTGTTTTTTCCACTTTTATACAAAATGAAAGGGTTGCAGCACTCTACACTAGAGTAAGGAGTGAGGACTCATGATTTTAGAAACATTTAGTACGTAAGATTAGTTCAGATGGACTAAATTATGTCAGTATTTTTGATTAGTGACCGGTAACTTCTGACATGTGAATCTTTACACTTTAATGATGGTAAGAAAGTGTTCTTCCAGGATGAAGTTTTTGTTTGTGAAACTACTGATTTTCTTCAGCTTCATGGACTCTCAATCAGGTAGAAACCCACATCACGTGTGTGTGTGTGTGTGTGTGTGTGTGTGTGTTTGTGTGCAGTGTAGTACTAATAGTACTGAATATGATTCATTGTTATGGGACTTTATACATAGAGTGAATTAAGGGGTATTAAGATATTTTTTTTTAGCTTTCTTGCCATTAATGGAACCAAACAGCCCAACAAATGATCAATTTGTATAATACAAATGAAACAAATGAAAATGATTATTTAGATGTTGTTGTTTTACAGTTAGTGCTCAGTAAAGCATTTATTTATTATTATTTTTTTTTTTACCTTTACGCATATTATGAACACAAACCTTGTAAAGCTAATCTGTACCATTTGATTCATGTCCCATCAGCCTTACCCTTTATGAGCCCAGACACAGTTTGGAATATTTATTTAAAAAAAAAAAATAGTAAAATAAAATTGCCACATGTGTCACATGTAACACCAGTAAGTTTTATTGTGTTGTAGAAATGGTGTCAGAACTGATAACATATGTATTATTTAACTTTTTTATACTGTTAAATGTGATGAAACAGACCTGTAAAAGGAAAGATATAATTTTAAAATGAGCCGTTTTTCCTCAAGCACTAACTCAGCGCACCAACGTTTTGTAAATGAGGTCACATGATCAAACATTCACACAGTGTCATGTGATGCATCCAGAATGTCCAGTCCATGTCAGTTGGCGTATTATTGTTTAAAGTGGGACTTCAGGTGTTAAAGTGAAGGACATAGTGCTGTAAGGAATTTTCAACATCTTTTAAATAGTTTGTGACACACAAAAACATCATGGGACCTTTTGGTTAATTCACCCTAAAAGTTTTTCTTGTCAGGAAAAAATCCTAATGTACTTAATCAAATATGTAAAGACCACCACTTGTTGTAATAAGTACTTATAATTTATAATTGACAAAGTATTTGGAAAGTGAGATGAAAACCATATCAATTTCATTTTTTTGTGTAGTACACATTTAAAAGAGCTAAATATCTGATTACACTCAGCAAATGTTTAGTAAATTGCAATTCTTTCTGGTCTGTTTGTTTGTCAGATTGTTTTAAGCTGGTTGGCGCAGGTGCTCATCTTGTTGCTGTAGCTGGTGAAGACCTGATACTGCCCTGCTCTATTCAGCCCAACACCAGTGCCGTGGATATGCGAGTAGAGTGGTTCAGATTGGATGTGGTGGACTCATTGGTCCATCTCTATAAGGATCAATCAGACAGAAATGAAGGGCAGATTCTAAACTACAGAGGAAGAACAGAACTGTTCAGAGAGGAGCTGCAGAAAGGCAACACTTCACTCAGACTCTCGGCCGTCCGGGTCTCTGATGAAGGAGCTTACAAGTGTCTCGTTGAGGCTAATTCCTGGTATGATGATATCACGGTTAATGTCACTGTAAAGGGTAAGTTGATCATTCTCTGAAAAAGTTATACTAAGTGCAGTCATTTAATATGATGTGCAGTTCAAAACTAGACTTAATCCTGACTTAAGCTGATTATTAGGTGTTAATATTATGCATTAATATGAATCTATAATTAGCTATAATGGCCTGGTCATTTTTGACTAGCTAACCTGAAATGAACACAATTGGAGGGTTAAGTGATGCCATGGAAAAAAGACTGTTGGTGCTATTAATAGCCAATTTCAAATTGATAAAGAAGTATTATATCGGCTTGATATCAATCTTTTATAGCATTTTCTCCCTCCATCTGTTTCACTAAATTGTTTTTTTATGGAACACTTTAAGAGTAAAAGCAGAATGGTAGTCTTTACTTAGCACACATATACTAGAAGTAGTCCAGCTTCAAACTTATATTAAAGTCATCTGACTTTAAAGTCATATCACTTAGTTATGAGTTATGAGTAAACATCTAAACTAAAGCATTTTAGCTTATTAAACACCTGTAACCCTAACAAAACTGACAGAAATTTGGAGAATTCACTACTGCAAATAAAAAGGCCAAAGTAATGCTTTAAATCTTTATATATGATGTAATCTTGTATATAACTCTAAAACTCTAATTATGTTGCTGTTTTGTTGATGATCACTACAGTTTTGGGAACTGAGCCCGTGATCACAATGGAGGGCTATGATAACTCAGGTGGGCTCAGTCTAGTATGTGAGTCTAGAGGCTGGAACCCTGAACCTGAGGTTTTGTGGCTGAACAGAGAAGGAGTCAGTCTGACTGCTGAAGATACAGAGACACACAGAGACACTGAGGGATTCACAGTGAGAAGCCGCATCACTGTTTATAACTCAGACAGGATCCACTGCAGACTTCTACAGAAACACCACCTGAGGGAGGCTGAGATCATAATCTCTGGTAAATTTTAATTGTTTATCTCATTTATGTTAAATTTGAGATTGCATAAAATCTTTATGCAAAAGCTTACAAACCTTTCAGTTTAGCTTTAGTTTCTTTCACTTTGTAATGTGACATTAAATACACTATATCCTTCTAATAAATGCATCCAGTTACTTTCAGGTGTGTCCATTTTAAAGTCTAAGCCAGGGGTGTCCAAACTACGGCCCGCGGGCCATTTGCGGCCCATTTCCCTTTTTGGAGCGGCCTGCAAGGTATTTCAGAAATAGATTGAAAGTTGGCCCGCTGTTAAGCAGGTTTTTATAATGTGAGATTCAAAGTTTGAAGGCTAGGTGTCAGAAAGAGAGGGCCAAAGAGTCTAAAAGCGGAGAGGGTGCGCATTTCTAGCGCAGAAAAACGGGGCAAAAGAGTCTAAAAGCGGAGAGGGTGCGCATTTCTAGCGCAAAACAACGGGTCAAAAGAGTCTAAAAGCGGAGAGGGTGCGCATTTCTAGCGCAGAAAAACGGGGCAAAAGAGTCTAAAAGCGGAGAGAGTGCGCATTTTTAGCGCAGAAAAACAGGGCAAAGAGTCTAAAAGTTGCCGTAATCAAGGAGTTTAATATTAAGAGACATCATGAAATTAAACATCAATTTGAAAAATCTTAGTTTACACAACACTTTCAAAGATAAAGATAGTAAGTCAAGTAAAATGTTGTGTAAATTAAATAATCAGGAAAAAATTATTATTTAAAGTGGTATATTTCATTGTTTGTTTTATTACAGAGTCTGTGGCCCGTGACTTCAAATATATTTCTCCTTTTGGCCCCCAACAAAAAGAGTTTGGACACCCCTGGTCTAAGCAGTCCCTTTTGGGAAGTATTACCAGTAGGACTCTCTGGAGCAGATAAACATTAACCCCCATGGCCTCATACCTAATACCAGGTTTGGACCAGAGAAATGTATTAAAGGGAACATATTATACCTATTTTTACACAAGTTAGAATAGGTCTATGGGCTACATCATATAAAGATAAAAACTCACCAGCTCTATTCTTGCCCGTTTCAGTTTCTTTAAGAATGAGCCATTTGAGGGCTCTGTCACTTTTATGCAAATAAGATGTTACCGGCCCCGCCCCATGTTTATGTTGAGCGTTTACCACAGCTTAGTGTTAGTGCTAAATAGCAAAATACAAACAAGCTAGTTTAGCAATTAACTGCAAAAAAAGCACAAAACTCGCACAGTAGGTACAGATCCCTCCGTCAGACACACAGGCTAATCCTGCTGTGTACTGTCTGCAGGTGAGACCCAAGTGTAAAAGCATGCACCAATATGTAGTTTTCATAATATGTCCCCTTTAAACTACCCAGCATTAAGCTGTACAGCAGTGGAACTGTGTTTTCTGGGATGATGGTGCTCCATCTAGTATGTTTGGGATGGGTTGCCACTGAAAACAATCAAATCCTCACTGCAGTGCTCCAGCATCTATTAGAAAATCTTCCCTGGATAGCAGAGACAATTACTCCTACAAAAACAGAAACTCATCTTTAAGTCCCCACACTTTTGTCCATATATTGTAACTACAAATATATTTACTGCCACATTCACATTGTGTTAAAAAGTGAAAAAAAAAATAATAATAATATTTTGTATTTCAGATAAAGTCTTTCATACATGGAGAGCTGCTGTCTTCAGTATTTCAATTTTAACAGTGGCCACCACTGTTGGAGTAGTTGTATCCACCATCTGTGTTTATCAAACAAAAGGTATTATTTTACATTATTATTAACAAGCTTGAACTGCAAAAGTCCTGTAAATGTAAATGCAAACAACTCACACAAAAATATATGAGTGTAAGTAGGAGCACATCACTTATGTTATATATTATTGTTAATGGCCAAAGAGCAAAAGAAAAGAACAGCAGTTCAGAGGAAATCTGACAACACTGATTCTATATGACAAAGTTAAAATAATAAGTTCTAACTTCCCTCTTTCCTGTTCAAAGTTAATGTTGAATATATGTTAAATATATGACTGTTTAGTGTCTATATTATGAAAATATATATAAAAAAATATCATGCTAAGCCTTTCTGTAATACATAGGAAACCCCTTTAAACCCAGTCAGGTCATTTTTGTAGCATAATTGTGTGTAGTCAGTTTCTACATTTATAGGGTATATGTTTCTGACTCCCCTCAGAACATTGTCACAGTTACACATGGTTTGGTATTTAAATGTTTGTTAACTTTTTTTTGCTGGGAAAACCAAGAAAAGGTCAAATCTGAAATAATTTTACATAGAATTCTAGAAATAGACTGGAGAAACATTATTGACACCAGTATTTGGAAACAGTAAATGAATGAATCTATACCAAATATAATTGCAACATATTTCTGTTTCTTTTCTAGTAATTCAGAGAAGAATGAAAATGCGAGGTAAAATACATTTTTATTTTAATTATGTATTTCATGCATGAGCTTGGATTGTTGTTCAAAAAGGAACATTATTTTTTTACATATTATGTACTTTTTTTGCTCTTTTCCAGAAATTGCAAACCAGGAGCTACAAAAAGGTATTTTTCAATAATATAACTTAAGTTATGTGGCTTTGGAGATTTTTTTAATTTTCTGAAGACATGTAGTACATGTAAGGTTAATTATTCACATAACGTATATATTTTAAATACAGTTGAATTAATTCCAACTCAACTTTTTTAATTTTTATTTTTCAGATTTGGAAAAGGAAAAAGCATATGCAGGTGAGGATTTATTCAATAATCTATTTTGAATTATGGCAAAATATGAGCAGTTGAGTATTTCTGGTTATGAGTGATGTTTCTCATTCAGACCGCCACTGCTCCCCAAACACTTTGACGGTGTCCTGTTGTATCTGGCACCAAGACAATAGCAGCAGATAGAACCAACATTGATCAGACTTCTTTGCACCAGCACTTCACATAGATGCTTGTTGAGATTAAGATCAGGAGGAGTTGATCTGTGTATATATTTAACAGGGTGAATTTAGATCACACTTTTAATTAGGGTTATGATAGTTTTCAGAGTGTATGCATTTCAACAAAAAGTGAACAATATTTTAACTCTAAAATTGTATTTTATAAACAATTAGGAAAAAAATACATTTTCCTCTCTGATACAGTCTGTAACATTCGCATGATTCAAATGGCACAACATTTTTAATAAAAAATATTAGTTTAGATAATTATATTTTTCACATTGTCTAAAGTGTAGATTATTATTTTGATACTAACACTTCTGTTCTTTCTGTTCTCAGAGATTCAGAGGGAGAGAGTAGAGGATGGTACAGTTCTTTTTGAGTCTCAATTATAAAATTATATGTAGCATTTTGTTTCCAGTAATGCTGAAGTGAATGAGGAATTTGAATACAGTAAAAAACATATGTACACGTGTATACAGTAAATAACATAATACATTTCTCTAATTGTGAAGTAAGATCATAAGCGCACATCTACGGTTCCTCGTCGTTCAGTAGTACCCAGATTGGCTGGAAAATTGAGAAAAACATTTAACAAAATATGTTGTGTTAAGATAATCACTAAAATGAATACAGAAAAAAAATATTTAATTTTTATTTAATATCTTTTACAAAGTAAGTGATTTTACTGATTAAACTACTTTCTGTTTCCAGAATTTAAAAAGAAAAAGAAGTATGCAGGTAAGGACAGATTGTTTTTATTTGAATGATAAACTAACAGCATTCAAACATCTACAATCAACCACCTAAATTAGAAGCAAATTATTTTATGTGAGCGTTTCTGTTTTTTCTTTCGTCATGGAATCTAGAGACAATATGAAGAACAACTGTTAGCTTTAATTTATGAAGATGATGAATGAAAATGATGAAAATGAAGAGAGAATAGATGAAAAAAAATAAAAATAGAATAGTTTTTTTTGTGTAAAATATAAGCTAATTATCAAAAAAACAAATAGTTGCCCCCAGAGGTGATTACCAACAGGAATGAAACTTGGTGAGTGGTTGTGCCAGACTGTCATGGAGGGACTCAGAATGGTAGTGGAGGCACTGTGAACATCACAATGATGATAAATGGGATTTTTTACACATAAAGACCTTTGGTCTTCATTACAGGCAGTATGACAGCCCAACATTATGTTAATATGGTCCTGCAACCAGTGGCCCTATCTTTTCTGAATGCAACAGGACATTTTTTGTATACCATACTGTTGCCATCTTAAGTGTTTGGTATAAAGAGACAGAGATACTGTGCAATGGTCAACTGCATCACTACACCTATCCCTGGTTGAAATATGGAGTGCTGTTGGATTCTAGATTATCAGAGGACACCTTTAGGAACTATTTAAACTTCATGACAGTGCAGTAATTTGTCTCAGTTTTCACAGTGTATATATTTGTTTCAGTCATCCTAAATCTTCATATGCGTCTAATGAAATCAAATATGATATGAATGTTTTTCAGTGGACGTGACTCTGGATCCTGAAACAGCAAGTCCAAAACTCCTCCTGTCTGAAGACGGAAAACAAGTGACACATAAAGACCTAAAACAGAATCTTCCTGACGATCCAGGGAGATTTGATTACTCTCCCTGTGTTCTGGGAAAGGAGGGATTCTCCTCAGGGAGATTTTACTATGAGGTGCAGGTCAGCGGGAAGACTAAGTGGGATTTAGGAGTGGCCAGAGAGTCCATTAACAGAAAAGGTACCATTGCACTGAGTCCAGAGAATGGATTCTGGGCTGTGGTTCTGAGAAAAGAACATGAGTACAGTGCTTGTGTTGGTTCTTCCATTCGTTTCTCCTTAAAAGAGAAGCCCCAAAAGTTGGGGGTGTTTGTGGATTATGAGGAGGGTCTGGTCTCCTTTTATGATGTGGAGGCCATGTCTCATATCTACTCTTTTACTGGTCAGTCTTTCACTGAGAAACTCTATCCGTACTTCAGCCCCTGTAATAACAAAAAGGGTAGAAACTCCGCTCCTCTCATTATTTCTCCGGTTTTGAATAGTTAGACCACACTGAGTGAATTAATTGAATTAATTATTATTATTTTTATTATTATTATACAGAATTCTCAAAATAGTGTTCCATACTTTTACTATTTAATGTGTTTATATAAAAAATAACTAATTTATAAAAAATAACATGCTTATATTACAGATAGATCTATCAATCTATCTACCTATAATATATATTTTTTCAGATGTTGAATTTTAATGACAATGTGAAATATATATGTTGATTAAGTCCTGTATGTAGCACCTTCTTACATATACACAACATGACTGACATAAGTTTTTCATCTTTGTATCTCCATTTTTGACATTTCTTATTTTTTTTACATAATTTGAGTGGTTTACATTTAATAAAATAATTATGAAGTATGGCCCAATAGAAATGCTCCAAATTACTAGAATAATTGTATTGTCTTCTATGTATTACATCTTTCTAAAATTCAATGACAAAAGTATTTTTGTATTTAACATTTGTTTCTTTTAATATTCATGATCATGTTAACATTTAGTTTATAATATAAGATTTATTTAAGTTTTGTTTACTTTTTGTTTTTGATGCTAAAACAATAAACAGATGCAAATGCCTAAAATAACAGTAAAGCAATCCGTCTTTCCATTATTTTCATGTCCACCATGTCTAATATAAACAGTAATAAAACAATAATGTTCTGCTGTACTACCCAATGGAATCTTATCTAAAATGTACTATTTCTCCGTCGTTATTTTCCTTATTGTGATAGTGTGACCACACTTTATTCTGTGCCTGATTTGAAATATCCTGCGCATGTATTATTACATGAGTTACTGGTACTGCCCTGAACTTCATAAATTTAATCTGAGTCTCTTGATTTTAAACAGATAGTGTAAATTACAGTCCATTATACCTACTGTCACTGATTACTGTCCCTGTGTTCTGGCGAAGGTGGGATCCTCTTTAGGTAGATTTTTGTATGAGATTTTAGGAGTGGTCAAATTGTATCTGTTTGCAGGGAAGGATGACAGCTTTGTCTTTTTTAATGGGTATCGGCCCAGATTTCCCAAAGTAAAAATTACTTAAACAGAATTCTAATAAAACTCTGGATCTGGAGTATGTCAGTTATATTAGTTTAACTGAAACACAACTACAGAGTTTGGTCATTCACTATCTTTTTTATTTCACTTTTTATTTTTTTCTGTTCTTTAAGCAAAAAAACAGTTTGAAAGCATGCATCATTCATTGCCTGGAAATTTTCACCTAATGTAAAAGCAAACTCTTCTTTATATAATTCTTTAAAGAACCTTAATTTTTTACTCTATTACTCTCTCACACACACATTGGGAGCTGCTTTTGTTCCCTACCAGGCAAAACAGTAGGGGAGCTGTTGTGCATTTAAAGAGATAAAAAAAAGTGAAACAGATTGAATTTCAGCTGATGCCCTACAGGAGTGTTCCTGAGCAGAGGCTTTACCACTCCTCAGCTCTCAGGTAACTTGATGATGAATTATTTAAGAGTACTGTCTGTGTATTTCATTATTTGTGTTTTAATCATTTGCAATGTTTCTAGAGTGACATGCTTCTGACACTTTCCTATAATTCAAAGAATGGACTCATTCAGTTTTACAAGTAACGTTACACTCCATGTGTTTAATTCTTTCATAGCATCTGTCAGTGAAAGCTTACAACTATTAAAACTACTGTTTTTGGTTTGAGTATAAGTTTCAATCAGAAGAGAGACAGGGGAAAGAAAACACAGCATACAGTGTTGTAATACGTAAAGAGCTACAGTCTTTTCTTCTCTATCAGATTCTGACCCTTGACTGTAGAAAACATGCAGGGCAAAGTCTATCCAGGGTGAAACAAACACAGCTATAACACTTCTGCTGGTTGCAGTATAATATGTAGCTTAATCAAATCCAACACTGTAACATATTTCTGTAGTTTTCACAGCATTACTACATTATAAATGAGCACATACTTACTGTAGAACCTGTTTATACCCTTGTAAAAGAAAATAACATTAAGTATATTTTTCAAACATACTATTTTGAAACAACTTATGGCAACTTAAGTATATTTAATTGTTATTAACCTATATTGAAATACAACATAAAAGCATTAGGTTGTGCTTTTGAGTATTTTTCTTCTGCAAAGTTAAGTAGATTTAAGTATGTATTTTTTTAAACATAATTTTTTAAACACTTGAAGTACTTTGCATATTGGTAAACATATTGTGTTCACCTTAAGGTCACTGAAAAAAAAAACTACACAAAAATTTACTTTAAGCAGTATTTAATGCCATTACATATATTTTCTATCAACACAACATATAATTTAAAGCATATTGCTTTAAAATACATTTTATGGAAATACAGAGACATTACATTTAATGTGTACTTTCATTAAGTATTTTGAATTGCACTTTTAGAATTCTTTACCTAATTTAAACATACTTTTAATGCTCTTATATATACTTTTTTTTTACAAGGGTGGCCTGTTACCAAATATTTGCAAAGCAAATCAGAATAGGGTTAATTCTAAAGTAAACATATTTCTTTTGTGAATTACAGTACAGTAATTTTAACTAATTTTAGAGTAAATCTGACAACATGTCAGACAGTTTTTCGTTTATCTCTATAGAACAGAAGGGAATCTAACCATCATGTCCATGCATTGAGTATTGAGTATTCTGAGGTAGTATCTGAGCAGTTGTATGTTATATATTTGTGATTGTTCTACATTTGATATTGTTTATGCAGAAAACTGTGTTTAAATAAAACAGCAAAATCATCAAAATCCATTTTCTTCCCAGTCATGGCTTCTTCCATTCCCATCCTGTCTGAAGACCAGTTGCTGTGTTCTATCTGTCTGGACGTGTTCACTGATCCAGTCTCTACTCCATGTGGACACAACTTCTGTAAATCCTGCCTTGCAGGACACTGGGACAAAAGCTATCACTGCAAGTGTCCACTTTGTAACAAGATTTTCGAGAACAGGCCAGATCTGTCAGTCAACACTTTCATCTCTGAAACAGCAGCTCATTTTATAAAAACTGCAGAAATTAAAGCAAGAAGAGCTCACAAACATACCCCTAATCTCAAGAAACACACACTCATTGACCCGGTAGAAAACCAGGAGGACTACGTGTGTCAGAAGCATGAGAAACCTCTGGAGCTGTTCTGTAGAGATGATCAGACATGTGTGTGCCTGCTCTGCACTGTGACTGACCACAAGACTCACAACATCATTCCTGTTGGGGAGGCGAGTGGTGAAAGGAAGGTAAAAACTACTGGTGATCTTAAAGCTCTTTGGTAATTTCAGGTACTTTTTTAATAAATGTGAAGTCTGGAAATTGATAAATTCATAAATATATGGTATTTAATTTCTGTCCACAGAATCACATGAAGAAAACACAAATAGATCTGAAGAAAATGATCCAGAGCAGATTAGAGAAGACTGAGATGATCAAACAGTCATTGGCGCTCAGCAAAGTAGGTCTTTACATTTTTGAAGTTACATTATTTTAACTTAATTTGAAATATCGAACATCTTCCGATAACAGCTGTGTGCCTTAATCCTGCTTATTAGAAAGGAATAGAGGATGAAACTGCAGGTGGTGTTGAAGTCTTCACTGCTCTGATGCGCTCCATTGAGAGAAGTCAGGCTGAGATGCTTGAGGTGATGGAGGAGAAGCAGAAAGCAGTAGAGAGGCAGGCTGAAGAGTTCATTAAAGATCTGGAGCAGGAAATCACTGAGCTAAAGAGGAGAGACACTGAGCTGGAGCAGCTCTCACACACTGAGGATCACCTCCACCTCCTACAGGTCAGTGTTCCTCTATCTGCTCAATGGTAATGCAGCACATCTCACAACAACACTGCCCATGCTGAGGATCTCTCCTCTCCTTTCTCCTGCTGAACTGTAGGTTTACCCATCCCAGTTCAGTCGTCCACAGGCCAAGAACTGGACTGATATCAGCCTTACAACTCATTCCAGCATGGATATTCTGGGACCTTCTTTTTCACAGCTTCAGAAAACCCTAAACAAGGAATTTGAGAAAGAACTGCAGAAACGAAGTAAATGAGCTTCAAATGTAACCCGGAACATATGGATTAAATGTGCCAGCATGTTTATTTTAATTTAGAACATCAGTAGTGTGCTCAAATACTGTGCCAAGCATTATACACTCATTGACAAAATAACTCTCCAAGACAGATTATGTGTGAAAGAAATTCTAATACTGTATATGTAAGTGATTACAATACTAGATTAAAAGGATACATTTATTGGGAAAATATGTACAATCTAGGATCTAGTATTCTCCTTCACAACTAAGGCAGAGTAAAAGCTATCACCCAAAGACCTCTATACTCTAATGCGATTTTTAGATTCATCTGTAAAAAGAATAGATAGCAGTTCAGCCGTCTCATTCATAACAGCACTGCAAAAAAAAAAAAAATGGAAGCTGGCCGAAAGAGAGTCAAATAATGCACCCACTCTCAAAGTCTGTTTACAGGGAAAAAATGTCTCCAAGTGCTTCATAGTGGCATTTCCAACAGTCAATGATCTCTCACCAGGAGGTATACTACTTAAAAGTAGCCTCTGAGAGTCTTATTATAGGGCAGAAGGGAAAGTTTTAAACCTTCTTGTGGCAAGACCTAATGTCTAATCAGACCACAGCTGTAATCATTTGCATATGTGCCTGAGACAAAACTTTAGTTTTGCAACAAGTTGATGTGTTCATTTTTGAGATGTTGTTAATGAGTGTATATATAAATAAATGGTACCACTTTAAAATAAGACTACCTTTATAAAAGGTTTATAAATGGTTTAAAATTAGTTTATTAATGGTTACTAATTAGGTTGTTTATGCCTTAAAAATGAATAATTAATTAATAAATCATTAATAATAAGTTATAACACATACGTAGAAAGGGCAACAATATAGAGGGCTGTGGGTTCACTATTTGGCAACAACAAGCCATTGTTGCCCTTTCTACGTATGTGTTATAACTGATTATTAATGATTTTTAAGACATTTACAAACTTATTAGTAACCATTAATAAACTTATTGTAAACCATTTATAAACCCTTTATAAAGGTAGTCTTATTTTAAAGTGGTACCAAATAAATATATATGTGTGTATTTTCCACCTCTAATTTGTAGAAGACGCAATGTGGATGCAGGTTTTGGTGCAAACAAAAGAATTACACCTGATCAGCTGTTTGACACCTGGAATATTTGGCATATTTAAACCAATAAGCTTTAATATTCATCTGAAAGATATAAGTTGGAAATAGTAAAACTAAAGAAGAAACATCTTTATAATAATTTTTTTTTATTAATTTTGTGTAATAGAAAAGTCAGGAGCTACCTGTAGGTCTCACCACGATATCTGAATATGTTCCTGTTGTGGGACTAATACAGGATTATCTAATCTTTACGCTTGTTGGAGACTTTTTCACTCCTCTTGCAGTCTGCCCTGAAATGTTCTCCACTTGTAAATAAGTTTATCCTTTGGTTTTATTTGTTTAGTTACATTACCTGCATCTCTCACTATATTGTTCAAATCAAGAACGTGAATGAAACTGGGCACTTTCCATTGTGCTAGGGTTAGGGTTATGGCATGCGATGTGAGTCATGGGAGTTGAAGCGAGGTCTGATAGTGGGTACCAGATGAAAGGGATGAAGTTGTGTGGGCATTTAAAATTACACAATCCACAGTGTCACTGTTGTCATTGAAGGCATTACCACCCATAGTGGTAATAATTGTGACCGGCTGTGTCTAGCTAGAACTGTCTGTGGAAAAAATCACAAACACATTTAATAAATGCCGTCAACAGACATTTACAGGGTGTAATTGATTACTCTGTGTTTATAGAACTGAGAAGTCTGAAGAAAACAGGATCAAAAGGTACTGTCATGTTAATGCTGTTTAATATACAATAACAAGAGTTGCATTTTGAAATTTGACAGATTTTTCACTAAACTATTTTGACAGTTTCTTTTGTTTTTTGGTTGTTTATCTATTTGTTTATTGTATCTTACAGCTATTTATTGGTTTATGAAGAACTGGAGGATTATACTGTCACTTCTACCATTACTTGCATTCATTTTCATTTTCCTGATGTCAGGCAGAATGTGGACATCAGTCTATGCAGGTAACTTATCTTAATTTACTCTGTTTTCCTCATATTTACTAAATTAAAATTGACCCAGAATTAACATTGACATTAATTAAGGAATTAAGGTACATAAATTGCAACAACAACAATTACTATTATTATTTTTAATTGACACTAGTTAAGACAATATTAATTCTTAAAATTCTACAAAAGAGAAATAAGATTGGGCCTTATTGTAAAGTGTTACCAGATATATCTTTATGAGTAAAGACTGAGTAGCTTGTGTTGTCATAGTGTCATATTTTTGTGTGCCTTCATTTTATATGCACAAGAGACGTAGTCTGCTGTTAGCATAGATGTAGTTTTAGATTTATTTTGACTAATAAATGATCTCAAAATTCAGACAATCCAGAGACATTCAGAGGAAAAATATACAGATTGCAGAAAATATTGTCAATGTCATGCAATGCCTTGGATGGGCGAAAGGCAACTTTTTTATTCGTTTTTAACTTATTTGATGATTGCAGTACCTGCTGTATGTTTATTGCAATAGAGGGAAATGCATTCATCCATTAATTTAGAGCAATAATGCAACCTGGAGTTACGACTACTAATGACTATAGACTGATAAACAAGATCAAATGGAATTCATGCAGACAACATCACACAATTAACAATTAACAAGCTCTTCCCCTATGCAACCTTTTCCAAGGTTATTGTGAACCACTTAATGAAGAATCATTTTAATATTTATTATTTTATTGTGTTTCTCTCAGTGGACGTGACTCTGGATCCTGATACAGCTCATCCCTATCTCGTTCTCTCTGATGATGGAAAACAAGTGAGATGTGGAGACAAAAAACAATATCTTCCTGACAATCCAGAGAGATTTAATAAATGTGTTAATGTCCTGGGAAAGGAGGGATTCTCCTCAGGGAGATTTTACTATGAGGTGCAGGTCAGCGGGAAGACTGAGTGGACATTAGGAGTGGCCAGAGAGTCTATTAACAGAAAGGGGAAGATTAAACTGAACCCACAGAATGGATTCTGGACTGTGGTTCTGAGGAATGGGAATAAGTATAGTGCTTGTGCTGGTCCCTCAGTCTCTCTCTCCCTGAGAGAGGAGCTCCAGAAGGTGGGGGTGTTTGTGGATTATGAGGAGGGTCTGGTCTCCTTTTATGATGTGGAGTCCAGGTCTCATATCTACTCTTTCACTGGTCAGTCTTTCACTGAGAAACTCTATCCATACTTCAGCCCCAGTCTTAATGATGGAGGTAAAAACTCAGCTCCACTGATTATTTCACCTGTCACTCGTGATGATTAAATATCTGCTACCAAATGTTTATAAATAAACTATTCTTCAGCCCAGGTCTTAATGAAGGAGGTAAAAACTCAGCTCCACTGATCATCACTGATTCATTTTAATCTACAGTAATAAAATAGTTGAGGATATTTATTACTGCCATTTTGTAAGATCTGACTTGCAAATCATTTTGAAAGACACCAATTATACAAACTAATAATATTTACAACAGCCTTAATCAAACTGAAAAATGGGAAGCAGCCTTTGTCTCTGTAACATAGGTGGTATCTCTTTATTATTGATTATGCCTAAATTATTGTATTGTTTCATTGTGTTTCAGTGCATCTCTGTTTTATTATGCTTTTTTGGTACAATGATAAACCTTGATTTGCAAGTAAAATGTATGAATATAAAATCATTAACAGAGCTGTATAATAATGAAGTATAACTACCTAACTACTGTACTAAAATGCTGTATCTCTACTTTACTGGAGTATTAGGTTTTTCTCCTACTTCCACTTTTACTTCACTATATATTTTGCTTAAGTTTAATACTTTTACTTTGACACATTTTTATATGCTGCATCATTACTTGTTACAATCATAAAAAGGGGATGAATCATTCCAAACGTACAGTATCACTAAAGCCAGAGCAGCACTGTCACCAGGTTTGATTAAGCTCAAACACAATACTGTCTTTTAGTACTTGAGTAGTAATAGAACTATTTTCAATGCTTGCAATACTTAGAACTACTTGCAATGCTTAAGAACAAAAAATGTTAAAAACTTTAGTACTTCTACTTAATTGTGGTGGTTAACACTCCAAGTTCTCCTCAAGTCACTTTTTTGATAGAGCACTTTTATTCAAGTCTGTTTTTTTTTTTTTTTTTTATATTTTTATTTCTGATTTGTCCCCATTATCTCCCAATTTGGCTATCCAATTGTCCCACCCCTTTGTGCGTCCCCATCGCCAGTGGCACCTGCGACCCTAGGAGGACACCTCCTCTGACATGTGTGAAGTCAGTCACCCCTTTTTTCGAGCTGCTGCTGATAAATGACCGGTTAGGTTCCGATACATCCGCTCACAGACGCCTCCTGCTGCCCGGCGCCATCTTTAAGAGTGATGGGGAGAGTGAGCCATCTACCCACCCAGAGGGAGCAGGGCCAGTTGGTGCTCCCCTTGGGCGCCGGCAGCTGATGGCAAAGCTGCATGAGCGGGGGTTCGTACCTGCGACCTCCCGCTCATAGTGACAGCGCTTAGACCGCTGGACCCCCATGTCTGGTCATTAATAACGTGCTACATTTAGTTGCCATTATTACAGACTTTATTAGAGGCAGCAGAATACAGTCTCCATAAATTCACTTTAAGCCATCATCAGGAACTGTGGTGCAACATTAGTCTAGTGTGAAAAGGTTGTATATTTAATTGTAAACTATCATTTTTAAATACCTTAAAATATCAAAACTTAAAGCAGTAAATAATCTTACTTTTATAAATACTACAAAATGTATATGAGTGTGTGACTTGATCTACATGATAACCATTTCTGATGTGCCACCATTATTATGATTAAATCAGTAAACCTGAGCATAAAAGTGTCTTATGTCTTATGTGAAATTGCAGCGACCTTTTAAAAAAGTAATTTATAATTAGTAGATGACTGGATAACTCTGTAATTACCCTTTTTTTTTAAGAAATTACAGATGAAGGTTCCTAAACCTTTAAAAGACTCTTGGAAACTAGAGAACACTGATACAGGAAGAGTCAGGTCTGTCTGACCCACGTGGCAACAGCATCTTTAGCTCAGCTTAACATTGGACTAAGTCTCAGTTTCAGCAGTGAAGAGAAGAATTAGAGGTCTGACAGCTGAAGTGCAGTAATAAACTCATTGCTAAGACATTAATTATTATTAAATGTACTAAATGGTACATTTAGTACATTCTGTATAGTCTCCTGTTAATTAAAAAACCTTAAAAGATCCTGTTTTTACAGGACCAAATGGGTTACATTAAAGTGTAGTGTGTAAATAACAGGCACAACAGTAGAGGGATCTATTGTTATTATTTTTTTTAAATAAAGCTGAAACTAAAGACTTGTATTGCAGTACAGTATCACACTACTGGTGTTTTCCTAAACAGAGGCTGTAACACATCTTGGCTCTCAGGTAACTAATATTAATATCGTAAATTTAATTCTACATGAACAGTGCCCTCCAAAATAATTGGAACAGTAAGATCAATCCCTTTATTTCTACAGTAGACTAGTCAGATTTGGGTTTGTCATTAAAAGATACAAAAGACAACATTTCAGCTTTTATTTCCAGGTTTTTACATCTGAGCCTGATACACAATTCAGAGGATAGCACCTTCTGTGTGAACCCACCTATTTTCTAAATGTCAAAATGTCAAAATGCTGGAAATCAATTGCAGATAATTTCCTGTTAGTTGAGACTGTCATTTTTAGTTCTGACTGGTCCAGCAGGCTAAGCGCTGCCTCTATGATCAGGAGATCGCAGATTCGAATCCTGCTCATGTAGTTTGCCATCAGCTGCCAGAGCCCTGAGAGAGCACAATTGGTCTTGCTCTCTCTGGGTGGGTAGATGGCACTCTCTTTTCCCTCATCACTCCAAAGGGTGATTTTAATCAGCACAAGGCGTCTGTGAGCTGATGTATTGGAACCGAGTCACTGCGCTTTCCTCCAAGTGCGATATTGATCCATAATGTCTCCGGGAGATCACTGGACATGTATTCTTCACAATTTTAACACAAAATACACAGAAATCTGTAAAAATTATTTCTCAGATTAAAAATATGTTTGTACAGAGTTCTGTGTATTTTATGTCAAAATGTTTATATTTTTGAAGAATACTGTGTCCATTACATAAAATATAATAATAAGTGGGGTTTAACTGTATGAATGACCTGACTTCCTCTTAACTTATAAGTAAGGTACCAGCAAATACTGTTCAATTTAAGTAAAAATTGCACCATGGCTCAAAGAGTGTCCCTATAGTTATGCACATAAAAAGCTATGTTCTCAATTTATTTAATTCATATTTTAAAACGTTTGTTGTTGCACACAAATTTATTTAAATTCAAATTTAATTCACTGCACTTTGTATGAGAACGTGTTCAATGCTAATAAAGCATTTCAAGTTCTAAGTTTGACGAATTGCTTTTTTTGATTACCCCTTCACCAGCACAAAATAAATATACCACTGCTGCAGGTGCCCTACCCCGCAGGTGTTGGGCCTGTGGTGGACATGGCCCAGAGGAGCGGTGGTTGCCGTACCTTATTTTAAATTCTTAAAGGTGGCAACCCTAATGTAGTGTATTATCTACAGTCTCAGATGCAGCACAATGCTGTGGTATTTTGACAGGACTGTATACACAGTAAATGTGCTCCGTTACGTTTATGAATAGAATATATATATATATATATATATATATATATATATATATATATATATATATATATATATATATATAATTTTACCATCATCTCAAAATATTTTGGAATGACAAGGCCTTTTGTTTTTGCTTTACACTGATTTAGAACCCGGCAGCACATTGGTGGCCAACTTTTAGGTAAACAGAAGCATAAAAATAGATAATTTTAGAATTCATAATTTGTTTTAGTTGCTTTTTCATTTTTTGTAGTCATTGCATCAATCCAGCATCCCACTGACATATTTTATGACTGAGTTAACCCAGATTATTTCAGTTGTTGTTAAGTAGATTTCTCCCTTCAGTCTCCTCTTTAATTGCTGAAATTCATGTCCTGTATAAAGGTCTGTCAGAAAGAAAATCATTCACTTTTTTCTCCATTATCAAGTCTGTTGTTTGTTGTAAGTTTTTTATGAATCACTGTCCTGGTGACTAATTAAGTTACTTATCTGGAAATTGGACGCATTTCTCTGTAAATTGGTTTTGTACATTTTGAAATAAACATGTTATCTCAAGATTTAACACACCCTCCACCTTGCTTCACAGGTAAAAATTTTGTGTTTTAAATCATGAGCTGTTCCTTTCTTTCTCCACACTTTGGATGTCCCATCACTTTGGTAGAAGTTAATCCTATCAGCCAGAAAACTTTGTAGAACCTTTGTAGTTCTTCTTGGAAAAGTCTGTTCTGGTTTTCTGATTCTTACAGCTAATGAAGGATGTGCATCTTGTTGAATGTTCTCTAATATTTCAGGTATTTTTATAATGATGCTTCGTAAAACCTTTAACTCATGTTATCGGAAGACTGCTGATGATGTCATTATTTTTTGGATTTCCCCACTGAGCTCACGCAATGTTTCTGTCAACAACTGCTGTAACAACTGGTTTACTTGGCCAACTTGTTTGCTGGCTAATTTTAAGTACATAACTTTTGCTTTCTTTTCTTTTGCTTGCTTCAAATTAGGAGCACACCTGCAGTTTCACAATAAGCCACCCTCTTTATACATACAGTGATTCACATGTTTCTCTATTATCCAGTAGCTCACATAATAAAACATATAAAATACAACCAAAATATGCAAACCAGCAAGTATTAATTCATCAAAATATGAGTCAATTATAAATAATAAATTCATACATGTTTATAGTGAGAGAAATAACAGGTAACATTTTCAACCATTTACTTTTACAAGACGAATATATCTGGCATTTTAAGCCATGATTTTAAAAAGTTTATATAGCTTTTTGCTTTATAAGAACTAGATCTACTATCCCTCACATTCATTTACTTGATGCCAAGCAATATGTGGATATCACTGTATGTAGCTATCTGAAACACATTTGAAACATTTATACTGACATGATTTATAAATTAAAGTCAACCAAGAACAAATACTAAACTTGTTACTCAGCATTAATATTGTAATATTGTAAAAAAAAATATTTAAATGTTCTTTGTGTTTGCCCTATGTACACTAAATACATACAGTTTTTTATATCTTTGCTACAGTGGAGTCATCTTATATTTAGTAAATATACAAATTCTGTAGGCTTGTAGATTCACTGAGTTCGGAGTCAACAATTTGAATTACTCATACCATCAATTATAATAATGCATCATGTCCTTAATTTATATTTAATATTTTATATTATTATTATTATTAATATTATTTTATTCTCCATTGGTCTTGGTGATTGAAATGTTCTATTGCCACCACTGGAAATCAGAGTCATAATCTTTTTCTAATCCACTCATCTTCCTGGTCATGGTCAATACAGCATTAAAAAATGAGTCTCTCTCTCTCTCTCTCTCTCTCTCTCTCTCTCTCTCAAGATTCAAGAATTAAAGAAGCTTTATAGATATGACTGTAGTCACATCAATATTGCCAATACATTACAACAAACAATAATAAACTTACAATAAAAATAATTACAAAATAAGTGTCAACAGTAATAAATAAGAATATCAACAATTAAGATAAGACTGATTTTTACGGAAGGCTATATATAAAACGTACATATACTCCTTAAATATACTTATTTTACACTATTTTACTAAATTATACTAAACAAAGGCCAGCAGTAAATTTTATTATAAATCTCTCTCTCTCTCTTTCTCTCTCTCTCTCAGACACACACCCACATGCTCCACGTGCGCTCTATCATACTAAAATACAGTAATTGGGAAGAACAATAAGAGGAGCTTTATGTGCAGGTGAAAGTAAAACTTTAAATATTACAGTCACTACGCTGCAGGAGTTTTCCCTGGGTAGAGGCTTTACTAAAACTTCGCAAACTCTGACTCTCAGGTAAGTGAAGATAAAATAGAGAGCTATTTAATTCAATTGTATATGTTTTTAATACAATAAAATAAACTGTATCAGATATAATTAACCATTAGATATAATTAATCACAACTGTGATTGGGCGCTGTGTATTTTCTTTACGTTTTTGACCAAAATGGTTCCCTAGTCCCTTATTAGTGTTGCACTATATAGGGAGAGACGTAGTTCACTAAGTAGTGATAAAAACCGGAGTGAATTCAGACACTACCTTATCATTAACATGCGCTCGCTCTGGACACCTGGGCACCCGGTGCTGGTGTTTTTATTGAAGGGGTAATGAAAAAAGCAATTAGTCAAACTTAGAACTTAAAATGCTTTATTAGCATTGAACACATTCTCATACAAAGTGCAGTGAATTAAATCTTAATTGAACGGCTGAACTGTGTGTAAAACTCCAGAAACACACAAACTGAGCTATGAATTAAAGTTAGTGAAGCTCTGAGCTGATCATGGACTAATCTCTGACTGTTATATTTACGTTGTTTAGAAACATAATCTTCACATCAATGAACTGCATGGCGAAACATCTGAAATTAGCAGCGTAAACCGGCTTGCAATGTTGCCAGATTGGGTGGCTTCATGCTAATTGTGTAGTTCTGTCTGAAACTGAGTAGAGGAAACCCTGTGCTTTGACGGGAGGACAAAACGACCAGGTGACTTTGGTAGACTTTGGAGATTGAGCTCATCAGTGTTGTAGTTAGATAGCTATCCTTTAGTCCTGATGATGGAAATTTGAATAAGCTGTGTTTGTGTTGGTATGAGTATTTACTTCTTTTATTGCTTGTGAGTTCATTTTTATGTACTGTAATTACTTTTCTTTGGTCCTTGTGTCCTATCACACAATGCACTAAACGCATGCATACTACACACATGCAGATAAAATCATTTTAAATGTTGTTTATTTGTAATTAGTGATATTTCAAACATAAAAACACACACACAAAATTTCTATATTGTGGCGTGCACAATTGAGAATACAATAAAGGCAGCATGCTCTTTGGATAGCACTTTATTTAAACTGGCTTATTGCTCACTTACAGCACTTAGAAGCTCTAGGAGAGGGAAATTAACTATGGTTTAAGAGCCAGGATATCAGGGTAGGTCAAAACAATAATTCACAAAAATAACCAAAGCTTGACAATAAGTCTCAGCAGAACTTAATACTACACAATATTGCTCTTATTAAATTATAACATCATTACTTAGGAACATCAGCCATAGTTTTAATTAGAGGAGAGGGGCCAGCAGTGCATGCTGGGATTGAGGGGATAATTATGCCCCGCTGCCCCTCCTCCCCATGCTCTCCACTCACACACACAACAACTACACATTGTGGTCAACACAACCACCACAATATGCTAGCCGAGCATCAAGAAATTGTTGATTGTTTTTATTGGTATATTTTTCCTACTAATTTTGTGATGATTTAAGATTTTGATCAGCTTTTTGTGTCGTTCAAATGCAAATAAAAGAAATAAGTATGTGCATAAAAAGCAACCATTTATAATGATCTTAATACTGAATATTTAAAAACAAAATGGGTAAATAGCATCCTTAAAATAACAGCTTTCACATTTTTGTGATGCCCAACATGTAAAAAGGAAAGCAGGGTTTTATTGTACTACCACTTATTGTGCGCAGCTAAGTGTGTAGTTCTGGTGAAGCAGACAGGACATTATGAAAGCTGCATTGCACTGCGTATTTATGTAAAATCCTGTATTATTACTCATTATTATGTATTATTATGTCATACAGTCCACATTATTCTTTCACTTTCAATTACTGTTCTCTGCTGTTCTCTGCATCTCTTAGTCTATCTACAATGTGTGTAAGCATGCCTTTCAAGTGAATTCCTGGGAAGCCCAGGATCAAGAAATACGAAACGATGGGTATTAGGCCTGTCACTGTGCTACTGAACAGTATGTGTGTGTATACGCATCCTACTATTTGTTTATTGAGGTGACTAATAAACATGATAATTATATAAAGCATCTAAATGTTTCATTTCTCCACAGTCATGGCTTCTTCCTGCTGCATCCTGTCTGAAGACCAGTTCCTGTGCGGTGTCTGTCTGCGCATGTTCACTGATCCAGTCTCTACTCCATGTGGACACAACTTCTGTAAATCCTGCCTTAATGTATACTGGGACAACAGTAACCGCTGCAAGTGTCCAATGTGTAACAAGATCTTTGAAAACAGGCCAGATCTGTCTGTCAACACTTTAATCTCTGAACTAGAAGCTCAGTTTGAAAAATCAACTGAAGTTAACTCAAGAAGAGATCGTGAACATGAGGACAGTAAGTGAACATAAGATATATATATTGTAATTAAAGCTTTTTAAGGAAAGGTTCAGTAAAAAGCAAGAAAAAGAGCTATCTCTTTTGAGTTGAGTCAATGGACGGCAAAAAAGAAAAGAAAATAATATTACAAGCTAAACTGAGCATAAACCCATGAGGAGTTTGGTCTGATCTTCTTAAGTTCAAGTGGGTGTTCTCCCTCTACTCTTCTCCCACCTCAAACACAAGGTCCAGTAGGTGTTCTGGCTATTATTAAATGTGTGTGGTACTCTGCAATGCATTCCCGCCATGTGTCCATGAATTCCAGCTTTATTTAATAGATTATAATTGTCTATTTATTTTGTAATCATTTAAATTCTGAACACCCACAGAAACGTGCTGTGAGAAACTGGACGTGTGTTTACAGCTGCTGATAAAATTAGGTAAATACAACTTTTTCCTTGTGCTTAGAGTATGTTTAAATAAATAAATACATATACAAAATTATACAAAAAGCTACAAATATGAATAACACTTTTTATGTGTTATTAACAAACATATACATTCTACATTTTATTTTGTATTTATAGAAAAGAGGAGTCAACAGAAAGCAGAAGGTACAGTCTTAATTTAAAATGATTATTATTGTATATGTTGTATTCTTTGAGATTTGCCATTGGTTTGATGATTTTTTTTAGTTTCTTTTGTTTAATGATGTCTGTTTATATTGCAGCTGCTAACTGGTTTATGGGAAAATGGCTGATACTACTGTTTCTATTCTCCCTCGCATTCATTTTCCTGACATCAGACACTATGTGGATGTCTTTCTATGCAGGTATTATTAATTTAATTTGCACTGATATGAATTAATGAATGCTGAGTTAACATTTACATTCCTTAAATCCTTAATCTATGGATTTGAAATTTGTTTATAACCCTGCTTGCATTAAACACTATTCATTCTATCACATTATTTTAAGGCAAAAGTATATTTTTATCTTTAAAAGATTTGTTTAAATTATTAGTTATAAGTAGGAGGACCTTTGTTTTATTCTAAAATGTCGTCTTCTATTGCAAGCAGACATGCAACAATAATTTTTGAACAAAAATATTCACATGATTCTAATGGCACTTAAGACCTTGCACAAATTCTATGTGTAACACAAACAATTATTTGCATTTCAACTTATGATGTTCTTTAATTATAAAAAAAAAATACTCAGGCCATAACACAAAAATCACAGCAATTTGAGAAAAACCTTTCTTTTTTTGATACAGCAATTAATCTTCCACTTTGAGCTCCTAATAGTCACTAGAGAATAACTGTTACACTCGAAAGTGGAGTGCAACCATGATGATGAGTTAAGATCAATGCAAACTACATCACAACCTTTTGGTTTTGTTGTAGTTTGCATTGATCTTAACTCACCATCATTTTTTTGTTTCTACAAGAGACACAGGAGAATTTGGGATAGCTAATAATGATAGAACATGAATGGAACTGGCTTGCCTGGAGTTGATGTAATGGACATAACTAAAAAAAATATAAAAAGCTAACATGTCAACCTACACAGCAGTCATTAGCTGTTAATGTAATATATGGGTTAAAATGTAAACTAAAAATAAAGACAAATAAAACTAGGGGAGAAACAGCCAACATTGGAAAACTGGAGGGGAGTTCAATGTAGGAAGAATCCAAAACCCAATGGCTCCACCACTCTGACTCACAATCACACACACTTTGTGCAAAATATTGTAATGTTTAATGTAGACAACTAATTACAAATCCTTTGTTCATCTATATTCTAACATCCCACACTGTGTTTCTCTCAGTGGACGTGACTCTGGATCCTGATACAGCTCATCCCAGTCTCATCCTCTCTGATGATGGAAAACAAGTAAGAGATGGTGTCACATATCAGAATCTTCCTGACAATCCAGAGAGATTTGATGAATGTGTCTGTGTTCTGGGAAGTGAGGGATTCTCCTCAGGGAGATTTTACTATGAGGTGCAGGTCAGCGGGAAGACTAAGTGGGATTTAGGAGTGGCCAGAGGGTCCGTTAACAGAAAGGGGGAGATTACACTGAGCCCACAGGATGGATTCTGGACTGTGTGGCTGAGGAATGGGAATGAGTATGAGGCTCTTGCTGATCCCCCAGTCCCCCTCTTCCTGGGAGAGAAGCTCCAGAAGGTGGGGGTGTTTGTGGATTATGAGGAGGGTCTGGTCTCCTTTTATGATGTGGAGGCCAGGTCTCATATCTACTCCTTCACTGGTCAGACTTTCACTGAGAAACTCTATCCGTACTTCAGCCCCTGTCCTAATGATGGAGGAATAAATTCAGCTCCACTGATCATCTCTAATGAATTTAAGTCTACAGTTACAAAATATTTGAGGATATTTATTACTGCACTTTTGTAAGATCTGACTGGTGTGTCATTCTGACAGACACTAATTAAACTAACTAATAATATGTTCATACAACAGCCTTAATGATCAAAATCATCTATTATTATTAGCAGCAGTAGTAGTAGTTCTGTAAAAAAAATATTAGTATATTGTAAATATACTGTACAAAAATGAAAGTATCATAAATTGTTTTTTAAAGGGGAGGGTGCTTTTTAGTAAACAATTCATTGGTTATCAGCTTACAGCTGGTAAGTAAGAATAGAAATAAACAGAGCTTTGGAAATGGATTTTTAAAAATATACATTTACAAATCCTTTGTCTGTAATAAAGCAGTGCTAGATAAGATCATGTTACTGCACTCTCTACTGCAGCATTTACACACTTACACACAGCACATTCACACTTTCATCATAATAACTAAAAAAGACACAGAAATACAAATAACTCTGTAATTAGTATTTTCTTTAGAGAAATTACAGATGAAGCCAGAAAGCTGTGAGTACTGTTTCCTGCACGTTTAAAAGACTCTTGGAAACTAGAGAACATTGATACAGGAAGAATCAGGTCTGTCTGACCCACATGGCAACAGCTTTAGCCTTTAGCTCAGCTTAACATTGGACTAAATCTCAGTTTCGGCAGTGAAGAGAAGAACTAGAGGTCTGGCAGGTGAAAAGTCATTGCTAAGTTCAAATATTCAGAATGCTGCTACATTTTTTATTTCTGGTTACTTTAGCGCACTTAAAATGTGGTAAATGGGTTTGTTAATGGCTCTTTATGTGGTGGGTGTAAATAGTTATTGAATGTACTGAATGGACTTTTTGACAGGAAAGACTTGTGTATAGTTTCCTGTTTACTAAAAACCTTGTTTAGTATAGTGTATAGTTTCCTGTTTACTAAAAACCTGTTGTTACAGGACCTAATAGGGTAAATTAAAGTGTAGTATGTGAAAATAACAGGCACAACAGTAGAGGGAGCTATTGTTATTATTATTTTTGTTATTATTTTTATAAATAAAATGGTGTGTGTGTTTTGGGTCCTTATACTGCTGCATAATAAAGTATCATTTGCTTGTTTTTGCTTGTTTTTCCCCTAAATTATTTCCTTTTTGTCTTCAAGTTTTATTTTTTAACAAGAAATGCAGTTCTCACTGTTGAATCCCAATACTGGTAGTATAAATATGCTGTCAAACCGGACTCACCTTGGTGACGTGAAACACTTTTCAGTCACAAGTTGTGAGTAATCACATGTATATGTAGTAACAGGAAATAAAAGCTGAAATTCTGATCTGTTGACTCTTTTTGTATGGTCAGGCTGTAGGCTGATGTGCGCTTCAAATTAGGAGCACACCTGCAGTTTCTCAATATGCCACTCCACCCTCTATATACATACAGTGATTCACATGTTTCTCTATTATCCAGTAGCTCACATAATAAAACATACAATATACAACTAAAATATGCAAACCAGCAAGTATTAATTAATCATAATACGAATCACTATAAATAAGACATGCATACATGTTTATAGTGAGAGGAAGAAACAGAAAGCAACAGGTTAAGTCTTCAACAATTTACATTTACAAGAAAAATATATCCAGCATTTTAATCCATCATTTATAAAAAGTTTATTTTGCTCTTTCCTTAAGAAGAACTGGATCTACTATCACTCACATTCATTTACTTGATGCCAAAATATGTGGATATCACTGTATGAAGGTATCTTTACAGTGAAACACATTTGAATTAAAACATTTATACTGACATGATTTATGAATAAGTTCAACCTAGAACAAACACTTAACTTGTTACACAACATTAATATTGTAGTATAAGTTAATATTTACATTTATTTAAAATGACCCATTCTTTGTGTTAACTTATGTACAGTATTTTAATTTCTTTGGTAGAGTGGAGTCAGCTTATATTTAGTTACATATATAAATGAACATCCTGTAGGCCTGTAGATCAACTAAGTTGGGATCCACGGAAACAACATATTAAATCATTCATTTTATTTTATATCCATTGGTCTTGATGATTGTAATGCTCTGTCTTCATCTAATCCACTGATCTTCCTGGTCAGAATCACAGTGGGTCTGAAGATTTTTATTTTTATTGTTTTGTGAGATTGGCCACTTCTTTATTTCTAAAGAAATATATATATGAAGAGTTTGATTCCAAAACGTGATAAACGCCATTTAAAAAAAAAAATGAGTTAGAGCCAGAATCAGAATGTAATGTGACCACTCTTGAAAAGCCAATATTCAATTTTCATCAAAACGCCACATCCGCCGTGTAATACTGCCCTGCTTTCTCTCTTTCTTTCCAAAATGTAACAAACGCCAGTCTTGTTTTCCCGCAGAACGCCACATCTCCCCTCATCCAATCACAGTGCAGCATTTCACGAGCTATCTAATGTAAACATTATAATTCAATTCAATTCAATTCAATTTTATTTATATAGCGCTTTTTACAACAAAGGTTGTCACAAAGCCTCTTTACATGAAAAACAGGTCCACGCCTCTTATGAGCAGCACCACAGAGATGCCAATTTTATGGTGACACAGTGGCAAGGAAAAACTCCCTTTAAGAGGAAGAAACCTTGGAAGGAACCAAGACTCAGTCCGAGGAACCCATCCTACTCGGGTTGACCCGCTCGGTACAAACAAACAACAAACAAATAACAGAACAAAAACAGTACAGAGAATTAATATGAACTACGGCTAATATAACAGGTACTAATTTATGAATATAAGAATGTGATGGGCACAAACTATAGAGCTATGGCTAATACAGAAACAGATACTGTGTGTGTTAATGGTAATCAGTGCAGGGTTGCAGAGCCGGAGAACAACACAGCGGGCAGTGGAGAGCCAGGCTGGGAACATCAGGAACAGGGCATCTCCATACATGTAAAAGAGATAGATAGAGAAAACAGAAAGGAGAGGAAGAGAAAAAAAAAGCAGAAGTTAGAAGGGTTGTGAAATAATTCTGATGAGTAGAAGGACAGGGCTGATTCCTGAAAGCTGGAACCACAGACGGACACATCCAGGAAGACCGGCCGGCCAGGCGTCTCAGCACATGTGAGAAAGATAGAGAGAGAGAGAACAGAGAGGGGAGGGAAGAAAAAGGGGTTAGAATGGTTTTATAAAACTCTGCTGGAGTGGGATGGGCACTGGTAGCAGCAGCTCAGGACATGGGGAGAGAAAGAGAAAGCAGATGATTAGGACAGGGTTTATATTTGCTGGATAAGCTGTAAGAGGAAGAAAATTGTAATGAGACATTACTCAAAAGCTTGAGCAAATAGAAATGTTTTGATTTAAAGATTGAGAGTGTGTCTGAGTCCCGTATATTAATAGGGAGATTATTCCAAAGTTGGGGAGCTTTATAAAAGAACGCTCTTCCTCCTGCATAGTTTTTTCTAATATGCGGGACTAATAACAGGCCAGCGTCTTGGGAGCGGAGTGAACGCGGCGGATTGTAAGGAGTAAGGAGTTCCTGTAGATAATGCGGGGCCAGACCATTGAGGGATTTATACGTCAGGAGAAGTATTTTATAATCTATACGAAATCTAACAGGTAGCCAATGTAGGGATGAAAGAATAGGTCTAATGTGATCGAACTTTCTAGCTCTGGTAAGCACTCTCGCGGCTGCATTCTGAACTAGCTGGAGTTTATGGAGTAATTTCTGTGGACTTCCAGCCAACAACGCGTTGCAGTAGTCCAGCCTGGAGGTTATGAATGCATGTACCAGCTTCTCAGCATCTTCCAGAGAGAGTATACTGCGGATTTTAGCTATATTTCTTAAGTGGAAGAATGCAATTTTGACTATGCTACATATGTGAGCATCAAACGAAAGAATTGGGTCAAAGATGACCCCAAGGTTTCTCACAGTTTTACCAGGTATAATTAAGTGACCGTCTATGTCTACAGTATTAACATTTATGTTTTTATCAATATTAGGACCTAATAGAAGGACCTCAGTTTTATCAGAATTAAGTAAGAGAAAGTTGTGTGTCATCCAATTTTTAATGTCTTTAATACAGTCTGTTATTTGATTTATACAGAGCTCCTCGTTGGGTTTAGCAGATATGTAAAGTTGCATGTCATCAGCATAGCAGTGAAAGTTAATACCATGCCTACGGATAATTTTACCCAGTGGTAGCATATAAAGAGTAAAGAGTAATGGACCCAGTATTGATCCTTGAGGGACACCATATTTTACTCTAGACTGATAAGAGCATTCGTTATTTAAGTAAACACACTGGAATCGATCTCTCAGATAAGATCTGAACCAGGTGAGGGCTGATCCTTTAATTCCTATAAGATTTTCTAACCTATCAAGTAGAATAGCGTGATCTATGGTGTCAAAGGCAGCACTTAGATCTAGCAGTACAAGGATGGCATTACTGCCCCTATCAAGAGCTGAAAGTAAATCATTAGTTACTCTAAGTAGAGCTGTTTCAGTACTATGGTTTTGTCTAAATCCAGATTGAAAAACCTCATGCATACTATTACTTTGTAGATACAAGCACAGCTGGTTAAACACAATTTTTGGATTTTGGCTATAAAGGAAAGATTAGAAATTGGTCTATAATTAGCAAGCTCGCGGGGGTCCAGATTTCGCTTTTTGATAATGGGCTTAATGACCGCCAATTTAAGAGAATTGGGTACGTAGCCCATGCTAAGGGATGAATTTACTATTTCTAGTAATGATTTTCCCACCTTTGGCAGTGCCTGTTTCAATAATTGTGTGGGTACTGGATCTAATACATGATGTTGATTTTGATGAGTTAATTACACTAAGTAAATCTTTTTCTGTAACCGGGCTGAAACACTCTAGGTGTGTCTCAGAGCTGGAGCCGCATTCATCGATATCTATAAGTAAATTTTGGGGGTGATACTGAATTTTTTGTCTAATGCTATTAATTTTATCATCAAAGAACTTCATGAAATCATTACTATTAATGTCGACAGGGATAACGGAGCTAGTTTGTTTTTGACTGCCGGTGAGTTTAGCCACAGTAGTGAAAAGGAATCTAGGATTGCCTCTATTTTTCTCAATAAGCGATGAAATATACTGGGATTTTGTTTTAATTAGGGCTTTATTTTATAGTCTGTGAGACTATGCTGCCATGCTAGCTGGAAAAATTCTAGTTTTGTGTGTCGCCATTTACGTTCAAAGTTACGAGCGGTTTGTTTTAATGTACGTGTGTGGTCATTATACCACGGTGCTAGCTTTTTATCCCTGATTTGTTTTATTTTTGTCGGCGCTACGCGGTCAAGGTTAGAGCGGAGCACAGTTTGTAGATTTTCTGTTTTGTGCTCGAGATCATGCTCATAGGACGGAAGGGAGATCTTTAAGTCGGGGAGTTTATTTACAAAATCATTAGCAATTGCGGTTGTTATTTTACGCTTGCTGATATAGCGGGGCGGGAGGAGGATATTTTGATTAAAAACTATTTCAAACATAATTAGATAATGATCGGATATTGAGTCATGTTGAGAAAGAGTAACTATATTCTCAGCCTCAATACCCAGTGTCAAAACTAAGTCTAATTTATGACTACATCGGTGAGTGGGGCCAATTACATTTTGTTTAAAGCCTAGAGCATCTAAAACTGATTTAAATGCAATTTTTAGTGGATCCTGGTCCTTTTCAAAGTGGATATTAAAGTCTCCAACAATTATGATCTTATCAGAAAGAAGAATTACTGCTGCTAGAAAGTCAGCAAATTCACTAATAAAATTTGAGTATGGTCCAGGAGGACGATACAGTGTTCTGTATCGAATGCTGCATTTTGGAAGCAGGAGACGGGCCTGCTACTTTAAGACTAAGAACTTCAAACGACTTAGCATCCAATTGTGAGTTTTGAGATATACCTAACATTGAGTCATAGATTGTGGCAACACCACCGCCACGACCAGAGCTGCGTGGGTAACTGAAATAGCTAAAACCTGGGGGGGTAGACTCATTTAAAGCGATATATTCATCAGGTTTAATCCAGGTTTCACACAGACATAGTGCATTAAGGTGATTATCAGTAATAATATCATTAACAATAACTGACTTTGGTGCTAGCGATCTTATATTTAATAGCCCTAGTTTCATACGGACGCTGCTGGTACTCTGAGAGACGGATGCTGTTGTTTTAATTTTAAAAAGATTATTAAAACAGATTTTCTGAGTTTTTCGGTTTCGAGCGACACGGGGGACAGACACAGTCTCAATCCTACAAGGTAAAAATGCACTTGTATCTGAAAATTATAACACGCGCCCTGTTGAGCGTGCCGGTATTTTGTGTAGCTTACTTTCACTTTCGTTTTTCACTCTCAAAGTCCGCGAAAATGAACGGTTTTGATGGTATAGAGGAGCCTGTTCGTGAAGCAGTTATTGAAAAAAAGAGAAAGCCATCAAAAAAGTCTCATGGACGTGAAAAGGTAAAGAAAATGAGGCATTCAGGAGGGGGGAAATGCCGGCTGTCATCTGCAGTTCACACACACACACACACACACACACACACTCACACACACTATACTACACCACACTACACTACACTACACTACAGCACATTAATGTAACGTGATTTTGGGGATTTTATAGTCTTAATGTCTTGTTCGTTAATGAAATTTTGCACTTTTTCGAAAAGAAATGTTTTGAAATTTGTGTTTTTAGGCCCAATGGTCAAACTATTATATTCAGATGTACAATTTACTGTTATTTATTATTGTATTTTGCACATTATTAGTAAAAAAAAAATTCTATTGATGCCAAAGGATATATAAGACATTTTGAAAAAAAAAAAAACTTGGCATGGATTTATTGCGTTTTGCGAAAAAACGTTTTTTTTTTTAAATAAATCTTTAAATATTAAAATCTTGAATTGATTTTTTGTGTTATTTTAACCTTAGTATGGTATTTGATAGTTTGAAACAGAAAACGGTGGTTTTCCGCCTACCACTTTCTCGCTAAAGAATACCCTGTTTAACTCAAATTGATAGAAATGGATTTATAGCGTTTTGGAACCAAACTCTTCATATATATATATATATATATATATATATATATATATATATATATATATATATATATATATATATATAGTTCTTTATAGAGGAACCTTCTAAAAACGGTTCAATATAGTAATAAAAAAGTCTCTCACTGTCTCACGATCAAAAAAACTTTTATAGGCATGACTGTAATGATTGTAATATTACAGCATTCTGACAAACTGTAGGCGCCAGATGCCTATTTTATGCCTAGTTTTGAATTTTCCACATATTATGTGTATTTGATATTTATATTTCATGTTATAATGTCATATTGATAAGATATTTGATACTGATTTAAATTTATGCTTGATATATATATTAATAATTTAAGTAAAAACATATGTAAAAGGTTAAAATGTGGATTTAGAATAATTACAGGAAGTGACATAGTTGACCTTTAATCACATGGTGCCAATGGGGGCAGACATTTTTGATTGCTGCTGTTAGAGTGAGAGGGCAGAAGGAAGGTGGGAGCCTCACAGGTTTTTTTTGACCGTGCGATGCCGTGGCTATAGTCAGGCTGTGGAGTGACTATAATTTACATTAGTGGACGCTTAAGAGGCAAAGGTACATGTGTATTCGTTTTGGATATAATTTTTTTGTGAAATAAAAAATACAAAACACGACTTTGGTGGAAGATATCTTTGCTGTTGGATCCTGTATCACGCGTCAGCCACAAAGCTCCAACCTATGAAGATTTTTGTTTAGAATACCCTACAACTTTAGTCAAAAAAAACCTTTTTCTGCTTCGGGGGATAAGGAATTGGAAAGGATAAACTCGTGGAACTGTGAAAACGTGTTTTCAAGGCAGAAGATTAGCTGTGAAAGCTGGAGAAAGGTAACTTACCACGAGACGAGTGGATGATCATTCTGGTAAGCTGCAACTTGTATGCTATTTCAGAAGTTTGCCAGTATGTACGATGTTACTGAACAGTTAACTAGTGGAAAAAGAGAATCGAAAATGACAGAGAAAGCCATTGAAGACAAGTTACACCGCTTAACACAGTCAAGGAAAGCTAAGCTAGGCCACCTAACTAGCCAAATTAATCGGATTGAAACGTTAATGGAATTCGATGGTAACGTGGACACAGTTAAACAGAAATTGCGTGTGGACTTTCAAGATTCATTCGAAGAGTTGTGTAAGATAAACGATGGTCTGCAACAATTAATGAATGAGGAAGAGTTTGAGAGGAATCAAAAGTCGTGGTTTAACCCAAATGCGAGCCGAATGCAGGGGTTCATTAAACATGTGGAAATGTGGATTAGAGCAGCTGTAGCTCGCGCTGAACAAGCAAGATGCTGTGATGCCGAAATTCGTCCTTCAGACAGCGCTTCTGCTGTATCGGTTGCCTCTAGCAAAAGGAGTAAAGGGCGAGAGACAGTAGCTGGAAGTAGAGTATCCACCACTTCTTCAAAACTGAAGCTTAAAGCAGAGATGGAGAAAGCTACATTGCTGGCAGAGGCAACAACTTTGCAAAAAAAACAAGAATTGCAGTTGCAAGAAGCTGAATTAAAACGCCAAGAAGCTGAATTAAAGGCAAAAAGGGAACAATTAGATCTGCAAACACTTCTTGCAGCAGCGGATGCAAAAATAAAGGTTTTAGAAAATTATGAATGTGAACGCCTTTCACAAGTGAGCCATGCATCACGCCATTCATTAACAATTGAGTCTGGATATATTCAACTGCCCTTAAGTCGAAATCCAGGCACTGACAATACAAGTGCACATGGTCAATACATCCCACTGCAGCCTCAGCCTAGTGCTGCACAGCACATTCAGTCCATGGGTGCACAGCAGTCACAGCTTACAGGCACACGGCGGTCTACAGCTACACCTGTAGCAGATGACCATGCAGTTGAAACACTCTGTAGTGTTATGACTCGCCAAAATACAATAACTGAGTTGATGATAAAGCAACAGAAAATGATGACCCTGCCACCATTAGACATTCCCACCTTTAGTGGTGACCCCCTTGATTACAACACATTTGTAAGGGCATTTGAACATGGCGTAGAATCACGCACTGAAAGCCCTATGGATCGTCTCTATTTTTTAGAGCAATTTACAAGTGGTCAACCTAAAGAGTTGATAAAAGGCTGCCTTCATATGAAGCCAGACGAAGGCTACCAGAAAGCAAAGAGGTTACTGAAGGAGCACTTTGGCAACGATTACAAGATTGCTGTAGCCTACATGAACAAGGTGGTAAACTGGACGCCTATCAAGCCAGAGGATGCCGACTCACTGAATGCTTTTTCACTCTTTCTGACAGCATGCCTCAACACCATGACTGAAGTGAGTTATATGGAGGAGCTTGATAATGTTGCGAATTTGAAGGCCATTGTTTTGAAGCTTCCTTATAAGCTACGTGAAAGGTGGAGAGGTGTCGTATTTGGTGTGCAAGAGCAACCTAACAAGAGAATCAAGTTCAAGGATTTGGTGGAGTTTATTAACAAACAAGCCAAGATCGCAATGCACCCAGTCTTCGGAGACATAAAAGATAGCACAATGGCTAAAGCACCTACACCTAAGCAAAACAATAACAAAGAGCAGAAGAAAGGCATAATCAAGAAGTCATTCATTATAAGTGCTAAACAGTTGGACAAACAGGAGGCAAACACAAAGTTAAAGGAAAACACGGATTCAGAGATGACTGCCACAAAGACATGTCTCTTCTGTGACGGTGAACACAGCTTGGACTCGTGTACTAAGCTTAAAAGCAAGCCACACGACGAGAAGATAGACTTCCTGAAGAGCAAAGGATGTTGTTTTGGCTGCTTAAAGCAAGGCCACATGAGTAAATCCTGCAGGGCAAAAGTCAGCTGTCAGGTGTGTTCGCTAACGCATCCAACGTTGCTGCATATTAAGAAAAAGGGCATCGTTGCTGAAACAAAAAAAGAGACACAGAATTGTGAAACGCAAACTATCCTCAGTGCCTTCATTGCTGCAGATTCTGAAGGTGGTAAGCTGATTGGGGCCGGGGAAAACGACTGTACGCTGGCAATCGTTCCTGCCCAGGTAAAATCCAAGAGGAGAAACGCAGTGGTGCAGACGTACGCCTTCTTGGACCCAGGAAGCTCGGCCACATTCTGCACTGAGGCGTTGATGAAGGAGTTGAAGCTCACTGGAAGAAAGACCGACATACTGCTGAGAACTATGAACGAAGAGAAACCTGTTTGTACTCACATAGTGTCAGGCTTGGAAGTCAGCAGTTTGTCCGGTGAGGAGTTCATTGATCTTCCGGACACTTTCTCGCAGAAATCCATACCTGTTGGAAAAGAAAACATACCGAAACAAAAGGATCTTGAAAGGTGGACCTACCTTAAAGGAATACACTTACCGCATATCGAAGCCGACATTGGATTGCTCATAGGAGCAAATGTGCCCAAAGCTATGGAGCCATGGGAGGTGGTGAGCAGTGTTGGCGATGGGCCATATGCCGTGCGAACCAAGCTAGGCTGGACTGTGAATGGGCCTTTGAGGGAAACATATAGCAGTGAAACCAAAGGAAGGCTAAAGAGGACAACAGCAAACCGCATATCAGTCAGCAGTTTGGAGAACCTGTGGCTACAACAGTTCAAGGTGGATTTTCCGGAATGTGGAAAACATGAAGAAGTGGAGATGTCCAGGGAAGACCATCAGTACATGGACATGGTCACGGAATCTGCTGCACTGATTGATGGTCACTACTCCTTATGTCTACCACTCAAGAACAGATTGGTTCACATGCCAAACAATCGACCAGTAGCTGAACAGCGAGCACAAAACCTAAAGCGGAAGTTTCTCCGAAACGACAGTTACAGACAGGAGTATACAGACTTTATGGAAGACCTGATAAGGAAGCGCTATGCAGTGCAACTTACAGAGGATGAACTGAAGCACAAAGAAGGGAAGGTGTGGTATATACCACACCACGCCGTATACCACCCTGTCAAACAGACGCTAAGGGTTGTGTTCGATTGTGCAGCATCGTATCAAGGCACATCCCTGAACGACCAACTGCTTCAAGGTCCAGACTTGACCAGCAGTCTGATTGGTGTCGTGATACGATTCAGACAAGAGCATGTTGCAATCATGGCAGACGTGGAAGCAATGTTCCACCAAGTTAAGGTGTCTGAGGAAGACACTGACCTGCTCAGGTTCCTCTGGTGGAAAGATGGCGACTGCAACCAGACGTTGACGGAGCACAAGATGACTGTGCACTTATTTGGGGCCACATCCTCACCGAGTTGCGCCAGCTTTGCTTTGAGGAGGTGCGCTGAAGACCAGAGAGGACAGTTCAGACCCGAAGTGGTCCAGACTGTCTTACAGAACTTTTACGTAGACGACTGCCTCAAGTCTGTTGCTACAGAGGAGGCAGCTGTATCCATGTGTCAAGACCTCATGAAGATCTGTGCCAAAGGAGGCTTCCGTCTCACCAAATGGGTGAGTAACCGCCGGAAAGTACTTGACTCCATTCCCAAGTCTGAATTGGCAACAGAAATGAAAACGTTGGATCTGGATCATGACGATCTACCTATAGAGAGGGCTCTCGGTCTCAACTGGTGTGTTGAGTCAGACGTCTTCAAATTCAAGATCATTATCAGAGATCGCCCATTCACCAGGAGAGGAATTCTCTCAGTTATTGGTTCAGTCTATGATCCATTAGGCATTTTGGCACCCGTAGTCTTGCCAGCGAAAGCTATCTTGCAAGAACTATGCAGGTTGAAGATTGGATGGGACGACGACTTACCTGAGCATGTGAAGAAGCAGTGGATGGACTGGCTAGCTAGTCTTCCTGCCTTGGAGAATTTCTCAGTGGCCAGATGTCTCAAGCATGAAGAGTTAGGAAGTTGCGTATTTGCACAATTACATCACTTTGCAGATGCGAGTGAGGATGCGTACGGGTCGGTAAGCTACCTTCTCTTGCGCAATGCAGACAATAAGACGCACTGCACAATCATGATGGGCAAGTCCAGAGTAGCGCCTCTTAGGCCTCCTACCATTCCCCGGATGGAATTAATTGCAGCTGTGATGGCCATTAAGATGGATGGTGTCCTAAGAAGAGAGCTTCAACTGGATCTTGCAGAATCCCGATTTTGGACTGACAGTACGGTGGTACTCCGGTATCTGCAGAATGAGACCACACGTTTCCGCACGTTTGTGGCAAACAGAGTTTCGGCTATCCTAAAAAACTCCACTGATGTGGAGCAGTGGAGACACGTCAGCACTGACGTGAATCCAGCCGACTTCGCGTCTAGAGGGCAAAGGGTGGACCAATTCCTGAAGAACACCACATGGGTGTCTGGACCCGAGTTTCTCCATGGTCCCGAAGAGTGTTGGCCCAACACTCCATTGAGCCACACAAAACTTAGGGCAGATGATCCTGAGATCAAAAAAGTCACAGTGAATCGAGTGGAAGTGGAAGAGAATATCACTCCATTCAAAAGACTAATCAACCACTTCTCATCTTGGATCAAACTGAAAAGAATCATGGCGTGGTTCCTGAAGTTGAAGGCCATGCTGCGAAGCCTCTATCAAAAACGCAAAAAGCTGCGTGCGGTCGACACTGAGAACAGTGCAGTTCAAAGTGAACAGCTGATCCAAAGCCAGATTGACCGTTTCAAGGCGAGCATTAGACCTACTCAGCTTTCAGTGGAAGACCTGGAGCAAGCAGAACTTGATATAATCAAATTCTGTCAGAAAGAGAAATACGCAGAGGAGATTGCGGCTTTGCACAAAGGTCAGAGCGTGAAGCGCAGTAGTCACTTGTACAAGCTAAACCCAGTACTTCAAGATGACCTGTTGCGAGTAGGCGGAAGACTGAGTTGGGCAGCTATGCCAGAAAGTAGCAAGCAGCCAGTCATCCTGTCCAGAGACTTTCACATAACAGACTTACTCCTCCAACAGATTCACTCAAAGACTGGACACGGAGGGCGCAATCACATGCTCTCTGAGCTGCGCCAAAGATTTTGGATTCCGAGCGCCAACATGGCCATTAGGAAGGTCATTGGGAAGTGTGTGACGTGCCGCCGCTTGCATGGGAAAGTTGGAACCCAACTTATGGCTGATCTTCCACAAGAGCGAGTGATCCCTGATGACCCACCTTTCACTCGAATTGGTGTGGATTATTTCGGACCACTGGAGGTCAAGCATGGAAGAACCATCTTGAAGAAGTATGGAGTCATATTCACTTGTTTAGCCATTCACGCAGTGCATATTGAGTTGGCCTCGTCATTAGACACTGATTCGTGCCTTAACGCGATTCGGCGCTTCATAGCGCGCAGAGGACAAGTGAAAGAGATTCGCTCGGATAACGGGACGAATTTCGTTGCTGCCAATCGCGAGCTGAAGGCAGCCATTGCTGATTGGAACTCCTCAGAGTTTCAGCATCTGTTCCACCAGCATGGGATCAAGTGGACGTTCAACCCTCCCACCGCATCACATCACGGTGGAGCATGGGAGAGGTTGATACGATCAATCAGGAAAGTGCTGAATTCAACTGTGAGAGAACAGATCCTTGATGAGGAAGGCCTTCTTACTGTCCTGTGCGAGGCAGAGTCGATCATCAACAGTCGTCCGATCACCAAGGCATCCAACGATCCGAATGATTTAGAGGCTTTGACGCCTAATCATTTGCTGTTGCTGAAGACGACGCCCTCATTGCCTCCAGGCTTGTTTGACCAGGACGACCTCTACTCTAGGCGCAGGTGGAAACAGGTGCAATATCTGTCCGACTTGTTTTGGAAGAGATGGATCAAGGAGTACCTGCCTCAACTACAGGAGCGCCAGCGTTGGGCCACAGCATCCAAGAACTTTGCTGAAGGAGACGTCGTTCTTCTTGTGAATGACTGTGCACCTAGAAACTCCTGGATTATGGGCAAGATCATCGAAGCAGTTCCAGACAAGAACGGTCTGGTCCGCAGAGTCAAGATAAAGACAAAGACTACCGTCTTGGACAGACCCATTACGAAGATATGTCTGCTTGTGGAGTCTGACTGGGCTAGTGGTAAAGACTAAGCCCCTACGATGAGCCATGTGCTAGCAACCTCTGGCTCTACTTTCTCTCTTTATTTCTGTACCTCCTTTCTCTCTTTCTTTTCTTTCTTTATTGCAGATGGAGCGATTATGGACTTCATAAAGTTTTGACTAGAAATATGGACATTTAGTTTGCTTTGTTCATAAAATCTTGGTTATGGGACAGAAATTTGCATGTTTCTTATACGTGGATATGATTCATATTTTACTTAGTAAGAAGAAGTTTTGGTAATTGTTCTATGTTACTTTGTTATTAGAACAATTAGGGGCCGGTTAATGTAGGCGCCAGATGCCTATTTTATGCCTAGTTTTGAATTTTCCACATATTATGTGTATTTGATATTTATATTTCATGTTATAATGTCATATTGATAAGATATTTGATACTGATTTAAATTTATGCTTGATGTATATATATTAATAATTTAAGTAAAAACATATGTAAAAGGTTAAAATGTGGATTTAGAATAATTACAGGAAGTGACATAGTTGACCTTTAATCACATGGTGCCAATGGGGGCAGACATTTTTGATTGCTGCTGTTAGAGTGAGAGGGCAGAAGGAAGGTGGGAGCCTCACAGGTTTTTTTTGACCGTGCGATGCCGTGGCTATAGTCAGGCTGTGGAGTGACTATAATTTACATTAGTGGACGCTTAAGAGGCAAAGGTACATGTGTATTCGTTTTGGATATCATTTTTTTGTGAAATAAAAAATACAAAACACGACTTTGGTGGAAGATATCTTTGCTGTTGGATCCTGTATCACGCGTCAGCCACAAAGCTCCAACCTATGAAGATTTTTGTTTAGAATACCCTACACAAACAATAATAACAAAGTGACAATCAAATAGAATCAACAATACTTATAAACTATTGAATAAAAATACCAATCATTAATTAACACAATACTTTACTAAAAATTAAACTGAAAATATAGACAGCAGTATTTTTTATTATAAATTTATTAAAATTACATATTCTCTCTTTCTTTCTTTTTCTCTCTCTTTCTTCTTTTTCTCACACACCCACCCACATTCTTTCCATCATACCTGAATAAATTTACTGGGAAGAACAAAAGGGGGTATGTGCAGGTGAAAGTAAAACTTTAAAAATTACAGTCACTACGCTGCTGGAGTTTTCCCTGGGTAGAGGCTTTCTAAAACTTCGCAAACTCTGACTCTCAGGTAAGTGAAGATAAAATAGAGAGCTATTTAATTGTGTGTGATATTTAATACATTAAAATAAACTGTATCAGATATAATTAACAATCAGTTTGAGGGAAGCTTTATTATTATGTATCCAAGCAACTACTGTGATAGGACGCTGTTGATTTTTTTTTTCTTCTTATGTTTCTTCTTCTTCTTTTCCTAACCCAAAATTATTTTTTGATGTAGCATTTTATAGAAATTAAACTCTACCAATAGTTATGTCTACTAATGATGGGCAAACTAAACCTTACAAAAATGTGCTGATCTTTGTGGTATCTTTTTATTTTAAGTAAAATATTTTATCAAACTGATAATGTCAAAATTGATTTCCAAAGGTTTTTTTTTTATCAAAACACACACAAAATGTTTACTCTAGAAGCATATGCCAACGGAAAATATGACATTTAATGTCACATATATTTTCTATATTGAGGTGTGTACAATTAAGAAGCTGAAGGATAATGCATTTTAGGAAGTCCTTAACTTAAACTTGCTTAATGCTCAAATAAAGCACTTAGAGGCTCTAGGAGAGTGAAACCAGCTTTGGTTTAACAGCCAGAAACCGCTACAAACCTGGTTCAGGGTAGATAAGAACACCAATTCACAAAAATCTTGACAATAATTCTCAGCAGCACTTAATAGTACACAATGTTGCTCTTTTTAAATTCTAACATAATTATTTAGGAACATCAGCCGTAGTTAGAGAAGAGGTGCCAGCAGTGCATGCTGGGATTGAGAGGATAACCGTGCCCTGCTGTACCTCCTCCCCGTGCTCTCTAATCACACACACTATTAACTACACACTGTTGACAGCACAGTCGCCACAATATGCTAGTTGGGTATCAAGAAATTGTTGAATGTTTTTATTGATATATTTATCTACTGTAAGTATAGTGATGAAATATCTGTGTGATATTGACTTTTTAATTAGCTTTTTAAGCAACTGAATAAAAGGCAATGTTCTAAAAGACAACATTTTTTAAAAGAAGTTTAGGGGTGCCAGTACTTTTAGGCATGACCGTAAATGGGCTGATAGTGCCTGAAACCTGTCAGTTGCCACTTGTTTTCAGTCTTCAAAACTTTAAAAACAGGTCCAGCTGAGAAACCTTCCTGAGAGGGGAGAGGCAGGACAGAAATGTATTCTGAGCTAGGACCTCAGTACTGACATTTATCTTAAAATAAGAGCATCATTGTAGTATCACTACTACTTATTGTTTAGCACTCTGCTAACTGCGCAGCTAAGTGTGTAGCTCTGGTGAAGCAGACAGGACATTATGAGAGCTGCATTGCACTGCGTATTTATGTAAAATCCTGTATTATTACTCATTATTATGTTAGGCCACATAATTCTTTCACTTTCAGTTACTGTTCTGTGTCTCTCAGCTTATCTAAAAATGCAGGTAAACATGTCTTTCACATGATGTAGCATGTAGCGTGAATTCCTGACACAGGGGAAGTCCAGGAGCAAGAAATACCAGTTCCCATTTCACTGTTTTAAACCGTGACTTTCTTGAAATTAGAGGCATTGGGCCTGTCACTAAGCATTATGATTATATAAAGCATCTAAATGTTTCATTTCTCCACAGTCATGGCTTCTTCCTGCTGCATCCTGTCTGAAGACCAGTTCCTGTGCGGTGTCTGTCTGCGCATGTTCACTGATCCAGTCTCTACTTCATGTGGACACAACTTCTGTAAATCCTGCCTTGATGTATACTGGGACAACAGTGACCGCTGCAAGTGCCCAGTGTGTAACAAGGTATTTGAGAAGAAGCCAGATCTGTCGGTCAACACTTTCATCTCTAAAAGAACAGCTCAGTTCAGAAAATGGACTGAAGTTAACTCAAGAATAGATCATGAACATGAGGAGAGTAAGTGAAAACAAGATAAAAAAAGCAAAAAAGCAAATAAAAAAGGAGGTGTTGGCATGTGACAGATATGTTTATATTTTGTACTTAAGGTTTTAAATAAAGCATTTAAATAAAAGCTTGCCTGGAGTTGAGACAATGGATGGCACTAAAGAAAAGAAAATATTAAAGCTTAATTGGGTATAAACCAGTGCGGATTTTGAAAATAGTGTGTGTGTGTGTGTGTGTGTGTGTGTGTCACCTTGTCCAGGGAGCCTTGTGTCCATGAATTCCAGCTTTATTAACTGATTATTATTGTATATTTAGAATCTTGCTGTGAGAAACTGGACTTGTGTTTACAGCTGCTGCTAAAATTAGTGTAATTAAATGTTGTGTTTTGTGCTTAGAGTACTTTTACATGTTAACACATACATACTAAACTTTATCCTGTGTTTATAGAAAAGAGAAGTCAACAGAAAGCAGAAGGTACAGTCTCAATTTACAATCATTATTATTGAACAAGTTGAGAAACATTTTTTGAGATTTGCCATTTGTTTGATGGACTTAATTTACTTTTTTTGTTGTATGATGTCTGTTTATACTGCAGGCACTAACTGGTTTATGGGGAAATGGCTGGTTCTAGTTCTAGTACTGTTTCTACTCTCCCTTGCATTCATTTTCCTGACATCAGGCACTGTGTGGATGTCTTTCTATGCAGGTATTATTTCATTTTCACTGATATGGATTTATTGATGATGAATTAACAATTACATTTCTCCTTAATCTGAGGGTCTTAGTTTATCACACTTCTTACATTAAACACTATTTATTGTATCACATTATTTTAAGACAAAACTAAACTCTTTTTTTTTTAAATAAGATGACTTGTTTTTTTGTTTCTAAAATGCCATCTGATCTTTAATTACATCTTCAAGCAGAAAATAAGTTTGACCAAAAATATTCACACTATTCTAATGGAATATTAAGCCTTGCACAAATTCTGACACATACACACACATATATATTTCAACTCATGTTTCACTCACTTATTAAGCTCATGATTAGCTCACTCATGTTTCAAAGAATCCAAAGACATTCAGGTGAGAAATACACTCAGGCCATAACCTGAATTAGTTGTTTATTACAGGGCACAATCACATCAATTTATGAAAAATATTTTTGCTACAGCAATCAATCTTACATTTTGAGCACCATAATATGGACTAGAGAATATATGTAACATGCTACAAACAAATTGGTGGAGTGCAACCATGATGGTGAGTAAAGGTCAATGCAAACTACAACACAACCAGAAATGAGAGATATTTGGATAGCTAACAATAATAAAACAAAAAAAGAGACTAAAAAGAGAAAATAATACCAGCTAACCTGAGGAAACCTAACCTAATACAATAAGAAGTCCCTGCACTCTTACCTAGTGTCTCTAGACAAAGGTTACCTCAGTTATGGAATGTATTTACCAACACAGGCTAACCTGTGTAGGCCCGATCCACTGAACCCAAAAAACACCACCCTTAAAATGATCCCAAATAGTTGGGGGGAAGTTAAATGTAGAAAGAAAGACCACAACACTATGACTCACAATCATACAAACATTAGAAGCTCCAAAGGTTCTGTTTTTTTAGTATAACCTTCTTATGTGCAACATATTTTAAGGTTTAGGATAAACTACTGGATAAAGAAACATTTAAACATCGACATATTAACATCCCACACTGTGTTTCTCTCAGTGGACGTGACTCTGGATCCTGATACGGCTCATCCCAATCTCATCCTGTCTGATGATGGAAAACAAGTGACAATTGGAGACACAAATCAGAAACTTTCTTATAATCCAAAGAGATTTGATACATGTGTTAATGTTCTGGGAAAGGAGGGATTCTCTTCAGGGAGATTTTACTATGAGGTGCAGGTCAGCGGGAAGACTGAGTGGAATATAGGAGTGGCCAGAGAGTCTGTTTTCAGAAAAGGGTTTGAAAAACTAAGTCCACAGAATGGATTCTGGGCTATAATTCTGAGGAATGGGAATGAGTATCAGGGTTTTAGTGATCCTCCAGTCTCCCTCTCCTTCCCCCAGAAGGTGGGGGTGTTTGTGGATTATGAGGAGGGTCTGGTCTCCTTTTATGATGTGGAGGCCAGGTCTCATATCTACTCTTTCACTGGTCAGTCTTTCACTGAGAAACTCTATCCGTACTTCAGCCCCTGTTTTAATGATGATGGTAAAAATTCAGCTCCAATGATCATCTCTGATGGGTTTAAGACTACACTAATAAAATATTTAAGGATATTTATTACTGGTGGTTTGTAATATCTGACTGTCACTTTGAAGTATACTTGTCTCAGTAACATTTGTAAAATCTTGCATATCTCCTATTTTATTGATTATGCCTAAATAAATTGCATGATTTAACAGCAAGTATTAATACAACTGAATGCAAAAAAAAATAATGTTACTTTTGTAATGAAATCAACTGAGTAACAAGTCTTTTTTATGTTTTGTCTTTTGTTTGAGCCTGTGTCCAGATGTATGCTAAGCTGCTTTGTGTCATCTATTGTAAAAAAACTCTATACAAATAAACTTTGTTTAAAACATAAAACATAAGGCCCTAGCGGGGGGTACCCTAGTGGGTATTTTACTAAGAGATGTGTAACACGTTTTAAATACATACAGCTCTGGAAAAAAATAAGAGACCACTTAAAAATAATTTTCTTTTATTTTCCCAAATTGAAAACTTCTGGAATATAATCAAGAGGAAGATGGATGAACTGCTTAATTTTTTGCACCAAGTGTGGCATAAAGTTATCCAAAAGCAGTGTGTAAGACTGGTGGAGGAGAACATGCCAAGATGCATGAAAAATGTGAATAAAAAACAGGGTTATTCCACCTAATATTGATTTCTGAAAGCTCTTCATCTTTTTTTTTGACATTGCCAATAAATGCTCTAAATGACAATAGTTGTATTTGGAATTTAGGAATGTTGTCCGTAGGTTATAATATAAAACAGCAATGTTTATTTTACTCAAACATATACCTATAAATAGCAAAATCAGAGAAACTGATTCAAAAACTAAAGTGATCTCTAACATTTTTCCAGAGCTGTATGTTTGTAGGTATCATTTTATAATGTGGAGGCCCAGAATTCCCACAAAAAATGTTTTGATCCATCTGTTAAAAAAACTCCTGAAAAGCTGGCTCTAGACATTGTGTCATTCAGCCATTACATTATATTGACAGAAACAGATGAAAGTTATTTGATCATTTAATGCCTATTACCTTGTTTTTGTTCTTATTTTATATGATCTTATATACTATTTTTGTATTATTTTATAAGATTCATTTGGAGGAAGCATCTGCATGGACATTGATTAAGGCTAATTAAGTGCTTTTCTTAAGTTGTTAGCACTGTTGTATTCACTAGTTACTTGTCTAAGCCTTGAAAATGGTCTCTGGCTGAAAGCTGACACATTAAAAGTGATTTTTATGTGGATTTGAGTGTGTGGATCCTTTTCCCCAGTTTTACTTTTGACCTTTTCAGCTCAACCACTGAAAGACCTACGACCCACAACTCTAAGACCTAAGTTTTGTTTAAGACAAGCTGCATTCTTTGTTGATCATTTATATAGGTCCAAAAGGTGTGTGAGAAATAATACTATAAAAAGGGAACCAAAATATATATATATTTTATACCATATATTTTTATAGTATTATTGTGTAGAGACAGAAAGATACACACACACAGTAAGATACACACACACACACACACAGTAGTGTCTATAGTTCTCTTTTAAACAGAACAGTACGGGGCGCTATTGTGCATTTTTTGAGAAACGAAACCGAAACTTAAGACTTTTTTCCTGAACAGAGGCTTTACAACACCTTGGCTCTCAGGTAACTCAGGATATTAATCTTTTAATATTCACTCTATGTAGAATTGGTATACTTTCCTACAATACTGAAAAGAGCGAGTTACTGAGTTAACCTACCAGAATAGGGTAGGTTCTATTTTTTGTTTCTAGATGAGCAGCTGGTATTGAGCTGGTTTAAATATGTGGGCATCTGTAAGAATGAATGCATTGTTTTACGCTATTTTAAGTTGTATCCATTGCTGACACAGATGTGCAAATGCACACATATGGGACCCTTCAGAGCAGATATGGTCCTATGGGCACCATGCCTAATGCCAGACGCGAGCTAGAGGACCAGATAGTGAAATGCGTTCTGCCCGAATCTGGGAAGGATCAGCTCCGCTTACTGCTGTACTCCTCCCGCCGGCTCTGGATCAGCTCCTGATCAACTGCTCTCAAGCGTTTTACTGCTATCATGCAGCGTTTCTCAGTCCTGCTCTGTACTTTTGGGAGTTTACTGCTGTAATACAAGAAAAGCAATAAATATGCAGCGCAGACCAGAAGGAACACTGCTTTAATGATCTTTACACTTCAATAAAGAGTCAATCCAAATCAGTAAACCCATAACCAATAAACATTGATCAATCTCAGTTTTGATTAGGTGCATCATCTTTCCTAACTAGATTTTAAAATATAAAAACTTACATTTCCATACTAGTTTTAAACATTATAATTTACTAAACTACATAAAAAAAACGCAACACATTACTAAACTACATTTTAAGACAAACTTTCCTAACTGCACTTTAAAATATAAAACTAATACTTCCCCAATAGATTCTAAAATATAAACATGATATTTTACTAAACTACATTTTAAAATATAAACACATTACGTTCCCAAGGTTACCAGGTTGTTAAAATAAAAATGTAATATTTATTTGATCAGTTAAAATATCTTATACGAGATATCCTGATTTCTTCTGCAGACAGCTGTAGAGAACCTCTTCTGATGAGAACATTCTTGGACCCTAAGACCTGTATTGTATTACTTGACACTTGGTGCATCAGCTTGTATGTAAGCATCTTAAAGATGACAGAAAAAGAAAATGTTTTATTTGTTGGACATACAACAAAACATATATAATAACAAACAAATACAGTCTCCTGTCATTTAACAAATATGATATACTTTTACTTATTTGTAACATATATTATTGTAACATGAATTTATTTACAGATAATTTGTAGTTTACACCTTATAATTTTAAAATTACTTTAAATAAATTCCTAGTAGCATCCAACATGCATTTGGATTAAACTAAATCATCAAGCAATTTTATTTTTCCCCAGTCATGGCTTCGTCCATCCCCATCCTGTCTGAAGATCAGTTCCAGTGCTCTATCTGTCTGGACGTGTTCACTGATCCAGTCTCTACTCCATGTGGACACAACTTCTGTAAATCCTGCCTTGCAGGACACTGGGATAACAGTGACCGATGGAAGTGTCCACTGTGTAACAAGATTTTCGAGAACCGTCCAGATCTGTCTGTCAACACTTTAATCTCTGAAACAGCAACTCAGCTCAGAAAATCTCTTGAAATTAATGCAAGAAGAGCTGGAGAGGAAAATCCCAACAACCCAACTAAAGTGACATGTGATGCTTGTACTGGTCTTAAAATGAAATCTGTGAAAATGTGTCTTAATTGTGGAGCATCCTACTGTGAGACTCACTTAGAGCCTCATAAAAATATCCCAATACTCAAGAAACACACACTCATCGATCCAGTGGAGAACCTGGTGGACTACATCTGCAAGAAGCATGAGAGACCCCTGGAGCTGTTCTGTAGAGATGATCAGATGTGTGTGTGCCTGCTCTGCACTGTGACTGACCACAAGACTCACAACACTGTTCCCATACAGGAGGCGAGTGAAGAAGTGAAGGTAATAACTAATGATATCTTGAAGTTTTTAATACATTTCATTCTGGATCATGATAAATTCATAAATCTGTTAATGTATGTTCATTTCTGTCCACAGACTCACATGAAGAAAACCCAGACAGATCTGCAGAAAATGATCCAGCACAGATTAGAGAAGACTGAGAAGATCAAAGAGTCATTGGAGCTCAGCAAAGTAGGTTTAATGTTACATTAGTTTACCTTATTGATTTTAATAACTTTTCAGGCAATACCTGTGTGATGATTTTGTTTTTTTAGAAAAGCACAGAGGATGAAACTGCAGGTGGTGTTGAAGTCTTCACTGCTCTGATACGCTCCATAGAGAGAAGTCAGGCTGAGCTGCTTAAGTCAATGGAGGAGAAGCGGAAAGCAGCAGAGAGGCAGGCTGAAGATCTCATTAAAGATCTGGAGCAGGAAATCACTGAGCTAAAGAGGAGAGACACTGAGCTGGAGCAGCTCTCACACACTGAGGATCACCTCCATCTCCTACAGGTCAGTGTTCCTCTATCTGCTCAATGGTAATGCAGCACATCTCACAACAACACTGCCCATGCTGAGGATCTCTCCTCTCTCCTGCTGGACTGTAGATTTACCCATCCCTGTGCAGACCCCCACACACCACCAACTGGACTGATATCAGCCTTACAACTCATTCCAGTGTGGAGATTCTGAGGACCTCTCTTTCACAGCTGCAGAAAACCCTAAACAAGGAATTTGATAAAGAACTGCAAAAACTAAGTAAGTGAGCTCTAAATGTATCCCACATTTTTTGTACATCAATGCATTCCCATAGTATGTGGTCCTATGTGGGATTAATAAAAAATACATGTGTAAATAGGTTTGAGTAACTTTTTACTCAAAGTAATATACTTCAAATGAGCACAAATACAGTAATTTTTAGATAGGCCTTGCTTAATATACATACAGTTTTTTCCCCTATTGTCCTGACTTTACCTAAATCAATAAACAGATTATTATAATTAATAAGTGTATATTGTACTTTTTTATTTTGTGTTTATAGAAGGAAGAAGTAAACAGAAGGCAACAGGTAAGGTGTACAACATTTACTTTAATTTGCAAAAAAAAGACATATGAATATAGCTTGCATTTTAATTACTCATTTGACAGTTTCATTATTTGTTTGTTTGTTTGTTTTTTTGCAGTTCTTATCTGGTTTAGGAAAAACTTGATGAGAGTACTGCTTCTACTGTCACTCACATTTATTTTCTTGATGCCAAGCTATCTGTGGATTTCACTCTGTGCAGGTGAAAAATGTTTATTGTCACTCACATGATTTACTCAAATTACGAATTAGTTCATTTCTCTGCTCACAATGACTACTATATGTCTTAAACAAAACTATTAACTTAATCCTGCTTTCCATTGAAATCTAATGACATTTACCGCTCATACTGTGAGTAGCAGAGCTAACAAACACCACTAACCACACAAACAGCAAATGTTCAAAATAACAGCATGTTTAGCTCAGGGTAAGCAACTATTTTCAGTTGTGTTTTTACTTTAAGATCCACAGTGTTGTAGCTACAGGGGAATTTACAGACATTCACAGCTAGAGTTTATATTTTTTTAATGTGCTTGAAAGTAAAATGTAAAGTGCATTTCATGTGCATATTACAGAGGTCACAGTAAACAAAATCGTAATTATATATGTATATATATTTACTTTTAAAGTCAAATGAGTCTTGAACATTTATCTACACATATATCTCCTGAAAACCCTAAAGCCCTTCCATATATATTTGCCCAAATAGGTTAATGTCTGATCGATCTATCTCTAGTTCTTTGTGATGTATTTTGTTACAATTAATGGTGAAAAATCCTTTTGTCACCTCTGTAATTATATCAAATAATATGTGTTTCTTTTCTCAGTGGATGTGACTCTGGATCCTGATACAGCTCATCCCGAACTCATCCTGTCTGATGATGGAAAACAAGTGACAATTGGATACACATATCAGAATCTTCCTGACAATCCAGAGCGATTTGATTATGCTGCCTCTGTCTTGGGAAAGGAGGGATTCTCCTCAGGGAGATTTTACTATGAGGTGCAGGTCAGCGGAAAGACTGACTGGGATTTAGGAGTGGCCAGAGAGTCCATTAACAGGAAGGGTTATATTACACTGACTCCACAGAATGGATTCTGGACTATGGTTCTGAGAAATGGGAATGAGTATATAGCTGGTGCTGGTCCCTCAGTCTCCCTCTCTCTGAGAGAGAATATCCAGAAGGTGGGGGTGTTTGTGGATTATGAGGAGGGTCTGGTCTCCTTTTATGATGTGGAGGCCAGGTCTCATATCTACTCTTTTACTGGTCAGTCTTTCACTGGGAAACTCTACCCATACTTCAGCCCCTGTTTTAATGATGGAGGTAAAAACTCAGCTCCACTGATCATCTCTGGTGGATTGAAAGGCCTGGGTTCTATTTTTAGATATTTAGCTTTTTCTGTTTAGACAAATCTGACTGTGAAATACACAAATAAGCTCAATCCTACATTTACACCTTTCGCTTACACATATAAAGATATTTGCTTTGTGAATTAATATGCAAATTAATTGCTAGTTAATTATTTTCAAAAATACCTAAATAGTGGGAAGCAGTCATTATTTCTATAAATTTCTGTTATCTCACTTTGTATTTTTTATGCTTGCATTGATGTTGATTGTTGATATGGAAGAAACAGCTTTAACAGAGTGGTGGGCTTTACAAATTGTTGAATGGCAGGAAATTTCTACTCTCTTCTTTTTATTTCTTACTATGTTATAGTAAGTCCATCCTCATATAATAACACTCCAGTTTGAATAATCTACCCTAGTCAAACTCCAGATAACAGAACATTGAGTGTTCTCTGCCAACACTTCAGGACTTTTACAGACATTTACACATTTTTCTATTTATATGTTACAGAAAAAAAAATCGGACATAATTTCACAGAAAAAAATTGGACCGGGCAAAATTATTGGCATTTTTTCAATTGTGGGTAAATAGCTTTGTTTCAAGCAACAAATAAAAATGGAAACGTTGATCCAATGTTGTGTGTCTGTGTGTGCCACACAATGCAAGGAGAACAGAAAAAAGACAAGAAAACCGTAGACAAATATTAACCATCTCAAGTCCATTTTTACAGATCTTTAAGTTCTTTTGTCCATGATGTGCAACAATTTAGTTTACAGCTAATGGCACTGTTGCTAATGTTCCTTTATGTGGAGAGAAAATAAAAAAATATGAAAGGCTGCATCGCAGGATAACCACCATCAAGTTTCAAAGAAATTCAAGGGTGCTCAGGGTGCGTCAGTGTCAGTGTGAACTATTGGTGTACATTTTATTTAAACGAAACACTATGGCACGAGACCCAGCAGGACCCAGCTGACACAGAGACATTAAAGAGACAAAATTTACGTTAGTAAGCCAAAAACCTATCACTTTTCATAAGTTGCTTGCATGACAATAAGTGGGGTTTTACTTTGAAAGTGAAAGATCATCTTACAGTCACTACGCTGCTGGAGTTTTCCCTGGGTAGAGGCTTTACAAATACTTCAGAAACACTGTCTCTCAGGTAAGCAAAGATCACATAGAGAGATATTTGATAATGTGTGATTTTTAATACATTAAAATATACTGCATCAGACATAATGAACCATCAAAAAGAGAAATTACAGATTACAGTTAAGCTAAAATCAAACATATATTATTTATATATTACATATATATGTATATTATATATTACATACTTTTTCCACACTGCACTGTGAATGTTAACATGTTGAGTTCAATAAAACCAAGCAAACATAATGTTTTGTGTGGTATTAGTTTAAGCAGACTGTGTTTGTCTATTGTTGTGATTTAGATGCACACATTTAATGACCAATTTATGTAAAAATCCAAGTAATCCCAAAGGGTTCACATATTTTTACTTGCAACTGTGTATATATATATAATCGAACAAACCCTGTCTTATTATTTAAACACATTTAAAGATTCTGTTTTTACAGTACCAAATAGGTAACATTAGAGTTAAAAACATAAATGACTCTTTATTTTATTTATTATTATTATTATTTTTTACATAAAACACACAATTAAGTCTTCCATTGCTCCTTACCAGTCAGTAGAGGGAACTATTGTTCACTATTGCAGTACAGTACCTGTCAGGTCTTTTGTCGGTCAGCTTCTCATGTCTGTGTTATTCTCAGGTCTGTGTTTCATTCCCAGTGTTTTTCCACTCACCTGTGTTCCTTTGTAGCTCCGCCCCTTCGTCCCAGGTGTTTCCTGTTCCCTGTGTGTGTGCACCTCTATTTAAGGTCCGTGTTCCATTTCCCCGGTGTCGATCCTTGTACGTTTATCGTCTGTCAGTGCTCCATGTTTTCCCGAGTTTCCTCAGTCCTGTTTTCAGTTTAGTCCCAGTGTATTTTGTATTTGTTTTCTGTAATAAATCCCTTTTTGTTTGCATTTGCGTCCGCCTCCGCGTCCTCCCTGCACCCTCACCTGACAGAACCACACTACTGGTGTTTTCCTGAACAGAGGCTTTACCACACCTCCGCTCTCAGGTAACTAATATTAATACAGCATATCAATACAGTATTATTAATCCTACATGTATGTTTGTGATCCTTTTCAACCAGAGACATCAGGTTCTGCACGTACTGAATAATTGTTTTATTATTTAATGGTGTGTATTAGTGCAGAGCAGGAGCTGCTGTAGTATTTGGTTGAGCTGGGCGTTTTAAACAAGTCCAACAGGAAGTTGAAGAAGACAAACAAAGCTAGTGTAATGTATGTAAGAAAGAAAGAGCAATAGCATTTTAATCTCTGATTCTGACTGATACAATAACTATTCCCAGTTAGTATTTGATACGAATAAAATGTAACTTCTGCAGTGATCTACCGTGTCTTAAATCTTTGCTAAATACATTCATACAGCATTAGTCTTAAATTAACTGTCTGAGATGGACACCCATTTTAATAAATGCATTCAGCTACTCTAAGCTGCATCCATTGCTGACATAGATGTGTAAATTCACACATAGACTGTCTAGTCCTTGTAGAGAAGTATTGCCGAAAGAATAGGACTCTCTAGAGCAGATTAATATGATCCTAGGATCAGGAGTAACTAGTTTACTAGCTAACCTAACTCCCTCAGCAGTATTTAGGCTGTGGAGCAGTAGATGACAAGCCAAGGATTACTACCGTTCAGGTTTTAGTGTTTGTAGCTAAAATATATTAGTTTGTTTAATGTTTAATTTACAGTTCCTACTAATATGTGCTGCATTCGAGTGTGGGGAGTTTAAATATACAAGATGCTAAGCTAAGATATTTCAAAACAACAACATTGAACTTGCTTTTGGGTTCTGATATAAATTGCCTTAGTCCTTATCTAAAACAGGTTTAAACAGGTTACAAAGAGATTAGCTAAATGTTATTTCAGAGTTCTTAGGCTACATTCTTTAGAATTCTTAACTAAAAGAGATTAGCTAAAGTTTATTTCAGAGTTCTTAGACTACATTCTTTAGATAATTTCAAGGTAAAAAGAGATTAGTTTATGTTAATTTCAGAGTTCTTGGGCTAAATGCTTTAAAATCCATAATTAAAATAGATTAGCAAATGTGTATTTCAGAGTTAGTAGCTAAATACTTTAGAATTCATTACTAAAATAGATTAGCTCATTTTATTTCAGAGTTCTTAGCTAAATACTTCAGAATTCTTAACTAAAAGAGATTAGCTAAAGTTTTTTTTCAGAGTTCTTAGTTAAATCATTCAGAATTTTGAATTAAATTAGATTAGATTTTTTAATTCAGATTTCCTAAGAATAATTATAAAACAAAGGTTTATGCCTGCTCACACTGTCGCATGAGGCTGGTTAGCACGGTGGCTGTTCTATTGAGCTACCAGTTGAGCCATGCTACATTCGTTCATGTGTCATTTTCCAAAATGTCCCTGTGTTTGTGCAAAGATGCTGTTGGAGCTATTTATGTCTCTATAAAATTTTGGTTTATATTGACATTTTCCACTTGGGGGCGCTGCCAAGGTTTATAGGTGAATGTATGGTAGAGTGGGGATGGGGAGTTGGCGAGGAAGTCAACAGTATTTTGCAGCAGCAGTAGGAGCAAAAACTGTCCCTGTCCTGTTGCTACTGTCACGCGACACTCACCTACTGTCACGCGACACTCACCTACTGTCACGCGACACTCACCTACTGTCACGCGACACTCACCTACTGTCACGCGACACTCACCTACTGTCACGCGACACTCACCTACTGTCACGCGACACTCACCTACTGTCACGCGACACTCACCTACTGTCACGCGACACTCACCTACTGTCACGCGACACTCACCTACTGTCACGCGACACTCACCTACTGTCACGCGACACTCACCTACTGTCACGCGACACTCACCTACTGTCACGCGACACTCACCTACTGTCACGCGACACTCACCTACTGTCACGCGACACTCACCTACTGTCACGCGACACTCACCTACTGTCACGCGACACTCACCTACTGTCACGCGACACTCACCTACTGTCACGCGACACTCACCTACTGTCACGCGACACTCACCTACTGTCACGCGACACTCACCTACTGTCACGCGACACTCACCTACTGTCACGCGACACTCACCTACTGTCACGCGACACTCACCTACTGTCACGCGACACTCACCTACTGTCACGCGACACTCACCTACTGTCACGCGACACTCACCTACTGTCACGCGACACTCACCTACTGTCACGCGACACTCACCTACTGTCACGCGACACTCACCTACTGTCACGCGACACTCACCTACTGTCACGCGACACTCACCTACTGTCACGCGACACTCACCTACTGTCACGCGACACTCACCTACTGTCACGCGACACTCACCTACTGTCACGCGACACTCACCTACTGTCACGCGACACTCACCTACTGTCCCGCGACACTCACCTACTGTCCCGCGACACTCACCTACTGTCCCGCGACACTCACCTACTGTCCCGCGACACTCACCTACTGTCCCGCGACACTCACCTACTGTCCCGCGACACTCACCTACTGTCCCGCGACACTCACCTACTGTCCCGCGACACTCACCTACTGTCCCGCGACACTCACCTACTGTCCCGCGACACTCACCTACTGTCCCGCGACACTCACCTACTGTCCCGCGACACTCACCTACTGTCCCGCGACACTCACCTACTGTCCCGCGACACTCACCTACTGTCACGCGACACTCACCTACTGTCACGCGACACTCACCTACTGTCACGCGACACTCACCTACTGTCACGCGACACTCACCTACTGTCACGCGACACTCACCTACTGTCACGCGACAGTCTTCTACTGGCTCGCGACACTCACCTACTGTCTCGCGACAGTCTCCTACTGTCTCGCGACAGTCTCCTACTGTCTCGCGACAGTCTCCTACTGTCTCGCGACAGTCTCCTACTGTCTCGCGACAGTCTCCTACTGTCTCGCGACAGTCTCCTACTGTCCCGCGACAGTCTCCTACTGTCCCGCGACACTCTCCTACTGTCCCGCGACACTCTCCTACTGTCACGCGACACTCACCTACTGTCACGGGACAGTCTTCTACTGGCTCGCGACACTCACCTACTGTCACGCGACACTTACCTACTGTCCCGCGACCATACCTGTCAAGTCTCCCGTTTTGGCCGGGAAACTACCGTATTTTACTCCTCTTTCCCGCCGTCCTCCCGTATTATTATTTTCCCGAAAATTTCCCGTATTATATTAAAAAAAAAAAAAAAAACTTTACTATTGAGGCGACAGGGCACTGGTCGCTGTGTGTCTCTTAACCAATGGTAGTGCCGGTTCAAGGAGAAAGTCCCGCCTTTCAGGTGAAACAGCCAATCAGGTTCCTGGTTTCGCGGAGCGCAATGTAGGAAAGCCCAGCCCCCCTCGCTGTGAGAGCTAGTCGAAGCAGCTGACGTTAAAGCAAATCTGGATATACAGCGAGGTAACGGAGCTAAACATGTAAACTATGATGACGTTGTTTCTGAAACAGTCGGATCAAACCGACTGTGTGCTTAAGAAAATACAGCTTGTGACTCAGTTAGCTTAACTTTACAATTAGATGTTCAACCTGCCCTGATCAGCCAATAACTATTTCATTTTCAAACTGTGTTTATTAATTTAGGTTTGCAGGCCTACTGTAAGCTATAATGAACGAAACTATATTTATTTTATTAGTTCAGGGCTAGTTTAAGAGTATTGTGGTGTAATGTAATATTTAGAAGGGGCAGAAGAGATGGTTGATCTGGAGAGAGAGAAAATATGAAGAGGGCTGAAATTAACTGACTGACAGGACTGGACTGATCAATAGAAAGAAGTATTAATTAAATTATTAATTGTTTAGGCCCCTTTGGACTAATATTTACTTATGCAATATATCTGGTCCATGTCATTTTTGTAAAAGCTGATTATTTCATGTAAATGTCTAGAAAAGGGTTTAACTTAGGCTGTATTATAAGAATTACATATGTAGGAATGTCCACAACATTTCAGTGTCAACAAAGATAGACCTGTCAGATTCTGATAATCTAATTGTAGTTTGTAAAATATTCCCAGGTGGTTATTTTAGATTTATTGTAAACCTGTCTTAAAATATAAGGGATTCTGAACCTCGTTTGGGTTGGTGGGCGACTCGAAGCAGGTGACGGAAAATTTCCCTTATTTTTAAGTCCAAAACTTGACAGGTATGCCCGCGACAGTCTCCTACTGTCTCGCGACAGTCTCCTACTGTCCCGCGACAGTCTTCTACTGTCTCGCGACACTCTCCTACTGTCACGCGACACTCACCTACTGTCATGCGACACTTACCTACTGTCCTGCGGAGCTTTTTTCAGCTGTCTTGTGAAGCTCTTTAATTGTCCTGCGGAGCTTACCTATTCTGACTGTCTGCATGTACTTATGTGTGTCTGTATATAAGTTTCTGGAACAGTCTAATTAATAAATTATTTTTTTTATGCCATATTCTCGTTTATTATTGTTTTAACTACATTCTATTTAAGTCTAAATTAAACTTGGAGTGTTCCTGTGTTTCTCTTTTTAGAGAAATTTTCTTAAAAATAATCAATAAAATCTATGTGTTTGCGTTACACTTAAATTCATAAATCAAGTGAACAGCCTTGATTTAAATTATTACATGTAGACAAAAGCATCATGGAAAAACGTATGTGCTTGTTTTGGGGTCTGAATTAGTTAAATCATTTAAAATATAATTTCACTTGATGATATTTTGCAGTGTAAGTATGAAACGATCTCAGTGACATCGTTTAATTTGTGGTCTTTTGGTAGAGCTTATTCTATTGCTTTCTCAATCCTGGTCTTTAAAGGCCACGGCCCTGCACATTTTATTATTTGTAATACTTTGACAGCCCCACATTAACACGATAATTGAGCTGATTAGCTGTCTGGTGTATTGGAAGCAGGGACAACTCCAAATAGTGCAGGACAGTGGGCCTCCTGCACTATATATATATATATATATATATTTGCTTTCCTTACTCTTTTTCACCTGACCCAGTGCTTCAGAAGTTTGTTAATTAGTTAATGAATTGAGTAAAGTGTGCTAGGTTCATATAGTTTGGTCCACAATTGGGATTGGGAAATTATTTAATGCAACATTCTTTAATCAAGCATAAGAATAAACAGGAAGGCAATTACAAATAAATTAGACTGTAGCAAATATTTTCTGGAAAATGTATATAAAGGTAAACACAAATCAAACTTTTTTTGTCTATAACAACGTTGGCTGGTCACCTGAGCAACTACTGTACTGCTAACGGCACTGATACAACAGCTACTGTGGTCTTCTTTTTAGCATGCGCTGTAAATGAAACAAACAATAAACTAAAATATTTTAATCCATTGATTATTAATAAAAAATGAAAAAAAAAAAGTACAAAAAACACAAAAACAAAGTACATTATCAACTCAACACAACCCCCTTACCAATAATCAGTCCAGTATTGGTCCTGAGGCAAGAAACATCTCAGCCATATACCTTGAGACCTGGTCATTTTTTTGAAGGATGTTTATAATGATCTAAAAAAATAATAATGAAACTGTTACTCAAAAATAACATGATTTCACATACAGTTGTATTTTAATGCCCGGGCACCCTTGACTAATTCAATGTTTAAATTTACTTTTTACATGTCTAAAGACATGCTGCTACTGTCTACTTAAAAATGATGGCATGTGCAAAGTCAGAGGCACTTTTTATGTACATGTTATATAGAGTCATGTAAAACCAAAAAAAGGAATTGAGATTTCTGAAATGGCCAACTCAAAACCAAATCAGATCTTTATTCTATTGGGATGCTGTTGAGTGATCTAAAACAGACTGTGCTCAGACATCACACAGCTGAAATAATTGCACATGAAGTGGAAAAAATGTTCTCCCAGACAATATCAGAGACTGATAGACTGCATAAACTCCATCTAATTGAGAATATTTCAAAGAGGAAGTATCAGCTTTTATGGTATACATTGTCCTAAACTTTCCTAGAAACTGGCATGAAATATGTTTTATGCAATGTGTGCAATCACATCACTTTTATCAATAGATATTGTTTGAAATATCTGTATTATTATTGTAAGTCGCTTTGAACAAAAGCGTCTGCCAAATGTAATGTAATAAAACAATACGTATAACTGGGATATTTCCTTACCTCTGGCATCATAACATCAAACATTAAATTCAGGTCCTGAATCTCACTTCCCAAGTTCAGAGCAGCTTTGATTTTTGCCGTCATTTTGATTGTCTATTAGTAAGCAAGGAAGAAAAACTGATTATAGAACAAATTATTTTCATATTTACTTCCACATATAAATGCTTGACACAGACAATGAACTAAAGTAATTCAATTCAATACAATTGTAAAGTGGAAAGAAAATGATGCATAATTCAAAACATTTTTTACAAATAAACAACTGAAAAGTGTTCAGGCCACCCTTAGTCAATACTTTGTGGTACCACCTTTTTATGCAATTACAGCTGCAAGTCTTTTGGGGTTTGTCTAAACCAGCTTTGTACATCTAGTGCCTGAAATCTTTGACCATTCTTCTTTGCAAAACAGCTCAAGCTCAGTCAGATTTGATGTAGAGTGTTTGGGAACAGCAGTTTTCAGATCTTGCCACAAGTTCTCGATTAGGTGTAGGTCTGGACTTTGACTGGACCATTCGAACACATGTAGCCCTGGTCTCATCTGACCAAAGCACCTTGTTCCACATGTTAGCTGTGTCCCCAACATGGCTTCTAGAAAACTGCAAATAGGACTTTTTATGGTTTTCTTTTAATAATGTTTTTTTTCTTGCCACTCTTCCAAAAAGACCACATTTGTCGGGTGCACAACTAATAGTTGTCCAGTGGACAGATTCCCCCACCCAAGCTGTGGATCTCTGCATTTTGTCCAGCTACATCTCTGATCAGTGCTTTCCTTGTTCGGCCTGTAAGTTTAGGTGGACGGCCTTGTCTTGATAGGTTTACAGTTCTGTCATACTGTTCCTCTCTCTGGATATTGGATTGAACATTGCTCTGTGAGGTGTTCTAGGCTTGGGAAATCTTTTTTATAGCCTTTAAACTCTTTAAACTTCTCCACATCCTTATTCCTGACCTGTCTGGTGTGCTCTTTGGACTTCATGATGCTTTTTACTCCCCAATATTCTCCTAACCAACCTCTGAGGCCCTTACGGAGCATCTGTATTTGTACTGAGATTAGATTACACACAGGTGGACTCTTCTTAGTCATTAGCAGTCATCAGGCAACTTCTGAATGCAGTTGGTTGCACTTCTGAACACTTTTGCACATCACACTTTTCAGTTTTTTATTTGTAAAAAAAATTGCATAGTTTTCTTTCCACTTCACAATTGTTTACCACTTTGTGACATTAAATTCCAATTAAATGTATTTATGTTTGTGGCTGTAATGTAACAAAATATGGAAAAGTTAATAAAGTATAAATACTTTTGATAGCCACTGTACATATACACATGCTCTACCTCGAATGTACTTACATTCTCATCACTGAAATGGCAGAACTTCGGCTTTAACCGCTGCTTCAATCTCAGCGATGTAGCAGGATGCTTCCAGAGATACATTCGACTTGACTTCTGTTCATCAGCATGGAGGGCTTCGTAGATTTTCTAAGAGCAGATTATATATAGAGACAATTACACATGCAAACTTTGCCAGTATAGTGTATTTTTATGTGGCCCACACTTGCCTTTATTTCGTTGTTATCAATGAGACCGTCAATTCCCTCTTGATGCAGAATGTGCAAAGTTCTACCAAGATTGAGAAATTGTAAATCAGTAATCCAACAGAGTCTAAAATGAATATTGTGTACAGAGACACATAAACCTAAAAATTAAGAAATACCTGTCAACATTCAATGGCAATTTTCTTCGGCAACCACATGTGAAATGGCCTCTGGTGGCCTTGTCACTAACACCAGCACAGTCTGTGTGCAGCCATCCTTTGCAGGATTCACATTGTACCCAATGAAGGTTTTTAACCTCAGGATACAATGACCTATATATGGAGAAGACAGGTAATATCTAAAATCTACAATTTCCATATAAGGGTATATGCTTAATGAAATACTAACCCTCTTGTCCCCAGCTTTTGGAAGACACAGACATTTATATCAGCTGCCATACACTCTTGACGACTTTTCAGAACTTCCTACGAACACATGTTCACATGATATACCTTGATTAATTTTATTTACAGTGTTTACAACAGGGTTACTCTCTTCTGCATTGTGGCTCTTATTTTGATATGTGTCTGTTCCAGTAAATTATTAACTTACCTCCACCATAACATCACAAATTATGGAAGTTGCATGATAACGCCGGAGAAATTGTAGTTGAGGTCCACTTAAAGTGTCTTGGCCAAGTTTTATCCCACGGACTTCCATTTCAGCCATCTGTGGAAATGATTGAATGAAAATGAGTGACAAATTGGAGAACCAGGTTGAAAAAAATGTTGCTCATTACTTACTGTGCACACAAAAACACCACAATTTTGTGAGTCCTTTTGATGCCACTGCTGTGGGTATTGAACATCCCATGCTGCTAGGTCCCATGTCTCCTGAAAGGCCTGTCTACATATGAAAAGAATCAGTGGAATTTTACAGATCATAAAATGTAAAACAAAATTAAAAATTGCAGAACATCCATTTGGAGAATAGTAACAATAAATTCATTTTTCCATTAATTAAAATAATAAAAAACAATCAACTGTGTCTGTAACTAATTTTGCAACAAAGCTGCAATTTCTTAAGGTTTAAATACCTTAGTATGTCCATCTCCCAGTCATTGGGTGAAGGATACAGTTGGAGAGAGTCATAAACTCTGATTTGTTTCAGGACTCCATCAATCACCTGAAATTTTGATTAAAACAGTAACACAATTAATACAACACAACAGCAGCATAAGAATACTAAGAAAATGACTAGCTATTTTGCCATTATTAACATAGTCTTGAAGTTGCTATTGCCTTGCTATATGGTAAGAACTTTTACCCAAAGAATGAAATGGTTTCCACTTTCAGGTGTTTTACCACCAACAATCCTGGGAAACAAAATGACTGTGTCTGGGTGCAGGTCCTGTGAATAAAATTTGAATTGCATATGTAAATGCACCTCTTTAAGCATTATGCTGTAAAACTTTATTTATGAATGCTTTACGTGCTACACAGCCTTGACTGACTTACTAAAGGTTCATAATCACTGAATTATCAATTCCCACAATGGAAAGCACTGCTTGCTCCTGTTAAAATGAAAAAGGAAATAAAAAATTACATGTAATAAAGGCATAATACCTGAAGAATCTTCTTGTTGCGAGAGGTAATTGATCCTGTGGTTTTAATGTCACGCCACCAGCAAACAAACTCAAATGTAGGGAGGACCTTGAACTAAAAACAGAGTAATGGGTAAAACAGTAATGTAAAACAATGTTTGAAAATGTAAAAAGAGTAAATATTATTTACACCTACCTTCTGTCCATCTACTAACTGAGAAATCCTGCAGTTCACAATCTGAGAAAATATAATGACATTGTATTACAGGTATTTTCCAACAACAATTAGGTTCCCCACTAAATGTACTTACATCATCAGTTAGCCATGGTAAAGCTGGCAGATCTTCCTTTTTTTGGTGTTCCAAATATTCAAGAGGTAGAAGAGTCTGAAGATCCGGTAATTTTGCGTGACAAAGCTCAAATTCTAACAGTGTCTGTTTTGTGTTTTTCACTCCCTTGTGTAACCTAAGAAGCTTCTCCTTTTAAAGAATACACATAATTAATGTTATAAAGTCATACAACAAAGTTTCATTGATCATTTACATAATTCTATTCCAAGTTCAGACTCTATTTCATGAAAAAAAAAATTGCACTTTCACTATTTCTATTTACTTGTTGAGACACACACAAACACACGAAGAACAAACCTAATTTTCAGCCACAATTGGGAAGAGAGTCACAGAGAACTGCTGGCCTGCCTGTGTTTTTGCACTGTGCTCATTGCCATCTTTTGCTTTTGCTAACTTGTCAGGGAATGGGTGGTCAGAATCACTCCCAGCATCATCAGACACTTCTGCTTGTATTTCTTCAGGCTTTTCTGAATTTGTAGGAAAATAATAAAATATATATTTAATTGTAATTCTGTACTGCATCAATTTAGCAGTTGCAAAGAAATTACAGACTTACCGTCACCAAACAGACATATTCTGCCATTTATTCCGATCGATGCTTTTCCCTTAGCTAACCGGCACATTTTCTCGAAAAAACTGTTGTTCACCCTCTGATTATGCAGATGAAACACCAGGCGCAGCATAAACATGTAGTGCATGTCTTTCAGCTGGCAGAGGAAATATCTTGAATTGGCAAGTTCTCTGTTTAGCTGCTCTGCCACAGAAGAATTGAGGATGCCTGTCATCTCAGGGAGAAGATCTAAACTTCTCAGTTTTTCCTCTGGTCTCTTCTGGTTTCCTTGGTGGAACCTGTCATACAGTGAAAATCTATGGGAAGTTCCTGTAACAGGATGTGGATACTTAAATCCAACATTCTCTGGTGCACTTTGAACTGGTCCACCAAGTTTCTGTATTTGCCTAATCCATGGAAAAGACAGATGGAGCTGCTTCTGCTCAGCCATCCTAATATTTTCCAAAGTGGCATCACACAGTCTGCCATCAGAGGGCTGAAAGAACTGTTGCTTTGTTCTGTTGTTTGTGTGCCGTGCCACACGCCCAGCAACATCGGAAATGTAAATAGTTGGGGGTATTTTCAGGCTCAGCAAAGCATCTGCATGATCTCGTGCTGACTCCTGCCACCACAATGGAGAGCAGTAGTACACGACTGAATGCATACAGCCGGCATGCAAGACTCCACCTAATGGAGATAAAGTATGAAACTAACTTATGAAAAGTTACTTAATGAAGTGTAGAATTTTATAAGTAATGAACAAACTGACAGTATTTTGTAAATATAAATACATTCTGAATTGGATGCCTACAGCACATTTAAATTTAATTTGTGACAAAGGAAAAATATATTTTTATAACGCAACAATGGGAAAAGTTTACTGCAAGGTGATGTTAAAAAAGTGGTATAAATGCCCCTTACAAACTATTGCTGCAATTAGGCGAAAGCATCAAGCTCTAAATTAGTTTCTCTTCACAAAATACAATTAAATTGGTCAGTAGAAAATAATTTATTTGTACTTTACCGTTATTAAAGATATATAAATTTCAATTTAGAAAAACTCATATAATATTATTACTGAGTAATATGATTTTTTTTTTTTGTATTTTCCACACTCATATCCTCACCGCCTGTCTTTTGGAGCTTCGTAAACATTTTGGGATAAATATCCTTATAAAGGAGCAACTCCTCCAGTCTGTTTAGGATGTCAGATTGTGATCCCTCTGCTGACACTCCCAATTCAGTACAGGCTGCAACCAGTTCAGCCTTTTGTGGCTATTAAAAACAAAGATAAATAATTACATAAATACAGTACATACATTTTGATCTTAGAATTGCCAGTTATATGAAATACCTTTTTTGAATCCAGCACTCTGAAAAGGACATCCTCTAGCGGCAAAGATGGTGTAATCTTTCCTGGATTGTTAAAATGCTTAGACAGTCCTTTTAGTACCTCTGTCTTTGGCAGGACAGGACCAGCTCTGCAAGCTTCCCCGACCCATGCAGCAAATGCTGAATAGCCTAGTTCTTTGCAGAATGGGTTTTTTGATCTTGTGCCTATAAATATGGAAAAACATCACAGTACACCTTGAAATTAAATAAACACAAGGAAAAATATTTCCTTTGTTTCAATTTTACATTTTGAAAAAATTACAGTAGTGTACCATCACAGAACCCGGCAGCAATGAGCTGTTTTTCGAGTTGTTCCCATTGGTCTGTAATGTTCACTGAAAGATCGCTTGCTTGAATGTTTTCTGCAGATGGTCTTTTCAGGAGATTTACTACACAGTTAGAATAAAAAAGTATTTTAATAAATATGCATTTAAATGTATTGTTAACACTGGAAATAAATAAGTAATACTACCAACCAGGTAAATCAAAGGCCACTTTCCAGTTTGCATCTGCGATCAGCACGGGAGGATAGTGGCCACATCGGTTACAGGAAAAGTTGTAACTGTAATTAGTCATTGCTGAGAAGTGAAAGAATGCTTTTCTAATGGTGTTGTGGTGGATGTTTGTTTCCATGTGGTCCTCCATCATTGATAAGAACCGTCCTATTGCTGTATTGTTCTAATTTAAGAAAGATGGCAATGATTATGCTTGATATTTAAAACGTAACATATTCTTTTGAACAACAATTTACGGAAATCACAACTTACACAGTAATATACAATAACTTTAAATGTTTAACTTGCCTTTATTGCTGTAGTAAGCATTGAACATAGCGGTATGCTTAGCAGGACTCTGTTGTTGAAATTGTGGTAACCCAAACTATATTCCTGGAACCTGACCTGACCTTGACAGACTGGACAATGTTTCACAGCTACCGTAACTCCTGATTAAAAAACCAAATCAGTTACATGTCTGAAAATAGCATAGATTTTAACTTAATATATTTACCTTTAACTACTGATATTTAACACAAAATGTACCTCTTTTGACACTGTACAATCCATACACAGTAGCATTTGTGGTTATGACAGTGGAACTTGACAAGTCAGGAGGTGTTGGACCTGGGCAGTATGGGCAAACTTTCTCCACTGGCTCAAACTTCTCTGGTATCTGTTTGAATTCTTGCTTCAGCTCTGGTGGCAAAACTTCGGGAATTCTTTTATGTTCCCAGAGATAATTTGTCATTGCCACAATCTGTTCTTTGGTGAAGTCTGAGCCCAGCCTATCCAAACTTTCAGTGATCACACTGTCACTCTCACTATCACTAGTGCTTCTTTCCTCAATTAGAAGCTCCTTCTTTGACTGGAAAAGCCACCACATAGCCAAATATATATGTGTGCAGCGGTGATCCTTTTTAGAGCAGCTACACTGACATGACCATTTTCCCATTATTTTGTCAAATGTAACTCTTGTTCTGCCAAAAAGACTCCAGGCATTCTTTTGTCCAGTAAAAACAGAAAAATAAACATGCCGGCCTGAATAACCATATTCCTCGTAGAAGACAGGGAACACTGTGCATGCTCCTTCTTTTGTGGCTTGTGCGTGTATGTCCATGCATTCTTTTTCTCTTTCCAAAGAAATAAGGCCTTTTGTCCACCATAGACTTAACTGAATGGATTTGTAATGTAGCAGGTTCTTTGTAAGGAGAGGCAAATGCAACTCTGCTCAAGTGTTCACATTCAACACCTGGCTTTCCACTGATATTTGCCAATGCCATGAAATCTCTGCAGTCATCCACTTCACAGCCTATTACTTCCGATGTTGTGGATTTGCATAAGTGTATCGGAACTCTCTGTCCTCTTGTGTTTTTTGCAGTGAGAAAAATGCCTTTCTCTACATCCACACAAAAAATAGGCTCTGGGTTTACATTATGCCGCTGACGTTCATGCCTTCTCAGATTTGCACTACTTGCAAATGTACCTTTACAGTACTGGCAAATAAATTTTCCAGCAGTATCTTTGGATTCTGAAGCTTCTGGAATTACTTCAACTACAAAAGGGGTGACAAAGCATAATCCTGTTATTGCTAGCAAAGTACTATTTGCATTAACAATGCAAATAATTTCAATAGTATGTTTGATGTGAATTGCACATGTTCCACAACAATTTGTTTGGGTACGTTAAACAATAATTTAAAAGACAAAAAGGTAAAGCATATATATACCTTGATTAGCACCTTTTTCACCAACAACACACCCTGTAAATAAAAGCAACATTGGTACATTTTTACAAGCTAATATATAATAGAAATTTGTCAAGCTGAAATAATTTAGTGGGCCAGTTACCATGCTTTTCCAGGTGGACTTTAAAGTTAGGTTGTCTGGCAATCAGTTTTCCACATTTTGGACAGTGCCAGTGACTTCGATTTCCATCTTTCCCTTCCTTACACAGACACGGTATTGTAAATTTCTCTGTTAAAAAAATACAATTTCAAGTAGTTAGGAGATAAATTAAACTGTTTTCTAAAAGATAATTTGCTTTTACTCGTGTTGGTTTTAATGTTAATCTGTATTTCATTATTTTGTTTGCAATGGACTGTTGTATTTTGAATGCTAATTATGCTTTAAGGCAAGACCAATTTATGTCATCTTGAGTATTTTAAACTATAAATTTAAATGAACCAGATATTTTTTTAAAAAGTGGTCTGCTTCTGTATATTACGGTATAATAAGCATTATGCTCATAATACTGGCCTAAAATAAACCCCACATGACTGCACAAGGTTACTTATTTAATAACCCATCAAAATGCAACCAAAAAAGTAAAAGAAAGCAAATTAATTGCTTACCTTTTCCATCTTCTTTGAAATAAATAGCATATCTAATATGCCGCTGTTTCAAATGTTTCAGTGAACCACTCGTAGTTGTGCGGCAATACCTGCACTCATCTCCAATCGGTATTTCGTCCACCGAGGTAAACTCGTACCCCTGAACTCCTAAAGTAAACGTCAAGCAACATGATACATCTACAACAATATTGTAATAACATAACTTTGTTTAATAAGTGTTGAATAACTAATTGCCACGTCTGCATTGTATAATTTGATACAATCTGCTTCATTAGGTCTACATAACTGGGCTAATCCGTACGCACTTAAAAAATTACATATTTTTAAACACGATACATGATTACAAATGTTTGCTCACCTGACATTTGTTACCGTGATACACTTAAAAAGTTCCGCAGGCCAACTAAAGAGCTCTGCATGCCAGTAGGTTAGTTCCACAGGCCACTGAAAAAGCTCTGCAGGCCAGTAGGTGGTTGTCGCGAGACAGTAGGTGTGTGTCGCGAGACAGTAGGTGGGTGTCGCGAGACAGTAGGGGAGTGTCGCGAGACAGTAGGTGGGTGTCGCGGAACAGTAGGTGAGTGTCGCGGAACAGTAGGTGAGTGTCGCGTGACAGTAGCAACAGGACAGGGACAGTTTTTGCTCCTACTGCCTCTCGTATTTTGACCGCACGGTGAACGCTATTGGTGGGTGTGTAAAGCGGGACATTTAAAGACCATGAACGCTGGAACTACTGCTGGAATATGTACTGCTGATGTCAGACCAATAAATGGATTGGTATATCCAACGTTTTAAAGGTATGGACTTTGTTATAATACCCGCTACAGCGAGTCAAACCGCTATCGCCAGCTCTTCTTCTAATTGTGGTGGCTTAAGTCATTTTAGTTCGTTTTGTTTAAAAGGTCACCACATATTTAAGTCAAAATACTGACTAACGTTACTAGAATTGGATGCATGGTTGACACAGAACACGAAATAGAAGTTAAAAGTGTATTTGCAAAGTTTCAGGGTTTGTGTACTGAAGCAAAAGAAGCACATAAGTCTTTAATGGGTATATTACCTGATGAGGAAAAGGAAAAACATGACATGGTTTAAAGCAAAAATGCTGAGTGTAAATGAGTTTTCTGCTGGGGTGATTAAATGGCTGTCACTTTCAAAAGGTAGAACTGGTGAGAATTCTGACAAAGAAGTATGTCCAAAACAGGTTGTGTTGGGTCAAAACATTGAAATTCAGGGTAAAGAGCTTGATCTAAATGATGGTGTTAATCCTGATGACAGTATTTCTAATATTGAAACAAGGGTTTCTAATAACAGCTCTAGCCAAAAAGACAGCCAATCCAGTTCTAGATCAAAAAGATCTAACCACTCTTCTATACTGTTTGCACGTCTCCAAGCTGAGGCAGAAAGAGCAGCACTTGTTGCTTGTGCTGCATCTCTAAAGGAAAAGCACACTCTGGAGGAGCAAGCTGAGGTGCTGAGGAGGAAAAGGGAACAAATGGAGCTTGATGCAGAGTTGGCCGCTTCTACTGCTAAACTGTCTGTGTTAAAAACATATGAAGCATCAAGTGTCATTTCAGATGGAATGGAGTCCTATTTTGAAAAACAAACCAAACAAAAGTCAGTCTCCTTAACAAAAGCCACCGAGGAAAATCCAAATCCTTCTACAAGACAAAAGGTTAAAAGTCTTCTTAATTTTGATGCATTGGGTTCGCAACAAGTAACACAAGATGACACTGGAGGTGGTCAGAGTGAACTTCAGAAAAGAGAGTCAGAAAGACATGTCAATAAAACAGTTATTGCAAAGACGCCACAATCCCAAGAACTACATTATCAATTACCAAGAGGAGACTCACAAGGCCATGGTCATGAACCGATCATACGGCCTAGGAGATCACAATTGCAAGGAGAACAATCCCAACCAAATGTCCAGAACAACAATGAGAATGCCACCTTAAACTTACTTCAAAGACAAAATGACATAGCAGAATTGCTAATACAACAGCATAACTCTCATCTTCTTCCCCCAAGAGACGTACCAATCTTTGAAGGTGATCCTCTGCAATACAGAACATTTATTAAAGCCTTTGAATATTGTGTGGAGGAAAAAACAATTAACAAAGGCGATTGTCTGTACTTTCTGGAACGGTACACTAGAGGGCAGCCACGTGCATTAATACGTAGCTGCCAGCATATGGCTCCTGAAAGAGGGTACTTAACAGCTAAAAGTTTACTTCAACAGCATTTTGGAAATGATGCTAAAGTCACATCTGCATATTTGGAAAAAATGCACAACTGGGCAGTGGTAAAACCAGAAGATGTGAAGGCTCTTCAAGCTTATGCACTCTTTTTGCGGGAATGTTGTAATGCAATGTCTGATTTGCAATACATGCATGAACTGGACATGCCAGCAAATATGAAAACAATTATAATGAAGCTTCCCTACAAATTAAGAGATAAATGGAGAGTCCACGCATGTAGCCTCATGGAAAAGCATAGAAGCCGGACACAATTCAGTGACATTGTTGTGTTCATTGAACGTGAAGTGAAAATAGTGTCTGACCCAATATTTGGTGATATTCAGAATACCCAAACTGGACCAAACAGCAAACCTGTAAACAAAGGAAACTTACAATTCAAACCCAAACTTAAAGGAGACAGTTTTGCTACTACTGTGACAACCATTAGCAAGCCTGTATGGAAAACACCCAGACAAACAAAAATTCAACAAAATCTGCCAGAGAACAACTGCATGTTTTGCACACGGAACCATGCATTGAAGCATTGTGCACAACTGAAAAAAATGAAACACAGGGAAAAGATTTCCTTTCTAAAAGAAAAAGGGATTTGTTTTGGTTGCTTATGCAGTGGGCATGTAAGCAAGGATTGCAATAGGCGCTTAACTTGTGAAATTTGTGACCAGAAACATCCAACTATTCTTCATATACATCTCAAATTTAAGGCGGATAAAGCTGTCAACACGTACAGTGAAATGGTCAATGATCCCGCATTGGATACCGCACTTGTTTCTGCACAAGCATGTGATCATACAGGGGCCGGGAAAAGTCATGGAATTTTATCCATCCTACCAGTCCAAGTAAAATCTAAAAAGGGAGACAAAGTCATTCAGACCTATGCATTCTTGGATCCAGGTAGTACATCTACCTTTTGCTCTGAAAGCTTAATGTCAAAGTTGAATTTGAATGGAAGGAAAACAAAGATCTGTTTATTAACGATGAGTCCAAAGACAACAGTTTCTAGTTATGTTGTGAATGGATTAGAGATTTCTGGACTTTATGGTAAACAGTTTTATGATCTTCCTGAAGTCTATTCACAAAAGAAAATGCCTGTGAACACAGCCAACATTATCAAAAGGAAGGATTTGGCTAAATGGCCTTATTTAGATGGCATTTCCATTCCTCACATTCAGGCTGATGTTGAGCTATTGATTGGTACCAATGCTTCTATGCTGCTTGAACCATGGGAAGTGGTAAACAGTCATGGGGAAGGACCATATGCTGTAAGGACCCTATTGGGGTGGGTTCTTAATGGATCACTGGGAGAAGGTCACAGTAAGCCTCCTGATGATGAAGATTGTCCAACTCTTAGTGTAAACAGGATTTCTGTAGAAACATTGGAACAAATGCTGAAAACTCAGTATGAACATGACTTTAATGAAAGGGCATCAGAAGACAAAGAGGAGATGTCAAGAGAGGATCTGAAATTCATGGAAATTATGAACGAATCAGTGACGCTTAAAGATGGACATTACATTTTAAAACTACCCTTCAAAATGAACAATGTTGTCATGCCAAACAATTTCTGTGTTGCCCAACAGCGCATTTCAGGATTGAAAAGAAAGTTTGAGAAACATGAGATGTTCCATCAAGAATATACAAAGTACCTTAGGGAACTTTATTCAAAATGGTTATGCTGAGCAGGTACCCCAGGATCAACAAGAGCGGTCTGATGGTAAACTTTGGTACATTCCTCATCACGGGGTGTTCCATCCTCGAAAGGGAACATTACGTGTTGTATTTGACTGTGGTGCTGAATTCAGGAACACATCCTTAAACAAACAACTTCTACAAGGTCCCAATCTTACCAGTTCTTTGTTGGGTGTTCTGCTAAGATTCAGACAAGATCAAGTTGCATTCATGACTGATGTACAATCAATGTTTCATCAAGTTAAAGTTGCTGAAAATGAGACAGACTTTCTTCGGTTTCTATGGTGGCCTGATGGTGACATTACTCGAGAAATTGCACAATATAGGATGACCGTGCATCTGTTTGGAGCAGTGTCCTCTCCGAGCTGTGCCTGCTATGCTCTTAGAAAGACAGCAGAAGACAACAAACACATGTTTCCAACCGAGGTCATTGATAGCGTCCACAATAACTTTTATGTTGATGTTTTTTTGGAAAGTCTTCCATCTCAACACGAAGCTATCCAAATGGTTAAAGATCTTGCTGCACTTTGCCATAAAGGTGGCTTCCATTTAACACAATGGATTAGCAACAATCGTGAGGTTTTACAAACCATTCCAGAAAAGGATAGATCTAAAAACCTGAGGGAACTGAATTTAGATCGGGATGAACTGCCCATTGAAAGAGCTCTTGGACTTTATTGGTGTGTCCAGACAGACACCTTTTAAGTTCAAAATGATGGAAAAGGAGCGACCGCATACTAGACGTGGAATTTTATCAGTGGTGAGCTCAGTTTACGACCCTTTGGGATTTCTTGTTCCTGTAACACTTCCAGCCAAACTCATGTTACAGGAGCTGTGCAGAAAGAACTATGGCTGGGATGATCAAATTCCCCAAAGCCTCGAACAACAGTGGATAAAGTGGCTAACAGATCTTCAACAAGTAAACGCATTCAAAGTTGACAGATGCATCAAGGCACAGGACTTTGAACAACTTGATCATGCTCAATTGCATCACTTCTCAGATGCCAGCGAAAATGGCTATGGAACAGTAACGTATCTTCGACTACAAAATCAAAATAATGTACATGTTTCTTTTCTGCTTGGCAAATCAAGAGTGGCACCTCTCAAACAAATTACCATTCCTCGATTAGAGCTTACTGCTGCTGTCCTGGCTGTTCGAATAGATAAGATGCTTAGAACAGAACTGCAGCTTCCACTTGATGATTCTTGTTTTTGGACTGATAGTACTTCAGTTCTTAAATACATAAAAAAATGAAGAAAAAAGGTTTCGTACATTTGTAGCCAACAGAGTATCAACCATTCGAGAAATAACAGACATCACACAGTGGAGATACATCCATACCACCCAGAATCCTGCAGATGATGCTTCTAGGGGGTTGAAAGTGGGGAAGTTAATCACAAACAAACGATGGTTAAAAGGTCCAGACTTTCTGAGGACAACAAAGGAGGAGTGGCCAGAAGTCAATTTGGATTGTTGCATTGCTCCTGAAGATCCAGAGCTCAAAAGGGAGCACAAAATAAATGCTGTGATTATTGAAACAAATGTAACTAGCCAACTGATTGAATATTTTTCTGATTGGAAGAGGCTAAAAATTGCAGTTGCATGGATGCTGAAACTAAAGCATATCTTAATGGAATTGAGCAAGAAAAGGAAAGAACTGTTGAAATCGTCAAATCGACCCTGTAATATTGAACTGGAAATGAAAAGGATCAAAGCTGCATTAGGACCCCAAAGCTTGTCAACAGAGGATCTAACTGAAGCAGAAAATGCAGTCATTCGTTTCTCTCAGTTTGAAAAATTTGCCAATGAAATTGTCGCACTGTCCTCAGGAAAATATGAGGTGAGAAAGGACAGCACTATCCATCGATTGAATCCGGTTCTAGAGCACGAATTGTTGAGAGTTGGTGGAAGATTGTGTAATGCAGCAATGCCTGAAGAGATTAAACATCCCATAATTTTATCTAAAGACCAACATGTTTCCAAGCTTATTCTAAAGCATATACATGAACAGGTCGGTCATGGTGGAAGAAACCAGGTTCTTTCCAAATTACGTGAGAAATATTGGATAACGCATGCCAATGCCGCAACAAAAAAAAATCCTATCCAATTGTGGCTTGTGTAGAAGATTCAAGGGAAGGCTGGGTCAGCAAAAAATGGCCGATTTACCTGTAGAAAGGTTGGTTCCTGATCTTCCTCCATTTACTAATGTTGGAGTTAATTACTTTGGACCATTTGAAGTAAAACGAGGACGCTCCTTTGTAAAACGATATGGTGTTTTCACATGCATGGCCAGTAGAGCCATTCATTTAGAAGTAGCATATTCTTTGGATACAAATGCATGTATTAATGCCATTTGAAGATTCATTTGTAGAAGAGGACAAGTCTCCCACTTGAGATCAGACAATGGAACCAATTTTACTGGTGCAGAAAGGGAATTAAAGGAAGCACTTGCAGCTTTAAACTATGATAAAATACAGAAGACCTTTCTGCAGGAAGGAATCAAATGGAGTTTTAATGCACCTGCTGCCTCTCATCATGGTGGTGTATGGGAGCGAATCATTAGGATGGTGAGAAAGATCCTTACATCACTTTTGCATCAGCAGAATTTAGATGATGAAGGCCTACATACAGTTTTGTGTGAGGTGGAAGCGATAATCAATGATCGCCCAATCACTACCCAGATAGCCACCGAGTGCTGGCCCAGAATTGGGCCTTAGCTGGTTTCTGACTGTCCTCAAAGCTGGCCCAGAACCGGCCACCGGACTCGGCCCAGTGTCTTTTTGAACGTAGGACCAGGACTGGACCTTATTCGGTTTCTGGCTCCTCAAAGCTGGCTGGGAGTCGGTCACCGGACTCGGCCCAGTGTCTTTTTGAATGTGGGGCCAGGTCTGGGCCTTATTCAGTTTCTGACTGTTCTGGAAGCTGGCTGAGATTCGGTCACCGGACTCGGCCCAGTGTCTTTTTGAACGTAGGACCAGGACTGGACCTTATTCGGTTTCTGGCTCCTCAAAGCTGGCTGGGAGTCGGTCACCGGACTCGGCCCAGTGTCTTTTTGAATGTGGGGCCAGGTCTGGGCCTTATTCAGTTTCTGACTGTTCTGGAAGCTGGCTGAGATTCGGTCACCGGACTCGGCCCAGTGTCTTTTTGAACGTAGGACCAGGATTGGGCCTTACTCGGTTTCTGACTCCTCAAAGCTGGCTGAGATTCGGTCACCGGACTCGGTCCAGTGTCTTTTTGAACGTAGGACCAGGTCTGGGCCTTTTCCGGTTTCTGACTCCTTGAAGCTGGCTGAGATTCAGTCACCGGACTCGGTCCAGTGCCCAACATTGGGCTGAATAGAGTAAGCAAACTGCTTGTAACTGAAGGTACTTTGTCTTTTACTGTTGGTGAATTTGTTTTCTAAGAACTAGGAGATTCAGGAACCTACAATGTTATTCCTACTACTACAAGCTACAAGCTATTTGTACATAAAATTTACGTAAATAACCACTTCGTACATCAGTACATCAATATGATTATTATATTATTATATTATATTATATATATTATATATTATTATAGGAAACACTAATAAGGAACTTACCATTGGTTTAAATAAAGTATTTTGTTTACTCAATTAGTGTTAATGAGAAAAAAAAGCTCAAAGAAAGACATAAAACAAAGACTTATATTAAATTTATGTTTAATTCATAAATTTTACATATTAAAAAAAAGGAAAAAAAAGAAAATAGAAACAGAATACAATTTGCAAATCTGAATCGAATTGTGGGATTCCCAAAGATTCACAGCCCTACTCTGTACTATGAATAACATTGGTTTAATAGGTTTAAGGTTAAAGGTTTGGCACCTGTGGACTTCTTGTTACTTTTTACCGTATTTATTTTTATTTGCATCTGTTTTAATGCATGGTACCTTTGCTATGTAAAACTCTCTTAATATTGAGATAATTGGTTTTAAGAAAATTGCATCGACCTAAAACATTTTCACAGTAATGTACATACACACATACTGTATAGGTTTTTGTGTGTGTTTGATCTGTACTATGGAGGACCAAAAATGACATAAGTATAAATTAATAAATGCACATATTAATGTAGAAATACATAAATATAGACATAAATAAATGAATAAATAAATACATGTTGAAATAAATAAATAAATATATAAATAAATGAACATATACATGAATGAATAAATAAATAAATAAATACACGGATAAGTATTTGCATAGGTAAATAAATAAATTAATAAATACATTTCTTATTTATTTATACATTTATTTATATATTAATGTGCATTTATTTATTTATTTATTTATTCCTTTATTTATTTCACCATTTCTACATTTATTCATTTATTTATTTCAACATTTCTACATTTATTTATTCATTTATTTTCACATTTCTTCATTTATTTATTTCCACATTTCTTCATTTATTTATTTCCACATTTCTGCATGTCTATGGTAATTAGAGCAATTAAAGCAGGATTGGTTGCGGGACACAGAAGTACAGCGGCTGTCTTTATACAGTAATTCACAAGAAAACAGACATGGGGGTTCCAGTAAAGAAGTGTTTTACACACCAGTACAGTGGTGTATACACCAGTACACCCTACAGAACAGTGTTTTACACACCAGTACATAACAGGACAGTGGTGCATACACCAGTACACACTGGTGTACCGGCGCACACCCCGCTGTGCTGCTGTGTGTCCCGGCGCACACCCCACCGTCCTGTACTTCCGGTATCAGTGAGAAGGAAACAAAGGGACGGCACAGCAACATCACGGCTATAACCCCTACTGCAGTAACAACTGCTGAAAATAAATGAGGGTCAACAGCTTCAAAATGTTGCCGCTGCAGGCCAAGACAGGAGCAGTAGAGCCAACACTTTTGCAGCTCAAAAACTAATCCTGCTTTAGAGCGAGGATAGGACCACCTACCTAACTATCATACAAATGCAGAAATACAGAAATAAATAAATTAATAAATGTGGAAATAAATCAATAAATAAATGTGGAAATAAATCAATAAATAAATGTGGAAATAAATCAATAAATAAATGTGGAAATAAATCAATGAATAAACAAATGTTAAAATAAATAAATGAAAAAATAAATAAATGCACATATAAATGAATAATTAAAAAATATATAAAAAATAAATAAGAAATGTATGTATTATTTTATTTATTTAACTATACAATTATTCATGCGTGTATTTATTTATTTCTACATTCATGTATGCATTTATTTATTTATACATATGTCATTTTTGGTCCACCATACTGTACTACTTAAATAAATAGATACATCTACATTAATTATACGGAAAATGTGTTGATTATAGATATTAAAATAATATAAAGACAATTAAAATAAAGATAATTTAATAATTCATTGATGTCTCCTCCTCAGTAAATTTATATCTTACTCCCGTTTGGAGAACATGTTGGCATTAGCGTCCAATGCAACACCTAACATTAGCCTGAGAGCATTACACACCAGTATAGTTTTGCTTATTTATATTTCCTGAGTAGGCTCTAAAAGCAAGTTAGACCTTCTCTACACATATTTAATTGTACGCTTGTTTCTATAGATACAACTATCAACTAATAGAATCAAAGTACAGTAATAGTTTAATGTTAAAAATGTTTATTGCAGTCATATTTGCAAATATAATGTTGTTATGTTTGCCCATTGTGACCATTTTTTTTTGGCCATAATGTTGACCATCTTAAATTCAGCATCACATTCTTAAAATAAGTACTTGGAAAATTGGGCACTAGCAGAAGCGAAAGTAGGGGCAGCAAAATTAAAACATATATTAATTTACTGACAATAATAAAAGGCATCTATGATTTTCCTATTTCATTTTCTGCCAATAGATAGATAGATAGATAGATAGATAGATAGATAGATAGATAGATAGATAGATAGATAGATAGATAGATAGATAGATAGATAGATAGATAGATAGATACTTTATTTATCCCGAAGGAAATTTAGGATATATATAAATATAATATAAAACATGAATAAGTTAATTGCTCTGAAAAGCTCCACTATTTTACTTAATGCTGTTAAATTCTCCTGTTGTGTCTAGTTATAGATAACTGTATGTAATTTGATTTTACATTTTTTAAGTAAAACACTTTTGTCTCTAGTATACTAATATAACTTACTGCACACACAAACAACTTCTAGTGTGATTTTACAAATTAGAGAAATGTTGACTAAAGCTTATTTGGTAGTAGTGAGTGTGTTTATATAAAACTGTGCTAGCTAAGTTAATAAAGTACTTACATTTTTAACAAAGTAGCAGAGTGTGCAGGAACATATTACTGATCTTTATTACTGAATAAAGAATTTTTTGTATTAACTGACAGACACAGCACCATTTTATTTAACTAAAAAGCTAGCTAAAACAAACATTACACAGTGACTTGTAGAGACACACAACCACTAAGTTAACCTAGCTGACTAGCTAGCTAATGTACAACATCTAAACAAAGGTTCTGTGGAAGCATTTAGGTTAGCTAATAAAGAACAATTCGCCAGCTAACTACCAAATTGGATAACTAGCAAGCCTAAATGCTTTTATGGTATGTATGTTTGTAAAAGCATTTAAGCTAACGCTAGCAAACTAGCTGGTTTCTATCCTAGCAAGCTAACTATTTATTAGCTTAGCTAACCTAAATAAGGTTACCGAAACAGTACTTCTGTTCTGGCCTTGTACACTAGTTAACAATTTTAATTTCAAGTAAAACCATACTTTTTGGTTGTCTGTTAGTGACTGTTATAGCTGCATTATCATTTACATTAACATGAAATGTGTTTATGCTACATTCTGAGATAATTTAGCCTCAGATAATATCACCTTGATATGCTGCTAAGTTAGCTAGCTTAGCTAACTGAAGAGGCGACACAGATAGGGTTATAACTCATATTTGACGGCCAAAATATTTATTAAGTACATGGAATCTAAATAAATGATATTTCAAAAAAGGTACTTAATACTTAGGTACGTAGGTTTGCTACCTACCTACAAACTTCAAAGGTTTCAGGATAGCTGACAGTTGACGAAAGTTTTAATGTTTGAGGAATCCGCGCGCCAAGTGCTACGAGAAACCGCACGGGTTGAACTGGGCTGATGCGCAGGGGCACCAAGGTAAATATCACCTAGATCACTCTAAACGTGATCACACACACAGCTTATCCAGTCCATGTAGAAAAATGTGGCCAATAGAATTAGACTCTCTGGGTGTGTGTGTGTGTGTGCGCGTGCGTGCGTGTGTGTGTGTGTGTGTGTGTGTGTGTGTGTGTGTCATACCTGTCAAGTTTTAGATTTAAAAATAAGGGATATTTTCCTCTGTCCGCTTAAAGCCGTCCCACCAGCCCAACGAAGGTTCAGTATCTCTTACATTTTAAAACAGGTTTACAAAAAATCTAAAATAACCACATGTGAACCACTTACACACTACAATTAGATTATCAGAATCTGAACATGTTGTGGACATTCCTATATGTCATTCTTTTAATACAGCCAAATTAAAAACCCTTTTCTATATCTTTTTTTTTATTTAAGATTTCATGTCTTTTTTTTGTAATAAATGCACTCTTTTATATGATATATTTTTTATTTATTTAATGGATTTAAAATTGAACAAAGAGTGCACAAATTCTGCAATATGACTGTTGGTGACCTAAAAATGGTATTATGAGCTTTTACTAAAAGGACATGGACCAGATATATTCCATCAGTAAAAATTAGTCCTAAGGGGCCTACACAATAATTTTTAATTAATACTAATTCCTTTTGATCACTCCACCCCTGATCAGTTCAGTTAATGTCGGTCCTCTCCACATTTTCTAGTTAAACTGAGTCACAAGCTGTAATTTTTTTTTATTTTAAAAGGTTTAATCTGTGTGTTTTATTTCGGAGTATTTTTAAGCAGCTATCAGAAAAATCTCATCACAGTTTCCATGATTAGACTACCTTTACCTTTCTTTTAGAAAAATTGCTGCATGTATGTTTTAACATCAGCAGCTCCAACTAGCTGCCTGAACTCACAGCGAGGAGGGCGGGGCTTCCCCACACTGACCCTCCTTGCAAGCTGATTGGCTGTTTCTCCTGAAAGGCGGGACCTTCTCCTTGAACCGGCTCCACGATTGGTTAAGAGACACAGAGCGGTCAGTGCCCTGTATCCTCAATAATATATATTTTTTTATTTTAATAAAATACGGGAAATTTACGGGAAAATACTAATACGGGAGGACGGCGGGAAAGAGGAGTAAAATACGGTAGTTTCCCGGCCAAAACGGGAGACTTGACAGGTATGGTGTGTGTGTGTGTGTGAAGCAGTACTATAACAGGCTGTGTGTGTGTGCGTGTGTGTGTACTATAACAGTGCTGGTACAGGGTCGTCTGCCGTATTTGAGCCAGTACACACCTGTGTTCAGATAATCAACAGGTCAGGTGCGTCAGTCCTTCACCAGCACCAAAACGACTGCTCACTGACACTGATGTAGAACAGTCAGAAAGTGACACTGGGCCAGCTGTGGGCCAGAAGTATTTTTCTGCTTGCGACTCTAAACCAGCAGTGCCGACTTAGAAACGAGTCCGGGCCAAAGTCGCTGGCTATCTGGGTAAATTGTCTGAGGATCCAAATGACCTAGAACCACTTACTCCCAACCATCTTCTTACCATGAAAAGGAAACCAATCTTGCCTCCAGGGCTGTTTGATAAGACTGATCAATATGTGAAGAGAAGGTGGAAACAGGTGCAGTACATCTCAGACCTTTTTTGGAAAAGATGGATTACAGAGTACTTGCCTTTACTGCAGGAGCGACAAAAATGGACCAAAAACAAACGAAATCTGGAACCTGGTGATGTAGTTCTTGTTGCAGATACCACAGCTCCTCGTAATTCCTGGGTGCTTGGCAGGGTACTTGAAACATTCCCAGATAAAAAAGGGCTGGTTAGATCAGCACGAGTACAAACTAAAACTAATTTTTTGACCAGAACAATAACAAAACTTTGTCTTTTACAAGAAGGTGTATGAGTTGTTGTACCAACCTTTTGAATTTTGTATGCATATGTATATAGTTTGAAGTATGATAATACATTAATGAAAGCAGCTCCTTTTTGTTGTAATATGTAATTAATTGTTTATGCCTTTTGCCATTAACAATTAGGGGCCGGTGTGTTGGAGCTATTTATGTCTCTATAAAATTTTGGTTTATATTGACATTTTCCACTTGGGGGCGCTGCCAAGGTTTATAGGTGAATGTATGGTAGAGTGGGAATGGGGAGTTGGCGAGGAAGTCAACAGTATTTTGACCGCACGGTGAACGCTATTGGTGTGTGTGTAAAGCGGGACATTTAAAGACCATGAACGCTGGAACTACTGCTGGAATATGTACTGCTGATGTCAGACCAATAAATGGATTGGTATATCCAACGTTTTAAAGGTATGGACTTTGTTATAATACCCGCTACAGCGAGTCAAACCGCTATCGCCAGCTCTTCTTCTAATTGTGGTGGCTTAAAGGGGACATGAAACACTTCAAGTATTTAGTATAATTCACAAGATGTATTTTCACTCTAACAAATTTTAGAAGTTTAACAGTTGTCAGTGAAGCGGAATTAAAATAATAAGCAATCTAAATGTCATTTTTTTAAGTAAGGGCAGCGCCATCTTGTCCCAGCGCTGAAAGTGACGTCACGAGGTTGGTTCTCGAACGCCTCACTACTATAATCTATGAGAATACCATAATTTAGATCCTCAATAGATAATAAAATCCAAACCAAAACTCAATGCAGAGCGGGGGGGCACTTTTGTATTGTCCCTGTGTGTAGTAATACTGGGAGTAGTGAAATTTAATAGGGTGAGGAATGAGAAATATTTACTTTCACTTTCATACCTTCAGCGGGGGCTCGCAGCGCTGAAGCGTGAGAATCCTCCGGTTAGCTGCAATGCTAGGGGTTAGTGGCGAGCACTTTCTAGACCAGGACTATGTGAAGGAGAGGGGTTTGAGTCAGGAGCATTAGCACCGGATAAATAAGCTGCAGTCCGAGGCTTTTTTCCTCCGTTTTTTATTTTTCCTCTGATCAGCTGGGATGTACAGACCGTCCGAATGTGTAACGTTACTATGAGAGCGGCAGCTGTACGAGCCAAACAACGCGCTCACCCAGCAGAGCAGCGAGAGGTACCGTTACCGAAAATCTAGATAAAATGACAATTTAAAGATAACATAGCTAGCGTTAGCTACTTAGCTAGCTATCTTATTATAGCTAGCCAACGCTAGCTAACTAGCTAACACTAACTAGATGAAGCTAAGTACCCAGTAAGCCTTCTAACTTCTAAACTGAACGGTTTATCAACCAAACAGCGCCTTGGTGTTTCAGTATCCACTTAAATCATGTTAGTTTCATTCAGTCTTAATAGACTCTGGACTTTACATGTTAAATAGCTAAATGTATATAAAATAGCTGGTTAACTGGATGGCAGTAGGTTAGCTGCTGTGGACGCGCTGCTGTGGTCGCGCTGCAGGGTTCTGCACGGCTCCACGTAGAGAGAGAATAAACACTCCCAAAACCCCTCGCTCTCAGAAAAGCATCTGAAAAGTTCTGCTCAGGTTTATAGAGGAAAGATCTCTGAGTAAATGCTCCATGTTAGCCCAGTTCAGCTTCATCTTCATCCATAATCTCCACAAACAATACGCGCTTTTCCTCTAGCTATATGCCTGGGATCTTAAACCAACCAACCTCGTGACGTCACCAGCGCTGCACGGGCAACATGGCGGCGCCCTAGCTCAAACGTAACAAAAATAAATATATTATAATTTAGTGTGTAAACATTTTATATAAAAAAATTTCCCCCCAAATAAATTCCATTATATTTAATCCCTTAGAAAACTTGTACAAACTGAAATGTTTCATGTCCCCTTTAAGTCATTTTAGTTCGTTTTGTTTAAAAGGTCACTACAGATGCATTACATAAAACAGGAAACTAAAAGCCTTAACGCCTCTCTGTCATGTTCAGAACCACACTGCAGGTGATATGAACAAAGTATTAGGTTATTGTAGTTACTATAATAGAATACTAGGTAAAACAGTTTACTAACTAATGTTTACTTAGGACTGTAAAGGAAATGGATTAGCTAATATTTAATTTAGACTTTGACATTGAAGACTAGCTAATGTGTGCTCCTCTGAAATGATGGTGCTCCATCCAGTACTTTTGTAATGAGTTGCTAGGGTTGCCAACTTTTTGAAAATGAAATAAGAGACGGGACGGGGGTTGGGGGGTGGGGGGTCACTATGATTATATATATATATATATATATTAGTCTATAAATTTTATAATATAACTCCAAACCATGAAACAGTATGCTATGTTTGTTGAAAAAATATGTTCTGGGAGAAACTTTTAGTATTAGATTAATTCAAACCACATGTATAACATACAGTACTGTGCTAACGTTTTAGGCACCAAAGTAAATTACACTAATCCATTTATCTCAGAAATATGAGTGTTTTACCGGGAAAAAGCACCACATATGATTTAGACAGATGCAAATAAACACAAATACAGTAAAACATGACAAGGAATTCACATTTTTAACTAAGTATGTTGTATCTTGTGATCCGAGCTGAAGAACAAAGTGTAGAGATTCCAGATTTCTCCTGGATGCTCCTCAGCCAGCATGTGTACATTATGTTCAGTTCCGTCAGCAGCTCACCTGATTTACCAGTTTACCAAACCAGGTGTAGATAGGATGAGAAATAACTCTATTAAACTCAGATGAGAAGGAGAGATTATGAGATGTTTTGAGAAACAGAAAAACAGGGCTGTAAAAGCTCTGCTTTTTGTAAAACTGCTGTTTGTATTTATTGTATGTTTAGTGTTTTACTGAGCTAATAAACACTTACTTCACAGATAAGAAGCTTTTTCTTTACTGAAATCCCCACAGGTGCCTAAAACTTTTGCACAGTACTGTATGTTTCGTTCAGAAATATGTTGTTCATAACAGAAATATTTTTAATGTAAGAAATTAAATAGTGTAATTTACAGATAATATATGCTTTCAATTTGACATTTTTATACCATATCAGCTTCTGGAAACGAATATCGCACAGGAAACCTGGACACTGCTCCCTTCTCCCTGTATTCTCCTCTCCCTGTATTCTCTCTGCCGCCGCGTGCTGTACCTGAGCACTGGTCTGCGTTCTAAATCACGCCCTATCACAGGAATAGTGCACTATATTGTGTGTTAACCAGTGGTAAATAGTGCACTAGTTCTGTGATGGGGAGGGAGTGATTTAGAACGCGCTGTGAGTCTCCGTGTCATGACCAATGAGAGTCACAGCCTCTGTTTAGAAGGAGTGGCTGTTCTCCAGCGGAGGAGGGGCAGCGCCGCAGCGGTGTCTCTGAAACAAATCATCCGCCTTAATAACTCACGTCAAAAATACGGGACAAATCGCGTCCCGGATCAATTCAACAACGCGTATTTTACTGCCCAAATACGGGACGAATACGGATTTCAAGGGACGGTTGGTAACCCTATTGGGAGCTGACCTACCAGCTTTTTGGCCTAATACTGTCACTCAATGCTATAATCCTCAGTGCAGTGATACAAAATTGAATATTGCCCTGGACACAGGTAGTTATTCAAAATAAAGCACCATAAAAATGTTTTAATGCCCTTGATTTCAGAAGAAACAATAATTAATTGGGTGTCCCAAAAGTTTTGTCCAGGTTATTTGCATGTATCTGCAGGCTCTGGTTTATTTGCATGTATGTTTGTACACTTTAGATTTTATTTAGCACCATTTAGACAACTGTATATTTTGAAACCATTTTATGCAAGAATAAAATAAATGTAAAAAATATATAAAACATTGCAGTAGGAATGTCAAATAATTTTGCAACAGCTTAAATAAAATTTAGTAGTTGCATCTAATATTCATTTGGATTAAACTAAATCATCTAAAAATGTATTTCTCCCCAGTCATGGCTTCATCTATCCCCATCCTGTCTGAAGACCAGTTGCTGTGCTCTATCTGTCTGGACGTGTTCACTGATCCAGTCTCTACTCCATGTGGACACAACTTCTGTAAATCCTGCCTTACAGGACACTGGGATAACAGTGACCGCTGGAAGTGTCCACTGTGTAACAAGATTTTCGAGAACAGGCCAGATCTATCTGTCAACACTTTCATCTCTGAAACAGCAACTCTGTTCAAAAAATCGGTTGAAATGAAAGCTAAAAAAGCTGCAGAGGAAAATCCCAACAACCCAACTAAAGTGACATGTGATGCTTGTACTGGTCCTAAAATGAAATCTGTGAAAATGTGTCTTAATTGTGGAATATCTTACTGTGAGACTCACTTAGAGCCTCATAAAAATATCCCAATACTCAAGAAACACACACTCATCGATCCAGTGGAGAACCTGGTGGACTATATCTGCAAGAAACATGAGAAACCCCTGGAGCTGTTCTGTAGAGATGATCAGACATGTGTGTGCCTGCTTTGCACTGTGACCGACCACAAGACTCACAACACTGTTCCTATAGAGGAGGAGAGTGAAGAAATGAAGGTAATAACTGATGATATCTTGAAGTTTTTAATACATTTCATTCTGGATATTGATAAAGTCATAAATCTGTTAATGTGTGTTCCTTTCTGTCCACAGACTCACATGAAGAAAACCCAGACAGATCTGCAGAAAATGATCCAGCACAGATTAGAGAAGACTGAGAAGATCAAAGAGTCATTGGAGCTCAGCAAAGTAGGTTTAATGTTATATTAGTTTACCTTCTTGATTTTAATAACTTTTCAGGCAACAGCTGTTTGATGATTTTGTTTTTTTAGAAAAGCACAGAGGATGAAACTGCAGGTGGTGTTGAAGTCTTCACTGATCTGGTACGCTCCATAGAGAGAAGTCAGGCTGAGCTGCTTAAGTCAATGGAGGAGAAGCGGAAAGCAGCAGAGAGGCAGGCTGAAGAGTTCATTAAAGATCTGGAGCAGGAAATCACTGAGCTAAAGAGGAGAGACACTGAGCTGGAGCAGCTCTCACACACTGAGGATCACCTCCACCTCCTACAGGTCAGTGTTCCTCTATCTGCTCAATGGTAATGCAGCACATCTCACAACAACACTGCCCATGCTGAGAATCTCTCCTCTCTCCTGCTGGACTGTAGATTTACCCATCCCTGTGCAGTCCCCCACACACCACCAACTGGACTGATATCAGCCTTACAACTCATTCCAGTGTGGAGATTCTGAGGACCTCTCTTTCACAGCTGCAGAAAACCCTAAACAAGGAATTTGATAAAGAACTGCAAAAACTAAGTAAGTGAGCTCTAAATGTAACCCACATTTTTTTGTACATCAATGCATTCCCATAGTATGTGGTCCTATGTGGGATTAATAAAAAATACATGTGTAAATAGGTTTGAGTAACTTTTTACTCAAAGTAATATACTTCAAATGAGCACAAATACAGTAATTTTTAGATAGGCCTTGCTTAATATACATACAGTTTTTTTCCCCTATTGTCCTGACATTACCTAAATCAATAAACAGATTATTATAATTAATAAGTGTATATTGTACTTTTTTATTTTGTGTTTATAGAAGGAAGAAGTAAACAGAAGGCACCAGGTAAGGTGTACAACATTTACTTTAATTTGCAAAAAAGGCATATGAATATAGCTTGCATTTTAATTACTCATTTGACAGTTTCATTATTTGTTTGTTTGTTTGTTTGTTTTTTTGCAGTTCTTATCTGGTTTAGGAAAAACTGGATGAGAGTACTGCTTCTACTGTCACTCACATTTATTTTCTTGATGCCAAGCTATCTGTGGATTTCACTCTGTGCAGGTGAAAAATGTTTATTGTCACTCACATGATTTACTCAAATTACGAATTAGTTCATTTCTCTGCTCACAATGACTACTATATGTCTTAAACAAAACTATTAACTTAATCCTGCTTTCCATTGAAATCTAATGACATTTACCGCTCATACTGTGAGTAGCAGAGCTAACAAACACCACTAACCACACAAACAGCAAATGTTCAAAATAACAGCATGTTTAGCTCAGGGTAAGCAACTATTTTCAGTTGTGTTTTTACTTTAAGATCCACAGTGTTGTAGCTACAGGGGAATTTACAGACATTCACAGCTAGAGTTTATATTTTTTTAATGTGAAATGTAAAGTGCATTTCATGTGCATATTACAGAGGTCACAGTAAACAAAATCGTAATTATATATGTATATATATTTACTTTTAAAGTCAAATGAGTCTTGAACATTTATCTACACATATATCTCCTGAAAACCCTAAAGCCCTTCCATATATATTTGCCCAAATAGGTTAATGTCTGATCGATCTATCTCTAGTTCTTTGTGATGTATTTTGTTACAATTAATGGTGAAAAAATCCTTTTGTCACCTCTGTAATTATATCAAATAATATGTGTTTCTTTTCTCAGTGGATGTGACTCTGGATCCTGATACAGCTCATCCCGAACTCATCCTGTCTGATGATGGAAAACAAGTGACAATTGGATACACATATCAGAATCTTCCTGACAATCCAGAGCGATTTGATTATGCTGCCTCTGTCTTGGGAAAGGAGGGATTCTCCTCAGGGAGAATCTGTCTCGCGACAGTAGCTGAGCTACGCGGTACAGTTAAACAAAAGTTTTGCGCGTCAGGTGAACTCCACGGTACAGCTAAAAAGCTCCGCCCGATAGGTGAACTCCACGGTACAGTTAAAAAGCTCCGCGTGAAAGCAGGTGAACTTCGTGGTACAGTTAAAAAGCTCGGCGCGGCAGCAGGTGAAGTCCGCCGGACAGTTAAAAAGCTTCGCACGCTACAGTGAAAATGCATACTTTTTTGTACATAATTATATCTAACGTTCCACTCTTGTTTTTTATCAATGTCTTCCTTTTAGAAATGAATTCAGGATTAGTTAACGATGCTAGAAATTAGCCATTCATTATTGTGGCACTGTCACTATGTTTCAAAAAGATGAAAGATAAAAATGTTCTATTTGTTTAAATTGTCCTTTCATCTTTTTATCTTATTATTGTGGCACTGCCACTAAACTGCACTTTCATAATGTGAGAGAGAATGAGTTAGAATAAGCATCAGGTGTATCTGTCTAAATCTCAAATGGCAAAACAACTGCTATGTTAATCTAGGAGTAAGTCCGTGTAGAAAGCATAAATATAAATCCTTATAAATGTCAGAAAAAATATAGCTAGTAACTAATAGTTACTGTGCACATTTTAAGTATATTTTATTTTATAGTTACGGCTGGTAAACAGAGGCGTCTCTGCTTTCCGACGCAGGTCAGCAGGCAGTAGGCTTTCTATTCGCAATGTTTTCAGGATTTGCAAAAATAAAAATAAATGATTTTCAGCGCATCATTTAAACTTCCACAGCAGAGTTTAGATTATCAGCCCGAGCCTGACCCGATTCCCGACCCGAACTCACACATGCGCTCCTCCACTCCGCATTACGCACTTGTCTTGCAGAGCTATGTGTAGCTAAATAGCCAACAAAATGGAGCCTTCTGAGGTGAGGAGAAACATTACTAAATGCGAAGGACAGTCAGAGGTATGGAGCTAATTCAAGTTCATTTTTGATAGAAACAACACGTGTGTCGACTTTGTAGTGTGTTAAGCGCAGAGTGCTATAAGCTTAAAATAAAGGCTATAAAATAAGGCTATATGCTTAAAATAAAAAAAATCGTTTGTTCAGAAAGTTTTTTTTATATTCTTAAATATTTTATATTCCTGTTAATTATATATATTTATAAATTATAATAAGTATTAATTCATTATAAATAAATTAATTATAAATTATTGTTATTGTTATTTTGGTTTAATGAGTGTGCAGGGCATAGCCATTTTTTTGTGTTTTTGAACAGGCTATATGCTAAATATTAAAATGTTCGTTTATTAAGAAAGTATTTTATATTCTTAAACCATGTTAAATTATATTAGATTAGAGGAAGGTCATTCAGACATCATTGTTGTGGATCATATTTCGCATTGTTGGTGTTTTAATCTTTTGGAAATCTGTTCTTAATACAATACATTTTTTAAATAATAGGTATTCTTTAACATCATTCTGAACAGATTTTGCTCATTTAAACAGCCGCCCTCCAAAAAAAACTCAGTTTTAATGCAATACTTAATAAAAAAAAAGTCAGGTTTTAATTGGGTCTTCGGGTCGTCGGCCCCGGAACATGAAAAAAAGTTCAGGCTCAGGATTTGTTTCACTATCACCCCTGATAATCTACTCTAGAAGACAAAAATAAAATGCAGATAACAATTAGGACAGTGAAGAACATTGAGTGTACTCTGCCAACACTTTTACAGACATTTACACATGTTTTGCTATGCACATGTTTATAGAAAAAACAGAAAAAAAATCTGACATAATTTCACAGAAAAAATTGGGCCGAGTAAAGTTCTTGCCATTTTTAAAATTGTGGCTTTGTTTCAAGCACCAAATAAAAATGGAAATGTTGATTCAATGTGGTGTATCTGTGTGTTCCACGCAATGCAGGGAGAACAGAAAAAAGACAAGAAAACTGAAGAGAATCAAAATCATAGACAAATATCAACAATATCAAATCCATTTTCACAGATCTTTAAGTTACTTTGTCCATGGTGTGCAACAATTAAGTTTACAGATAATGGCACTGTTGCTAATGTTCCTTTATATGGACAGAAAATAAATCACCGGGCAAATCACCATGTCGTGACAATATCTGTGTGGCACTGCGGACTACATCTAAAACTGCTAAGGACAATCCCGGACCGGCACATGGTGAGATTTATTATGGAGATGCTATCAAACCGCAGCTTCACTGTCCAGACCAGCGATGGCCAGACAAGCAGGCTTTGTAGACTAAAGAACGGTGTCCCACAAGGCTCCGTCCCATCACCAATGCTATTCAACATATATATCCACGACCTGTCAGATATAACATCCACCAAGTATGGCTATGCAGACGATTTGGCCATAATGCTCCGACACCTAACATGGAAGGCGATGGAAAATGGTCTCAACCACGACATGGGTATCCTAGCAGACTACCTCCAAAAGTGGTACCTTCAGCTCAGCGTGGGCAAGAAAGTGTCTGCAGTATACCACCTTAACAACTGGGAAGCAAGAAGGGAACTGGATGTATATGTTGGCAACAATCGTCTGGAGTTCCAGCAAGCCCCCAAGTACCTTGGTGTACGCTTAGACCGGACACTGTCCTATAAGCAACATCTGGACGAAGGCCAAGGTATCTGCCAGGGTGTCACTCATACTCCGTCTGGCAGGTTTGACTCCAGATTGTACTTGGCCGCCTGAAACCTACCCCTGTGTCCTATCTGCCAGTTCTGGCTGGGATCGCCCCAGCCAACCTCCGACGGGATGCAGCTACCCTCACCCTTGCAAGAAAATCCCAGAAATATGACTGGCACATCCTGCACAAAGCCACAATAACACCAGCTCCACCAGGAAGGCTTAAGTCTCGCCATCCCTACAACAAGGCAGCACAAGACATACTACAGTCTATTCCTGAGGACTTGTCTAGGGACACATGGCTGGCATCTTCCTGGGAAACGATGTGGGAGACGGCTGGGCCCTCCCGCATCCAACAATACATTAAGGACCCAGGAGGTTGGGTAAACGAAGAAGACCTGCCAAGGCATCTGTGGACCTCCCTGAATCGCTTGCGCACTGGAGTAGGCCGCTTCAATTCATCTTTAAAAAGTGGGGCCTGTCGGACAGTGCGGCATGCGAGTGTGGCGAACCTGAACAGACAGCCGAGCACATAATCTTCGGCTGCCCCCTATACAGCCCACCCTCAGAAGCTGGGCTCTTTGACTTAGATCCACAAACGAGGGCGTGGCTGCTAGACACTGAGTTGGCCATCTGATGATGCACGAGAGAAGAAGAGAAGTGTCAGTGTGAACTATCTCTCTACATTTTAGTTAAATAAAATACTATGACAGGAGACCTAGGAGGACCCCACTGCTGAAACAGAACCAAGATAAAGCTTTTTGTTAAGGCACATAATTCTACAGAATTTTAGCAAGAATATGGTGGTTCGGAGTTGTTTTGCTGCCTCTGGCACTAGGTGCCTTGACTGTGTGCAAGATATCATAAAAGTTTAAGATTACCAAAGAATTTTGGGCCGCAATATAGGTCAAGTGACAGAAAGCTGGCTTCACATTCTAGGTCAAGAGTCTTCCAGCAGGACAATGACCCCAAATTTACTTCGGATAACTCCCCGTCGGCATACCAGCCACGCTCAACCAGTGTCTTTCCCCAATAATGTGGAGTATGTGAACCCGTAGGCTAATGACTTTTCTAAGAGCTAATTGGAGTCAGGATGTGATGAGATTGGATGTGTTGGTTAAAGCTGCCCTGCCCTATAAAAACACACACCAGTCTTGACTTGCTGTTCTTAAAAAACATTGTGTGATGTGAATCATTCTGACCTCTGTTACGTGTCTGCATGTTTGCTCGCTCTCTCTCTCTCTCTCTCGCACGCTTGCTCGATATCTCTCTCTCTCTCTGTCTCTCTCTCTCTATAGGTGGTAGAGATGGGCGGATCGATCCAAATATCGATAATATCGATACCAACGCTGGTATTGGTATTGAGCAATACTCGTGTAAAAATATCGATATTCAAGCTTTTTTCTCTGCCGCACGCACTGACTGCTGCGCACGAGGATTCACCACAGTCTACTCTCTGGTCTCTTGTTGTTGCACATGCGTCACATGGCTCAGCAAAGCCAGCCAAACCGCCACGCAGGTAGGCTCAGCCTGGCCCCGCCCACTCAGCGCTCTCCTCGAGTCCACACGCCTCTACCTCAGGAGATTAGTGTCGAGTGATATTTTTTTACACTCTGTTTATTTAAGAAAAACTTGCATTTGAATTGCACTGAAAGGAAGACAATTCCTTATTTTTTATTGTTTTTTCCAAATGACAATTCTATTTAAAAAAAGAAACAAAAAAAAGAAAGAACTAGAAAAGATGTCTAGTGAGGGGAGAATTTTTATTTTATTTTTTTATATTTTTTTACTTTATATTTAAACTTTGTTTTGTTACTGTTCCATTGTTTCTAAACAGAAAATGTTGATTGTGATACTAAAGTATTTTGTTATCACTTACAATGTTTGGTGAAATTATATCCTAGGTTTTTGGATCTATAAAGCTTAAATATTAAAAAGTATCGGTATCAGTATCGATATCGGCAATACTGGCCCTGCGTTTACTTGGTATCGGATCGATACCAAAATTCCCGGTATCGCCCACCTCTAATAGGTGGCACATCCTGTCAATCATCATTGAGCATGCTGCCAGCTAACCAATTGAGCGGAGACTGAGGCGGGGCTTCCAGTATAAAAGCTGCGTGAAGGAGCTGCGCGGCAGCTTGCCGGCTCACATACTGACCACTTGTTTGCACGCTCCGTTTTGTTGTGGCCGTTACACACTTTTCTTACTGCTTTTGTCATAAACTAGTCGAGATCTTGCTTCTCTGTGTTACTGAAGTAGTACTTTATTCACAAGCTCTGTTTTGTTCAGTCCTGCATTGTATGTCTTTCTCCCCCTCAGATTGAGAACAGGTTAGACTGTGCGCGCACCTACATTCCACCACGTAGGTAATTCATTGTATAAACACATTAGATTAAAAGGGCGGGTACCAACATATGTATTTTTGTTTTATTAGACTAGTGTAGTTAGACAGGTTTTTGTTTGTTCATTCCTTTTCTTTTGGGTAGTTAGGCTAGTGTCTTAAAAGAGCTTAGTGTGATTTTGTTTTGTTCTGTTCTTTGGTACCGTTCATCTAATATATATATATATATATACATACAGGTGCTGGTCAACGAATTAGAATAATTTGAAATAGTGCAATCATGAAATTCTTTGAATGCATTTTTTGTGCAGAAAGCAAATCAGGTGTTCACCGCACCTGTCCTACTCGTTAGACTAATCACAGAACTCATTACCTGGAAAAAAATTTGCTCAGCTGAGCTTTCCAAAAGGCCCATTTAGGCCATTTAACTGTGACACTGTTGTTTTATTGAATTAGAATAATGGAGAAACCGTTTCATTGAATTAGAATAATTTTTATTATAATTACAATCATCACTTTCTCAGTATTTTGTGGCTGCCCCCTTGGCTTGTATGACAGCCTGAAGTCTCCGCGGCATCGATTTGACCAGCTTGTGGCAAGTTTCCGCACTCACAGCTTCCCAGGCAGTGGCGATGTTCTGCTTCAGTTGGTCCAGCGTAGTAGGCTTTCTGTCGCGAATTTTCCGCTTGGCGATGGCCCAAAGGTTTTCAATGACATTGAGGTCAGGCGAGTTGGCCGGCCATGCCAAAACTTCAAGCTGTTTTTTAGTGAACCAATCTGTTTTTTAGTGAACCAATCTGCGCGAACTCGTCGTCTGCGCCGAGTTCGCGCAGACGACGGTAAGTGGTTGATCTGGAGACGTCAGCGCCGGTCTGCTTGTTCCACAAGTCGGTGAGCTCGGAAGTGGACTTGAACCGGTTGCTGACTGCGATCTTTCTCAGCTGCTTGTTGTCGCGAGCAGAAGTTTTTCGGACGCCGGAACAGTTGGTGCGCTTGCTGCAGTTTTTCTTGAGAGCTTTGCAGACGGAAGACTGGCTGATGCCGAGCTGCTCAGCAATTTTAGTTTGGGTCAAGCCTTGTTGGCGAAGGGCTTGAATTTGAGCCACTATTCCGGTTGAGAGGTCGCGCTGCTTACCCATGATTGATTTTACAACTTAGAAATTCTACTCAACCCTGACTTTATACTGCACAGTGAACACTTCACAGAAAACAAAAATTCGAGCATTTATTCTAATTCAATGAAACGGTTTCTCCATTATTCCAATTCAATAAAACAGCAGTGTCACAGTTAAATGGCCTAAATGGGCCTTTTGGAAAGCTCAGCTGAGCAAATTTTTTTCCAGGTAACGAGTTCTGTGATTAGTCTAACGAGTAGGACAGGTGCGGTGAACACCTGATTTGCTTTCTGCACAAAAAATGCATTCAAAGAATTTCATGATTGCACTATTTCAAATTATTCTAATTCGTTGACCAGCACCTGTATGTATGTAATGCATTCAAAGAATTTCATGATTGCACTATTTCAAATTATTCTAATTCGTTGACCAGCGTGCGTATGTATGCATGTATGCATGTATGCATGCATGCATGTATGCATGCATGCATGTATGCATGCATGCAAACATATATTATACTGAGTATATTATATTATACTATATATTGTGTATTACTGAATTAGCATGCATGCATGCATGCATGTATGCATGCATGTATGCATGCATGCATGCATGCAAACATATATTATACTGAGTATATTATATTATACTATATATTGTGTATTACTGAATTAACTCTAATTAACCTACTTTCATCAAAGAACATAATATAGAATCTTTGAAAATGTTATCATTTTTTTAAATAATGTAATTTGTCAGATATCAGGCTGTCAGGGGACATGGCTGGAATTTCTAAACCTCTTTCTAAAGAAAGAGAGAAAGAGATGACCATTACAGCCCCAAAAAACGCCTTAACACTAATTTAAAAACATAAATGAGTTGAACTGAACAGCATACAGTAAAAAAAGAATTGATATAAGCAACCAATTAATTAATTTCTTTTTTGCTTTTAATATTGGTACAAAAATAAAATATGAAAGCAGTTTGTTTTGGTCATAGATGCTTTTTATTACTGAATTATTTAACATTTAAAACTTTTAATATGTAAATTACTTATTAACTAGTAGAATGAAGCGAAATAAATTAAACGTAAAAAAAGGAATAACCTGCTTTTAGAGCCACTCTAAAATATTAGTAAACAAAACTACACTGTTGTGTCGAGCTCCCAGGATCATGTTACAGAAACAGCAGAAATAGTAATTTCTCCTTTCCTTCTAATTTTAATATTTATTTTTTAATGTAAACTGTGGAAAATGTGGAGAGGTTCAGTGAAGACATTTATGTCTATATAAACTGAACTAAGGTTACACTGATGCAAAACCTCTTTTTCCGGTGTTCTGTCGAATTGTCCTACCCATCGATACATGCTTCCCAAAGGTACTGCGCATGCGCTGAACACCGGCGCTCGTTTTTCTCGGTGTGTTTAGGAGAAGTCAAATACGGACAGTCCGTTTCACAGTTTATAGGAACAGCGAGATTTCGGGCATTTCTGTATATTCTGCAGTTCGGGTCCTCGCGTCTCTTTTTAGTCTGAATGAAGACAGACAGCATTAAATCAGCATGTTTCTCTCACTGGTTACAGTGTAGCCAGCTAGCTAACACGGAAGTGACGCTATGGATTTAACCAAACATTAAATTATTATCTATGACCGTACGAACCCTGCCTTATTATTTAAACACATTTAAAGATTCAGTTTTTACAGTGCCAAATGGTTTACATTAGAGTTAAAAACATAAATGACTCTTTAAATGTTGTTTTTCATTTTAAGATAAAACACAATAAAGTCCTTTATTGCTCCTTACCAGTCAGTAGAGGGAACTTTTTATTTATTTATTATTATTTTTTCTTTAGAACTGAAACTGAAACCTAAGACTTGTATTGCAGTACAGTATCACACTACTGGTGTTTTCCTGAACAGAGGCTTTACCACACCTCCGCTCTCAGGTAACTTATATTAATACAGCATATCAATACAGTAATATTAACTCTAACTTTACATGTTTGTTTGTGACTTCTGCAGTGATCTACCGTGTCTTAAATTAAATCGTTGCTAAATACATTCATACAGCATAAGTATTAAATTACTGTCTGAGTTTGTGGACACCCATTCTGCTAAGTTTCAGCTACTCTAAACTGCATCTATTGCTGACATAGATGTGTAAGTGCACACATAGAGTGTCTTGTAGAGAAGAAGTATTGCCGAAAGAATAGGACAGGAGTAACTAGTTAACTATCTAACCTATCTCCCTCAGCAGTATTTAGGCTGTGGAGCAGTAGATGACAAACCAAGAATTACTACCGTTCAGGTTTTAGAGTTTGTAGCTAAAATAGATTAGTTTGTTTAATGTTTAATTTGGAGTTCCTTCTAATATGTGCTGCATTCAAATGTGTAGGGAGGTTAAATATACAAGATGCTAAGCTAAGATATTTCAAAACAACAATATTAAACTTGCTTTAGGGTTCTGATATAAATTGCTGGGTAGTATAGTCCTTACCTAAAACAGGTTTAAACAGGTTACAAAGAAATTAGCTAAATGTTATTTCAGAGTTCTTAGGCTACATTCTTTTGAATTTTTAACTAAAAGAGATTAGCTAAAGTTTATTTCAGAGTTCTTAGGCAACATTCTTTAGATAATTTCCAAGTAAAAAGAGATTAGCTTATGTTAATTTCAGAGTTCTTGGGCTAAATGCTTTAAAATCCATAATTAAAATAGATCAGCAAATGTTTATTTCAGAGTTATTAGCTAAATACTTCAGAATTCTTAACTAAAAGAGATTAGCTAAAGTTTTTTTCAGAGTTTCTAGTTAAATCATTCAGAATTTTGAATTAAATTAGATTAGATTTTTTAATTCAGATTTCCTAAGAATAATTATAAAACAAAGGTTTATGCCTGCTCACACTGTCGCATGAGGCTGGTTAGCACGGTGGCTATTCTATCGAGCTACCAGTTGAGCCATGCTACATTCGTTCATGTGTCATTTTCCAAAATGTCCCTGTGTTTGTGCAAAGATGCATTACATAAAACAGGAAACTAAAAGCCTCAAAGCCTCTCTGTCATGTTCAGAACCACACTGCAGGGGATATGAACAAAGTATTAGGTTATTGTAGTTACTATAATAGAATACTAGGTAAAACAGTTTACTAACTAATGTTTACTTAGGACTGTAAAGGAAATGGATTAGCTAATATTTAATTTAGACTTTGACATTGAAGACTAGCTAATGTGTGCTCCTCTGAAATGATGGTGCTCCATCCAGTACTTTTGTAATGAGTTGGGAGCTGACCTACCAGCTTTTTGGCCTAATACTGTCACTCAATGCTATAATCCTCAGTGCAGTGATACAAAATTGAATCTTTCCCTGGACACAGGTAGTTATTCAAAATAAAGCACCATAAAAATGTTTTAATGCCCTTGATTTCAGAAGAAACAGTAATTAATTGGGTGTCCCAAAAGTTTTGTCCAGGTTATCTGCATGTATCTGCAGGCTCTGGTTTATATGCATGTATGTTTGTACACTTTAGATTTTATTTAGCACCATTTAGACAACTGTATATTTTGAAACCATTTTATGCAAGAATAAAATAAATGTAAAACATATATAAAACATTGCAGTAGGAATTTCAAATGATTTTGCAACAGCTTAAATAAAATTTAGTAGTTGCATCTAATATTCATTTGGATTAAACTAAATCATCTAAAAATGTATTTCTCCCCAGTCATGGCTTCGTCCATCCCCATCCTGTCTGAAGACCAGTTGCTGTGCTCTATCTGTCTGGATGTGTTCACTGATCCAGTCTCTACATCATGTGGACACAACTTCTGTAAATCCTGCCTTACAGGACACTGGGACAACAGTGACCGCTGGAAGTGTCCACTGTGTAACAAGATTTTCGAGAACAGGCCAGATCTTTCTGTCAACACTTTCATCTCTGAAACAGCAACTCGGTTCAAAAAATCGGTTGAAATGAAAGCTAAAAAAGCTGCAGAGGAAAATCCCAACAACCCAACTAAAGTGACATGTGATGCTTGTACTGGTCTTAAAATGAAATCTGTGAAAATGTGTCTTAATTGTGGAATATCTTACTGTGAGACTCACTTAGAGCCTCATAAAAATATCCCAATACTCAAGAAACACAAGCTAATCGATCCAGTGGAGAACCTGGTGGACTACATCTGCAAGAAGCATGAGAGACCCCTGGAGCTGTTCTGTAGAGATGATCAGACATGTGTGTGCCTGCTCTGCACTGTGACTGACCACAAGACTCACAACACTGTTCCTATAGAGGAGGAGAGTGAAGAAATGAAGGTAATAACTAATGATATCTTGAAGTTATTAATTCCTTTCATTCTGGATATTGATAAATCCATAAATCTGTTAATGTATGTTCATTTCTGTCCACAGACTCACATGAAGAAAACCCAGACAGATCTGCAGAAAATGATCCAGCACAGATTAGAGAAGACTGAGAAGATCAAAAAGTCATTGGAGCTCAGCAAAGTAGGTTTAATGTTATATTAGTTATCTTCTTGATTTTGATAACATTTCAGGCAACAGCCGTTTGATGATTTTGTTCATTAGAAAAGCACAGAGGATGAAACTGCGTGTTGAAGTCTTCACTGCTCTGATACGCTCCATTGAGAGAAGTCAGGCTGAACTGCTTGAGGTGATGGAGGAGAAGCAGAAAGCAGCAGAGAGGCAGGCTGAAGAGTTCATTAAAGATCTGGAGCAGGAAATCACTGAGCTAAAGAGGAGAGACACTGAGCTGGAGCAGCTCTCACACACTGAGGATCACCTCCACCTCCTACAGGTCAGTGTTCCTCTATCTGCTCAATGGTAATGCAGCACATCTCACAACAACACTGCCCATGCTGAGAATCTCTCCTCTCTCCTGCTGGACTGTAGGTTTACCCATCCCTGTGCAGACCCCCACACACCACCAACTGGACTGATATCAGCCTTACAACTCATTCCAGTGTGGAGATTCTGAGGACCTCTCTTTCACAGCTTCAGAAAACCCTAAACAAGGAATTTGATAAAGAACTGCAAAAACTAAGTAAGTGAGCTCCAACTGTAACATATAATGTTTGGATGTGGGCCATCACTAGCATGGGTAAAATAAGGTTTAAAATGTCAGTACAGGCACCTGTTGCTGTAGCAGATAAGTATATACATTTTGTAAAATATCAGTGTCAACTCTGGATATCTTTAAATGTTGTATTTAGTCTGCTTTTTGGCCTCTTCTACAATGTTTTTGGTCACTAAGCTTGCAAACATTTTCTCCAAAGTAAGATTTTTTGAAAACTAGATTTCATCTAGCTTTCAAAAATCAGATTTCTTAAAACATCAGCACACAAATTTCTGATTTCTCAAAATTAATAAATGTAAATACTGGTTTGTAAATGCTTTGTTTAGATTTAGAATCTGTCATTTTTGAGGGTACACTAGTGAGGAACTACTTAGTGTGTAATTTGAGATTAAATCTTTCTCTTCTCTTTTAAGATGGTGCATTGTCCCCGAAATAATTATGATAATAAGAAAATGCTGCTTTTTAAATATCCAAATGTTTAGATATGCTAAAAATACAAAGGTTGTCATTGCATTTTATTAATTATATTTTACAAATACATTTCTTAAGTTTTATATGTTTTATCATATTTACCTAATCTCACTATTGTTTAAGTAAATATGTAATGTTCATGTGTTTAAATATGCCTAAAAGAAATCACATGGTGTCTTAACTTTGTCCTCAAAATAAAGTTGCAGTTCTTTTATTTACACTTATTCTTAATGATCCTTAAAATACTTTGATTCAGTTTTGTATGTTATATTTGTATTACCATCATCTCTGAATAATGCAGAAATGTTAAAAATGATAAAAAATGTTTGAAAAGACAAAATTGTAATGGGGTTTAATGTGAATAAATGATTAACATGCAGCATTTACTTGATATCATTGGCAAACATACTTAAAATGTATACATTTATTTTGTGTTTATAGAACGAAGAAGTCAAAAGAAAGCAGCTGGAGCAGGAGGTACTGTTTTGTTAATGAAATGTAATTCACAATTATTTTAAACAGGATTTGAATTTTAAATTCCAACTTTAAAGACAGACTGTTGTTGTTTTTTTTGCAGCTGTTAACTGGCTTATGAAGAACTGGATGATGGTCCTGTCACTTCTACCATTATTCACATTGATTTTCATTTTCCTGACAGGGAATATTGCATTATCATTCTATACAGGTATTATACCAGTGGAATTTAATTACATTACATCCTTTTTTCTACTGGAATGTAACGACCTTTTTTGGCCTATATTGTGTCATCTGTTTTTCTGATCACTAAGCAGACACAGGATAATAATTTTAACCAATTATGTTACAATTACTAAATTACCATAAGGCCAACCACTAAGTGATCATTAAAGTTACCAACTTAATTCACTTTTGTTTAAAATCAAATATATATGTAAAAGTGTAACTGAAACATTTGCATCCTGGTAGCAGACAATAAATAAAAGTGCTTTGACTATAAATAGAAAAAAAAACATTATTTGTGGTGACCAGAGCACTGTAAAAAATCTACTGGATAGTGAATTCATATATTATCTGTATACTCATATTACACTGTGTATGTTTCTCTCAGTGGACGTGACTCTGGATCCTGATACAGCTCATCCCAAACTCATCCTGTCTGATGATGGAAAACAAGTGAGATATGGATACTCAAACCAAAATCGTCCTTACAACCCAAAAAGATTTGATTATTCTTCTGCTGTTCTGGGAAAAAAAGGATACTCCTCAGGAAGATTTTACTATGAGGTGCAGGTCAGAGGGACAACTAATTGGTTTTTAGGAGTGGCCAGAGAATCCGTTAACAGGAAGGCGAAGATTACACTGAAACCACAGAATGGATTCTGGACTGTGTGGCTGAGGAATGGGAATGAGTATTATGCTGCTGCTGGTCCATCAGTCCTCCTCTCTCTGAGAGAGAATCTCCAGAAGGTGGGGGTGTTTGTGGATTATGAGGAGGGTCTGGTCTCCTTTTATGATGTGGAGGCCGGGTCTCATATCTACTCTTTTACTGGTCAGTCTTTCACTGAGAAACTCTATCCATTCTTCAGTCCTGGTCATGGAAACACACCACTAATCATGTCTAATTGATTTAAAGAAGAAAGAGAAGAAACCTTGAGAGAAACTAAGCCTAATAATATAGAAATAGCAGAAATGTCAATGTGTCTCAAACTTTCAACTTCCAACATTAATTGTGGATGTGGGCTGAGCATTCTGTCCATAGTCTGAGTTAATTTAGTTAACCCCTAAACTTTGCTTAACTTGAGAATCGAGGCAAGTGGCCCCGCAATAATTGTTGTCTTTGCTGTCGTGCACTCTGTCCATCTGGTTTATGAAACACGCTCTAAGAAGGTGGGGGCCGGGGTTATGGGGGCGAGTAACACAAAAGTAACGCAATAGTTACTTTTACTGGTAACTAGTTATTTTTATAGTGGAGTAACTCAGTTAGTTACTTTTTTGGAGAAGTAACTAGTAACTGTAACTAATTACTTTTTCAAAGTAACGTGCCCAACACTGTCAATGTCTGAGTTAATTTAGTCCCTATTTAAGAATGTTTTATGAAGATTACATATATTAATAGGAAGGAGCAGTACCACTGGAACTTGTGGGGTCAGTGTGCCCAAATGTTACAGCAGAAAAAGACGACTGCCATATGACGAAGAAGAAACTTTGGCAGAAAAAGAACTTATGGTGGAACTTTTACACCACATTTATTTAACCTGCTGTCTTTGTAATTATTTTGTCTTTGTTTGTAGTAAATACTTTTACATCACCTCATCCACTGTTGCTATCTTGTTTCATACATTGTTACTTTTGTTTCACAACTGTATGTATTGGCAAACATCTAAGCCATCATAAATGATGCACAGAATGATGCAAATTTTAAAACTTAACTTAGCCTTACGTGTACTGAAACAGAAAGAGGTGCAGGATACAACCTGTGTGGAAGCATGGGTTTTCTGCTTGTTTATGACACCCCTGCAATGTAAGTGACTTAAAATGAAATAAATAATCTTCAAAGTTTCATTCCACATAAAAAAAATATTAACATCAGGTAATTGTTGTAACAAATACCAAAAAGCTCTTGGTGTTATTCTTTTCAAAGTACTTCGGACAGTTTCTTACTGCTTAAATACAAAAAGACAGGACAGAAAAAGCTCAGACTAACGCCAGACAGAGTGGAGCGACGCTTGCCGAGTAAAATGAACAGACAGGTTTACTTACAGGCTGACAATCAGATATTACAGATGTTAAAGCCAAACAAACAATAATCTCACCAGAAACCAAAGCCGTAGTCGTATTAACAGTCCGTGTTCGTAACCAAAAGACAGACCAACCAAGCATTAAATCCAAAAGGGGCAAAACAAGAGACATAAACCGATAAACCAGAAAACAGAGTCCTAACGAGGAGGCAATAGAAGAACACATGAGAAACGCTTAGTATGCAACCAAAGTCGACAATACCTCGCGAAGATAGAATACATAATGCAGCCTTAAATACAAAATACATGATGAGCATAACCCGGAACTTCCTCAGAACACAGGTGAATCTGAGCGTCGGAGCGTAACGTGATTGGGCGAAGGAGAGCGACTGACGGTGACGTCATAAAACATAGGATTCTGGGAAACGGAGTCCGGTAGTGTGGAAGGAGAGTCAGGCTGCGTAACACAGACTCAAACTTCAAAACAATCAGTACGGAAATTACAATGCAGATGGTGGTCAACCAAGACAGAAGAATTCCACTCAATTTTCATAGTATTAGGTCCAACTATTATGTTATCTGGTGTGGCTTTTATACAACAAAACGTAATTACATAAGAAAAGTAATTTGCCATGTTTAGTATGTGTGTTTAAACAGGGCAATCTCCAAACTCTTGGAAACTCTACTAGGAATCCACTGCAGATAATTCCAGATCAGTTCTGGTTACCCTATGCTGCCACATAACATAAGCTTCACACAGGTGAAAGTATAATTTAATTATGATCACTTTTCTGATTCTAAAATTAGACTAGTGTGATGCGAAATTTGTGAAAGTTTGTTGATCTGTTGATCCTTCTTGTTGACTGGTTCCTTCATCAGTGTCTCTATTGACATTAGGCAGGCTGTAACTGCATCACATGAGGAGTCTCTATGAAAGCATGCACTCTGACACTGTCTGAGCAGCACTTTCTGATCAGAAAAGCCAATAAAAACAGAACTGTAGTTATGCCCAAAACTGGTGCCACGATCATTCCTGCCTTGACTGTAGAGGTGGAGAAGTGAGGAGCAGGTTTAGAGTTCAGGCTGGTGTAAGAAGTCAGCAGTTGATGTGAAAGTGTGTGATTCCTGTAGAAGAGAATTAAAATTAAAATGTTTATGGACACCCCCCTTTAATGCATTCAGCTAAGTTTCACCTATTGCTGGCATAGATGTGCAAATGCGCGCGCGCACACACACACACACACACACACACACAGCTGGTCTAATCACTATAGGGAAGCACTGCTAGTAGAATATGACTCTGGATCAGATGCTCTATTCAGTACTTTTGGGATGAGTTGTAGAGTTGAGGTGGAAATGAGATGGAGTGGTGATTGTCTAACGTGGGCGAAATAAACTCATTAATACTCTTGATTTCATAAGACAAAATAATGATCAGGAGTTCCAAAACCTTTGTACATATAGTGTATATTTAGTACACTGTCTAAAATATAAGGTTCTATTTTTTTGTTTAAGTAAAAGCTTACTGACCTCTCGCTGAATGGAGCTTTAGTGGAAATCTGAGCTGGAACATGTGGTTTATGGGTAGAGGCAGGAGGAAGGACATCATATTGATGACATAATCTTTTGTCAGGGCAGAAAACTGCACCACAATAACCAACCACCTACACACCACACAGAATGCAGAAAAAACAGAAGTCAGATGAGTCACAGTCAGCAGTCTAGTGAAGGATGGGGGCATGTATTGCAGTATTGGTGTGCTAAATGCCATGCATTTAGCTGTAGCAGTTGGTGTAGCGTAATGGCTAACAACACATCTCTTCCAGTGGCTGACTATGGTTTGATTAGTCACCAAAGTAATCCTTAGGTAAAGATCCTAACACTGCATTTGCCTACCTAAATAATACGAATTAAACATAATTAGCAAAATAGGAAAAGCCAATACTGTACTAAAACTACAGTTACCTAAAGTTTACAGGGAATTTTCCATGGTATTTTATTACACCTGTATTATATAAAGCACTATTATGTAATAATTGCCTTTCTTGCTCCAGGGCACCCCCTACAGTCAGAAGTGTAATTTGTGCTTTGAGCCACCTATAAGGAAAACACACCTGTACAAGCTAAGAGTCATAGAGAACCGGCACGAAGAGTAAAAGAGACTTGTGGACTTAGGCTTTAGAGTATTATTACAGGATTTAACACTGCAAATAGTTATGCAGTGTTATGGAGTTCTCAGGAACAGTTAGTATTATGATTCTTTGCTAGTTTAAAGGTTGGTCACACATACAAATTTCTATAACAAACACAATTCAGTATGGAACCATAAATGGCTCTATCACAGGAGACAACAAGTCAATAGAAATAATGAGTCTCAAATCAAAACCCAAGTCTGAAATTGAACTGAAAGTGCAAGTCACGTCACCAAGCGTTATGCCATTTCAATATTTAACTCTGATGAAGTAGTTGATTAGTTATCAACCAATATCAATCGTGAATCTAATTTAAAGTTTGTATTTATTAAAACAAAAATAAACTACATATGAATTTCAAACAGAAACTTTGTGGCTCATGTTGTGACATCATGTCATTCTTACAAGAACCTCCCTTGTTGCTGATAGATGAGAAAAAAAGCTAATCCACAAACTGAATTTATTAGATAATTAATAATCTGTTGTTCATAAAATGTTGCCACCTTGCTTAACCTTAACATCTTTTATATAAACAGATTGTCTGTTATGCCCCTTTCACTGTGGTGCTTTAATGTGAGGCATGGTGCTGCTTTGTGCTGCTTTGTGCACTGTGGGGTGTGACGTGTCCAGACATGTCCTACCTTAAATAAATATTGATTAAAATAGAGTGGTCTAGTTCGAGTCTTAAAGCTCAAGTCTGATTCCAAGTCCATGCCAGTGAAGGTAAAGGCGCAAGTCATCAAATGTGTGGCTTGAGTCCACACCTCTGTTTTTCTATGGAGTCTTTTGAAAAACCCTTGGTATCACCTTTATTTTAAGAGTGTAGCTACAGACACATGTAAGAGCAGTATTTACTGTTAATTATGAGGCAATTTTAAAGAATTTAAAACATACCTCAATACTCTTTCCTGCTGGACAGTCATGCCAATCAGAACCTCCAACCTGGATCTCATACATGTTGGTGCCAGTGCACCTGTGTCTATAACAGCGACCTTCCACAGACACACTGGGAGAAGGATGATTCTGTAGAGCAAAGTGTAAAGCAAAATTCACAGTGTTTTTGAAAAGAAGCTCCACATTTTAAAAGTTTCATATCTAATAAGGCTCCTTAGACAGGGACTGAAGGACTAATATGCATTATATTTTCTTATAAACTCTTAAAATTATCCAGATATTTAATCGGACATTAATTAGGTTTGTTGCCGAGTTGGTAAGCTGCCTAATGAACAGGTAACCAATAAGATTAACATTATCTGTTAATCTGAGACGTATGTTATCGGGATTTGTAAAGTAGTAACTCCAAAGTGGGTCTTTTTTGGAACAGTGGGCTATTTTTATACTCAACCGGCAGTGCATCAAGCTAGCTAAAAAATAGTTCAGTTTTATAACAGATTTGTAAAATCCACATGATCTAATAATTTCAATAATAAAAACACTACAGGGAATATTAAAAAAACTGCTTTTTGTGATTGATTTCATCAAATTGGCATTTAATGAAAATGTGGTTGACCAAGATTTACTTGATTTACTTAATTTTGTTTTGATTTAAAGTGTCTTCAGTCCCTTGACAATAAAACAATGTAAAGGTTAAGATGTCAATGATATCAAAGGTTACTTTCTTAAAGGGAGATTTATCCCAACATTACTGGGTAGTCGAGTTTGAGGCCTAGTAGCGGTTTTAGAAGGGACAATGGGGGCATTAAAACTGTGAGAAAGTTTTTTTTTTTGCAAGAAGGTCATTAAATGTAGTGTATATAAAACAGAAAAAAGTTACTACTATTATAAATCATAGCAAAATATTTAAAGGGTGATTTTTGTTAATCTGTTGTCAAGAAAATATACAAACCATAGAATACAGCTGATGTAAAAGACATTTAATATGAAACTGAAAAAAGGGGATTAATAACATTTTAAATCATATCAAAGACATTGAATTGTGATGTTTTTTTTGTGTTTGTATGACATGACAAATACAGAATTAAGATTATGCAAATTGTAAATTTTGAAATTGTAACTAAAAACTGTATAAATACACAAGTGATTGATACTAGAAAGTAAACAGCGGATCTAGCATAACCACTGGCTCTAGACTGGTCTCCCCAGGTTGCAATGACTAGGCCTACTCCATGTTTGAGATAAAACAGCACCATACCTCCAACCCAAAAATATTTTTGAATTCTCACTAATGCAAGTGTACAGTATTCACAAAGAGGACATCCTGTACCTGTCTGATGAGACTGGAGAGAAAACAGCGGCTGTCTGAGTGATATATCTCTCCACTCCAGTTCTCCACTTCAGTCTTTCTTTCATTCTCCTCTTTCCAACACTCACTCTAGAGAAAAATAAATACAGCATATAATGAAGAAAACGTGAAAAAAATGAATAAACAAAAGTGTTAGAAGGTGCAGGACACTTACACTGTTAGCCAGAGGTTTGTAAATGCGACAGCCCTCCAGATACTCATCACTCTGACACTCCCCCTTGTGGAGATGAAGGTAGTGGCAGCCTAGTCCACTAAGGCAGAAAAGTAATTAAATATCATTTAGATTTCATCTTCAAATTATAATCACATAGCCAAATAATCATACCGAAGTTAAACATAGGCACTAGTACTGGTACTGGAAACAAAGTAAACAATCATAACATCACAAAGAGATTAGATATTAAAAAGAACAATAGCCAAGACTCATCAGTGTAAAATACAGAAGATGAGATACCTGCCTGTGCAGAAGAAAGACGAGGAATTGTTGCAGGTGGAAAGAGATCCAAAAGAATCACCTTCTCCTAAAAGCAAAGCATTCAGCCACACACATGGGAAAACAGCCTTTAGAGATATTTTGGAAAAAAAATAAACTATGCATTTTGTTTTAAAGAATCATCAAGCCTGTAGTAGACTTCTGGGTAATTATTGTTAAAAATCTTGAACCTGAAAATTGCCATATCGGCATTTAATTAATTAATCTGGAACCTGAATAGGTATAGCTAGACCAGGTTTCCTACTGAATAGGCCTTCAGGAGCTGGACTGAAGGCAATATAGTTCAGGCTAAAATTCGATATAATAAGACATCAAACGGGCATGATGAATTCATTGGCTTAAAAGGTATTCTTTTTTTTTTTTTTCAAATTTTTCCCATTTTTCCCCAATTTCGCACAGCCAATTACCCACCCCCTCACTCGGACTCCCTCCATTACTAGTAATGCCCCAACACACTGGGAGGATGAAGACTAACACATGCTTTCTTCATGTGAAGCCAGCCACCGCTTCCTTTCGAGCTGCTGCTGATGCAGCACTGCCTAGCAGCATCACAGAGCGCTTGGAGGAAAGCGCAGCGACTCGGTTCCGGTACATTAGCTCACAGACGCCCTGTGCTGCAGACATCACCCTAGGAGTGATGTGGGGAGAGAGCGCCATCTACCCACCCGGAGGGACCAGGGCCAATTTTGCTCCCTCTGAACGCCAGCAGCTTGATGGCAAAGCTTCATGAACAGGGGACCGAATCGGTGACCTCCCGTTAAAAGTATTCTTTTATGTGTTGACACCACTTCCAACAAATGCATTCAGCTACTTTACAGCTACTTCTATTGCTGACACAAATGTGCAAATGCACACAAATATAGCGTGTGTTTGTCCAGTTCCTGTAGATAGAATATTGCCACCATGCCTGATGCCAGGCCTGGACTAGATGAGTATAAAGGCCCTCAGCATTGAGCTGTAGAGCAGTGGAACTGTGTTCTCTCAGCAGGCAATACTTTTGGATGAGCCTGATAACTGTGGATGAGGTGAGGTGGTGATTATCCAACAACCTGCCCTCACTAACAACTAACTGTTGTTGCTAAGTGCAACCAAACCCTCACAACAATGCTACAAAATATAGTAGAAAGCTGTTCACTGCACTCCTCCTATATTAGCTGTCTTACCTTCTCCCCACAGCAGACTCTGTGCATGACTGAAATTGACTGAGTACCAGCCAGTGTCCTGAAGAGCTGAGAGGGTGACTGGGTCAATCTGAAACAGAGAGGGATCTCCCAATGTGGCCATCATGATGGAACCTTGCAGAACACGAGCCTCCCAGTGAGAGGAAACACCACCTGGACCAGCATCCTGTGTGACAGTGAGAGAGAGAAAAACAGAATGATTTAAGTTCTTGAATTTTAACAGTTATGTATAACTGAGAGGTAATATATATAATATATCACTGTGCATTCTAGGCTTTGTTCCATTTTTTGTGTGTTGTGTGTGTGTGTGTGTGTGTGTGTGTGTGTGTACCTGTTTCTCCAGTGGAGCTCCCAGTTCAGTGTGTGTGGAGTTCAGGTGTGTATGTAGAGATTTTATAACACTAGGAGAGTAGAGCCTCATCTGTCCTGTTTCATCTGTGTTGGTCACATGACCACGAAAAGTGCAGGCAACACCTACTTTACACACACACACACAACACACACCAAAACCTACTGTAAGACCACAGCACACAGTCTAATACATTTACTGCAATACACTCTGCACTAATTACACACTGTAAGCCTGGATGAACTGAACGTACTTAAATAATTATATTTAAGGCAATTTTTTGTAATGTTCACTGGAAACTTGAGTTAATTAGACTTAAAACTTTTAGTTATTATGTTAAGCATATTTATTTTCTGCCTATACAGTTGTCAATCTGAAGTCACAAATGTAAGCATATTAAAGAAGATAGCATGTTGTTGCATTGTTTTCCTGGTTGAGGACATTAAAGGGTTAAAAATGCATCTGCAGATACATCAGAGAAGCTTTACTGACTCACACTGACTCTGTGGCGAGAGAGAGCAGTCTCTCCATGTGCGGTAGAGCTCCTTACTGAAACCCAGCATGTGGAACAACTCGTGGATCACAGTCTATCAAACAGCAAAAAGGGGAAAACTTTAATATCATACTCACTTACTCTCATTTTTCTCATTCGCTTTCACTTAATTTAGTAATATACAGCAGTTACCTGCACCAAGCGTTCATGACTGAACTGATCCGCACGCAGTGACTCTCTGCAAATAACCATGACCCCTGCCACAGGTCGTCCGTCTGTGTCAGTCTGACAGTGAGCAGAATACGCCAGCACACTAGACTGAGAAAGACATTACAATACAATGGGTTAACCTAAAGTTGATTAAATATAGTATCATTTAGGAATGTCCCAATCTGATCAAGTATAAAAGAATAGGCTATTAGAAAATGTAAGATTTAAGATTTAGCTACGATCAGCCCGATCCTTTGTTTTTACTGCTGTGTACACAAAGATTAGATCAGATATGTGTGTAGGTTCTCCTGCATTAAATGTGGATTTGATTTCAGACAGAGTTGTCTGTCTGAATTGCATGGACAATTCTAGAGAGACACCACCAGTCACAATCATTACCACCCACTGCACTGTCCACTGTGGGTGGGGATGCTTTCTCTGATGTATTTTCGGTTAGCAAAAATTCATCTCAGGTTTTGTTTCAACTGATTGCATGGCTCTGTGTATAGCTGAGCCGCAGCCTTATGGGATGGATTTTTATTGTCTGGTGCTGGATTACCCATCTCTGCCCAGTACACACCGAACACTGAGGATCAAGAAATGTTAAATGCTCACACAGCTTCAAAAATGTAATGACCAATCTATCTGGAACCCACTATCAGGCCTCACTAAAAACTCCATTAGTTCACATCACCTTACTATGAGCATGCTGACCCATGTTTAGCCCCACTCATAAGATAGCACCTCATAACTTACACAAGGTTTGACATTCCCAAGCAAATCCCTGAGGTATATCTCAGTTTTTGCATAACATATCTATATATGTGTAACACAGGTCATAAAAAGAAAGAAAACAAAACCTATAAAACGCCAACAAAAAATATATATTAAATTCAAAAGACAATGCTTACATCAGCTCTACATTTCTCAGTGCTCTGAGTGTGCATGTAGAGCAGGAAGTCAGAGTCTGGGACCCCCATCCCGTCTGGCTTCAGCACTTTCAAGTTTGGCAGGTCAGGATGTGGATAGACGGTATAGCCCCTCAAGTGGTCTTCTGGGATCTGTCAGAAAATAGAAGACAAGAATTATGTTAGCCGATTATCTACCCATAATAACTCACACTGTCTTTTAATAAACAATGAAAGGCAAAGGTGTAAATGCCACTCAAATATAACTAGAATTTAAAATTATATGCAGCAATCTTGATCAGCATTCATAAACTCACAAAGAATAAAGACCATCAAGTAATTTTAGTTTGTTTTTAGAGTCAAGTTCAGATAATAAGACTTTAGATTGTACTGCATTTTTCCTAGTTGCATTCCATTTTTTTGCATTCTATATATATTTTATTTTTATCCTGTTTTTCTTTTATCTTTATGTACTTGTATCTGTATGCATCTTCTCTCATCTAAGAATGGCACTGTACACTTTACAATTAAATAATACAATAAATAAGTAATGTTTGGTAAGTTATTCAAATGTTTTGAACAGTCATGTATGTAAAAACTTCTGACTTACATTCACACCCAGGCAACTCTCAGCTCTGTATTTCTCATTGGCTCTACCACACCTGAGAATCACAGTGGGTAAGCAACATTCAATCATCTCATTTACATATTAGAAAAACAAAAGATGAAAGCTGATAAATTAACATTAGAAAAGAACATTTTTTAATACAAACAAAATGCAAGTCAAGTGACACAAGAACACTTAAAAACAAAGGTTTTCATAATAAGAAAAGGGTCATGGCAGAGGTAGTTCAGTGAATAGTGCTTTGTTAGTGGATTGTTAAGTACAGGGTTGTGAGTCCCATGAATTTTGACATGCTTTCTGGAAGAACTTTAAAGAACTGCTTGGACACACATGAGACTGTGGATTGAGGAATGTTAAATGCCCACACAACTACAAAAATGGAACTTCCCATCAATCACTCCTCTGACAGACTTTAATAATTCACATCACCTTGCCACCTTGAGCACAGGTGTGGAGGTTCCTAAACTGTCCCCTGAGATAACAATCCATGATCAATATGAATACTGCTATCCCATGACTTTTGCATGTCAGTGAACAAGGTTTGGATGCGCCTGGCTGAATGTGTATTAGTGTGTTCACAGAAGAGATGGGTTTAATTGTACCTGTTGTAGTTGGCAGAGCTGCTGTTTCTCCAGATGAACCTGCAGTACTTGTTTATGTCTCTGTTCAGCAGGAGTCTGTCAGGAACCCGCCTAACTTTGGAAATAGTGGTGGTTCAGGACATTGAATATACAGTTAGTGCAACAGGACATGTACAGTTCTAGTCCTGAATTAAACACTGCTCACTATGTCAACACACATACACACAGATCAATACACATGCCTACACTCACATACCTACACTAACATGCCATTGGGTAGTTTAGGAACAGAAACTAATATTGAGTCCCATGACTTTTGCCATTCTTGGAAGAATGCTGCTGCACTGCACTGTGGGATATGTGTGTGGGCCATCCTGCATTTAATGAGAATCTCATTTATTTGTATGCATGGACAATTCTAGCCAGATGTCATTAGTCACAATCCTTGCCACCCATTGTGCTGTCCACTGTGGGTGGTAATGCCTTCTATAATGTATACTTGGTACACTCCTGGACCTAAAGATGGAGGAACGTCAGATACATCCACAACTTCAGAAATGAAATATTCATCCATGAGCACCCACTGTCAGGCCTCACTCCAACTCCAATATTTAATGTCGTCTTGCCGTGAGCATGTCAACTATTATCCAGCATCAATCACAAGAAAACACCTCACGCCTTATACAGGTATGGGTGTTCCTGAGCCGTCCCCTAAGGTAACCCTGTGCTACAGACTGCTATCCCATGTCTATTAGCATGTCAGTGTACAGTACTTATAATAATACTGTTTGTTTAAGTTGCTTTAAATATATATATATAAATATCATCAACCAAACATGGGTACATATAACCAGTACATTATTTACATAACTAATAAAACAATTTATACAGCTCTGGAAAAAAAATAAGAGACCACTTAAAAACAATGAGTTTCTTTGATTTTACTAAATTAAAAACCTCTGGAATATAATCAAAAGGAAGATGGATGATCACAAGCCATCAAACCAAGCAGAACTGCTTGAATTTTGGCAGCAGGAGTGGTATAAAGTTATCAAAAAGCAGTGTGTAAGACTGATGGAGGAGAACATGCCAAGATGCATGAAAACTGTGATTCAAAACCAGGCATATTCCAGGCTTATTTTTTGCAAATGAAATGACAATATTTTTATTTGGAATTTGGGAGAAATGTTTGTAGTTTATAGAATAAAACAACAATGTTCATTTTACTCAAACAAAGCTGTATATACTTACTTACCTGTTTGTACAGTTATAAACACAGATTTAATACACACTTTTTTACAGTATTGTTAATAAAAACATTGAAGGATTGGGGTCACACTCACACACACACACACAAATCACCTGAGAGAAGGTTGGAGACAGTGCTGATGGCTTCACTAACTGCTGCTTCCACTCTCTCTCTTTCCCAGTGTGAGAGAGTGGGGCTTTCCCTCAAAGTCCACATCTTGATTCTGATTGGCTCGGGTTGAACAACATCTCTAATCCAATTTTTCTCCATTCTTCTAAACCTATGAGACTGAAGATGTTGTGATGTGGCATCCTGGGTCTTCTGGGTGGTCTGAAGAGGTGAGCCACTGTCTTTAGTAGAGAGGGGGGGCACCTCAGCTTGATTTAAGGGCCGGTCTGAAAGGTCTGACAGAGTAATGGGTAAAGACACCACTCTGACTGAGCTTTGTACCTCATCAAAGATACATCTTCCCAAAACACACACAGGACACAAGAGCAGCAACAGCAGGAGGAGGAGGAGAAGTGAAGGAACGGGGGATTCAGCTTCCATCTAAAAAAAAAAAAAAACTGTAAAATGTACAGATCAGTCAATGTCGAACACAACCTGAATTAAAGAGGACAACCAGGTCAGCATAAAACTATCATGATATTATATGTTTAATGTCCTGTATGTTTTGGATGGCTTAATTTGACCTACAAATCTCAATATTTTACACACAATAGTTCAACAAAGGAACATAAAATACCAGCCATATAAACTCTCATTAGCATGTCCTAACATGTTAAATTAATATTTAATATTGATAATAATGGGGATCAAATTGACCCCAAGGGTGTCACTAAACTTAAGGATAACAGGGTGGTTAAACTGTTCATCAACAAATAAACAGACTGAAATGCTAAATACTGAAAAAATGTACTATTTCTACAAAAAATCTTCTAATTTTTAAAGTATTTTTGTTTATTTGCATCTGTTCAAATGTGTACACGGAAATACAGTATTTATGCTGATGTCAATGCTCTTAAAATACATTTATTTATTTTTTTTAGAATTTCTCTATACAATAATTGCATGTGGAATCATAACATACATAGTGCCATCTTATTTCTGTTTAGTGTATTTGTGTATTATGAATAAATATGTATTTATTCATGTATTTATAAATTATGTATTTAACGACTTACGAATGTCTTGAAATATGGTGCAATTGAGCAATCTTCACTATGTCGACTAAATGGACATTTGTTTCATTATCAATATTTTAAAAACATTAAACATACCAATCCTGGCAGAATACTGTGTTTCAGGAGGTCTTAGTTTATAGTATACTACATCAATAAATAGTTTTAGCTCTTTTTAATAACAATTTATAGTCTCTTTACTGCATTACTGTAAATGCTGCAACAAACCTCTGTATTCTAGAGTGCAAAAATAAATCAATAAATAAATTAAAAAATACAGGGTCATTAACATGTTTAAACCAATCAGTCTGTCAAAATACATTAAACCACATTTATGACTACTTTAAAGTCTAATGCACTACATGCACTACTACAACTTCCTAGGTTTTAAGTTTCCCCTTCGTTTAAATACACTGTTCCTCTATACACAGCTTTGTGGGAAGACAATGAATCAGCAAAATTAAATAGAAATACAAAAAGGTCTCAATGAGCAGCTGTTTTACTCACTTGTTCCAGATGTTCATGACTTCTAGAAATGGTCACCACAGGTATGTATGGCCACTTCATTTCCACCTTCCACTTTATTTAAAGGCCTGCCTTGACTAGACTCATCTTTATTATGTGTGAAAGATGTGAGAGAACTGCCAGGACAATAAGCCTCTGATGTGCTAAGAAAGCTTTACAGTCATCCATGTAACACCTTTCCACGAGTTTCAGTCTTACTAACTGCTCTGTAAATTCCTACCTAACCTAACACCTTTCCAGACAGCATTAAGAACAATGGGAAAGACTGTGAATGCGAAATTGAATACAATTAAAACAGAATAATATGAAAAAATAAATAAATAAAACACTGGTAGTAAAAGTGCAAATCATTTATTCATTGTGAATCCTCTAGTTTTTCTTTTAGCATATATACAGTGAAACAACACATCCTAGTAAAATCAGTTTCTTTTCCATTTTCAACCACATTGTTCTATTGCAATCACCAATGACCAGAAACACATTACACAGCTAGGCATTTAAAAAAATACATTCAGTAATAAAAATAATATTGACAGGGCCAAAAAAAAGAAAAAACAAGAAAAACGGGAAGGTAACTGTAAGAGCAGGCAAGATCAGGTGATCATATTTATGGCACTAATATGTTTCATTCATTGTTCACTGAGGCAAAAGCTCAAACTAAAGGAGAAGAAGTCTTCACCAGAGCGACCGGGATGTCCTCCGGCTTGGTGGTGCGCACAACTGCCTCAGGCACCGAGAGGGATTGTCTCATCTAAGTGACTGCATTCACACACAACTAAACACACACACACATACTGTACACACAATCGACCAGGTGTGCGCACACAAACACGCACACACTTTGGAAAATTATTGCCACTACTGCCATGCACTACCATAGACATAGTCTGGGTGAATCAAAAAATCAAAGTGTAAACGTCAGTGCATGAGCGTGTGCGTGTGTGTGGCTTTTTATGTGCAAGTACATACACCTCACACGGTGTCTAGTGATCTACAGGAAGCTCATTCCAAGGCACTTCTGAGGAAAATACACAGCTAAACATGTAGCAGTGTGAGGTACACAAACACCTATAGATGGACATATATTGTTGCTATTACTGTCATGTAAAACCTTTTATCTCCATTTTGCCACTTAGTTACACACACTGTTAAAAAATAACTATAAAAGATTCTTTAAAAAAAGCAACAGAAGAACCACTATTTGTTCCCTAAAGATCTATGTCTCTCCAACAGAGATAAATGTGTAAGTGTGAAGAACCTTCAAATGTTTGGAAAGCCTTGACCTTACACTCAAACTTACAGGAGGCCAATCATTACATACAGACTTGGATCAATATAAATATATTTTGGACATATTTTGCTAGTTTGGAACATGCCATCAGCATATGATGACTGGAAACAGAACTCTGAGAACTTTGTGCTGGAGTTCAGTTGACTTCTGCTTATGGGAGGACGCCATAGGTGGAACTAAAAATGAAAGATTAAAAGTGGGTAGACAAATTGTGAAGAGTTATGAACACTGGTCATGAACATTTAGACAAGGTAGGAATGATATTTATAGAACTTGATGAGACAAAAAGGAAAAGCTTTAGGCATGTTCCTCTGCTCAAAATGTAGTTACTTCATAAAAATCACTTGGATTCAGATTTGCACAGAATTATTGACTATATCTGACAGAAATGACTTAACTAGTTGGACGTGTTTACAAGAATTTTTCACTAAAAAAAAAAATACAAATGGAAGTTTTACCAAAAGTTAAAATATGTTTGCGTCATGGTTCTACATGTAGAATGAACAACAATGCTCCTCTAGAAGAACTCATGGAACTCAGGAAGATTATATTTTAGTAACATATAATAATTTTACATGAAGATTACAGTATCCCAGTGTACCTGTGCCACATTTTAATGTTAATGGTTGCTATTCAAACTATGATTTTTTTTTTTTAGAATAGAAGGGAAGAATGACATCACTTTCCGTACAGTATTAATATTATTGGAAGATCCTCTATGTTGAGAGTTCTAGCTGTACTTGAGTCCACTGTTACCTGCCTTTTTTTACTACAAATATTTACTCTTTTGTTTATTATTTAATATAGGTGTTCTTTTTTTAATCCTTAACACCACAAAATGTTCTGCTTCTTAATTTTGTATAAATACGGCAGAAAAAAGTCTAAAAGACAAAATTTCACTGTAAAGGAATCTAAACAGCTGCTTAGATATTCTTATATCTAAAAAATGTACAGAGAATCAAAAGTGGTTCTTCTAAAGTATTTCCTAAAGAACAATTGAACCGTTTAAATCTTTTTTTATCTGGCAGTTGTTCTTTACATTGTGTCAAGCGGTCATAAAATAAAAAATGATCTAAAAGAAATGCTCTAGAATGACTTGTAATACAACCTTTCTACAATGATAAAAAATATTATTAAAATTATAAAAAATGATTTTTCCCTCTCCTGCTAAGTTGGAGATACAAGGTTTTGGGCAACATATAGTGTCTAACCATATTAACCCTGTAGAAGACAGATTCGGTGGAAAAAATAACCCTAAGATGCCAGACTGGATATGTGTAGCATGGTGCTGTATACTGAGCAAGAATAAGACATAATACAATTTCATTTAAAGAGGCAAGGAAAGAATCTCTGTGCAAAGTGGTCCTCCGTCACACACAATCTCTGAGTAAGTGCACATCCAGCACAAGCACACATCCATACATACACAGACACACACAACCACACACACAGAAGTCTCTGACATTCATACAAACACTCAATCTTAAGTCAGGAAAACAAATCCATTCCTTTGAGTTAAGGCACCTTGCCAACATAGACTACACAGACCATTATGCCGCTTACGTGCTGCTGAGATCATAAATTAGTGGTGAAAAAGAAAAACAGAGAAATTAAGAAAAGAAAAAAAAACAGAGAAAGGCAACAGAGATTGGCTTGACGGGGAAAAAGCAGCAGGTTTAGCTCAGGTCAGCATGGGCACGTCGTCCTCAGAGGTCGTATCATCAGAAAGAGGGATCAGCAGCACCTCGTCGTCTGAGGAAGAGGAGGAAAAAGAGGGCGAGGCTGAGAGATGAAGAGCAGTCGGAGAGGAAGAGGGTCTGAAACGAGAGATACTCCGCCCCAGAGAATGAAAGAGCGATGCCAGTGAAGGGCTGCTGGGTGCAGTGGCTACTGGAGGAGGGTGTTCTCTTTCTGGGACTTCAGCAGGCTGGATGGAGGAAGGGGGTGGATTTGAAGGAACAGGTGGAGGCTGCGGTGGAGGCTGAGCTTGAGGCTGAGCTTGAGCCTCCGTTTGCTGTTCCTGCTCTGTCTGCTGGGGTAAGCCCACTTTTTGAGGCAATGATTGACTGGCCACTTCCCTGTCTGATGAGGAACTTCCAGAGCCTGACTGATTGGACTCCTGGTCAGGAGTTGCAGCCTCTGTCAGTTGACCAGTGGAACTGGTGGTCTGCGTGGACCTCGATGCAGGCCTGGAAATGATGCCCCACCGCCGCAAGCGGCGAATTGCACGGCGGACAAATCGTGGCCTGCGTCTTCGTCTGGGAGAGGAAATATTGTCCTGTCTGAGAAGCTGAAGCAGTCCCCTCAAAGACAGAGAGGTGGGCTGAAAGAGAAAACATTACAACAATCAAACTGCTACTCCAAACCACAGTTTAAAATAACTGAAACTGTCAAAAAGCAAAATGCTAAACTAATAAAAAGTAAAGGCTGTTCCTCATTGTAGGGAATTGTGAGAACTTGTGCTTCTGGCTTTGCTATGTCTCGGCATAATAATGGATTCATTCTTTCCAAAAGAATGCCTGGCATCTGCAGATGCAGCCAAGCCCAAACCTGATACACGGGCAGCTTTGAATCAGCAGCAGGAAAGAATTTTTATTAGGGTTTATCTTAGCTATGAGCCATTCAGTACACCAAGAAATACACAGTGAAACTAGGCCAAATTGTGTTAATCATACTATTAATGCATTTCTGTACTATTTAGAAATGCTTCCCAATCCTTTGTATTACCTAAAGCCACATGCCAGACAACACTACAACAAAAAGTTTTTTTTTTCCCCTTTTACCTCATTGGGGTTCTCAGTTGGAAAGTCCTCCACTGGTGGAATGATTCCCTGAGCAATCAGCTGGCCATAGGAGGGCGGAGCCTGTTGCTGGATAAACTCTGCTTCTTGGCGGCTGATTGGTGCAAACAAGCTAGAGCAAAAAAAGATCAAATAAAATTGTATAAATGCAAAATAGCCATAAATTCTAGATACCTAAATAAAATATTGTCATATTTTATGACCCTACATTTACAACATATGTACCTGTATTCACGAGTGCGAAGTGAGTATAGCTTGCAGGTGCAACCCATAGCAATGACCAGCAGCAGGCCACACACCAGACTGCCCACGGTTGCTGCAGTGATGACCTTTCGAGGCAGGGTCACAGTGCAGTTCATCTCATCTGTGCCATCCTTACAGTCCACTTGCCCATCACACCGCCAACTCTCAAACACACACCTGCGCATGGACACCACAGGATATCACAGGTTTCACTTTTACACAAACACCTCAAAACAGTTAACTAAAAGTGACCCTTATTTAAAATGACAAATAATAAGTTAAACAGTAAAATGTAATACAAACATAATACAACAGTAAAAATGCTAGTTTTTAAAAACTACACTGAATAATAAGAATTGTGAATGAAAGCAAATTGGCATATAAAGCAGGTCTAATTGTTATATTTCAATAAAGAAAAATATAAGCTCTAAGGTAAGGCTCTGTAGCTTGCCTGAACTGCATTAAAGTTATGGTCCTCTTTTTTCATGCAATCATATTATATCCAAATATAACTGTAGTTTATGGTATTTTTAGAGGTGGGGAGTAGCGCAAGTAGCACAAAATGTTCCATGGCTTTTGTCAAATATAAAACATTTGTTTTAATGTGGGAAAAAAAATCTGTCTGACTTAATCCACATTTATAAACATTTAGTTATTAAACACAGTTCAAACTACTGCAGCTCAATTGCCTTAGTATGTTTAAGCACATTTGTTTTTACTAAAGATTATTCAGGTTACTATTAAACAATTAAAACAGAACCATCTACAGTCTCACACCTACCTGTCACTGTCACAGTGGAAGGTGCCAGGTTGGCACACAGTGCATTCTCTCTCATCACTGCCATCTGCACAGTTCAGCTGGTAGTTGCACCTTTCATTGAGGGAATAGCAGAAAGGCCGGCCTATAACGTGGCCTGTTCTCTGTACTGATCCGCAGGGGAAGTGGCCAGCAAGACACCCACCACAGCCCTCCTCATCTGTGCCTGTCTCTGCACAGTCCCAGTGACCATCACAACGTTGCTTCTGTGTGTAACAGCCCCCCTCGGATCCTTTACAGAGACCCTCCCATGGTAGGCAATAGTCTGTGATACGATAAGTGGCATTAAAGCCCCATCCTTTAGATCCAGCTTTTGTGCGATAGATTACAGAGAGCAGGCCAGTCTGGGACTCCACCTCCACTGCTTTGTAATTGGATACACTTTTGATCTATCAAAAACAAAGAAGAAAATAAATAAAAGTCTGATGTGTGAAAGAATGCCACACAGGAATACATATTATATGGTCTAGTCTAGATATTATATTGTGGTGGACCATTCTCCACACATAATGGTAATGTAAGGGGTGCTTAGTAGTTTTTAAACAATGAATAAATTCACATGCACACCAATGGTACACAATTAGTTAGAGATAACAATATGATTATGTAAACAGCATGGTTTCAACATTTCAGTTCAATCTAATTCTGAACATGCTTTGGCTTTTTCAGTAGCACCACACCGCATACAATATACACTGCCTGGGCAAAAAAAAAAAAAAAAAAGTTGCAACCTAAATTTAACTAAGCAAAAAATGTGGGGTTGCTGCAGTTGGTCAGGTCTTGGTTCAGCAACAGTATGTGCTGAAAGAATGAGGTCAGCTGACTACTTGAATGTACTCAATATAGACCAGGTTATTCCATCAATAGATTTTTTTTCCCTGATGGCACGGCCATATTCCAAGATGACAATGCCAGGATTTATGGGGCTGGAATTGTGAAAAAGTGATTCAGGGAGCATGAGATCATCATTTTTACACATAAATTTTTCACCACAGAGTTTAGACCTTAACCACATAGAGAATCTTTAGGAGGTGCTGGAGAAGACTTTGTGCAGTGGTCAGACTCTCCCATCATCAATGCTGCTGCAAAATCTTGTTGAAAATTTGCAAAAAAATGCAACACTGAATTGAAATAAATCTTGTGACATTGCAGAAGCTTACTGAAACAATGCCACAGTGAATGTGTGTCGCAGTCAAAGATTAAGGAGGTCCAAACTAATATTAGAGTCTATGTTGGTGGTGAATTATTTTTGGCCAGGCAGTGCATGTCCAAATGTTTGTGAACACCCCTTCTAATGAATGCATTTAGCTACTGTAAGTGAAACCTCCTGCTGAGACAGATGCACAAATGCATACACGCACGCACACACACACGCACACACACAAACACACACAGCTTGTCTAATCCCTGTGAAGAAGTATTGCCAATAGAACAGGATGTTCTGCAGCAGATGAACATGTATCTATTGGCACCATGCCTAATGCCAAGCAGAGGCTAGAGAGGATGAAATGCCTAGCATTGAGCTGTGGAGCAGTGGAACTGTGTTCTCTACGAGTGCTCAATTCAATATTTTTTTTTATTCGTCGTTGGGAATGAGGTAGGGCGATGACCTCAATACCTCACAATCAAAAGCCTGGGTAGTACAGTCTGTTAATTAAAATCTTTTTTAATTAATGTGATTTCGGAATAATTCTTTATAACTGATACTGTGCCCGAATGTATAACAAAAAGGATGACCCACAAACATTTGGGCATTCATTACACAGTGTTTCCCTTTCTGTGCATAATTTGTGGGGTTGCTTCGACTGATTGACGATATCCTTGCTTGGAAGACTACCCTTAAACCAGCAATGACACTGAGGTGTGGCAAAATCCTAGACACATTTGATCCGAATTCGATTAAATATGACTATCACACAAAACCTTGCATCTCCATTTTTGATATTTTTCACTTTTTGATAGTTTGAACCTAGCTGTAATTCTTGTCAAGATTCCACAATGAATTAATCAATATAAATGTGTCAATTTTACACTTAGTTTAACTTAAAGTAAAGATGTTTAGATTTAGTTTTTTATTCCCATCTCTTCTCCTGCTAGGTTGACAATTTGGGGATATGGCCAATACCACGTGTATGTTCTTAGTGAAAGTGATAAAATATCCAATGGTTGCGGGTATAACATATGTGGACCACATACATTCCAAGCATGTCAAAACCTGCAAACACACGTAATTTTTAAAATGAATACAGATATACACTTACAATTTTAATAACGTTGCCGGTTCCGTTTGACTGGTCAGTAATAACCAGTTCATCTCTATACCCTAGGTCCAATTGCTGGAACTCCAGCTTGAGGGGTCGTGGGTCCTGTGGGTCAACTGTCCAAACACACTCCATTTGGGCTCCAGTCCGCAAAGGTGGGATAAAAGAGCCGTAAAACGCCTGTAGAATGCCTCCACATGGCCCTCCTTGCGAAAGAATAGGCCAGTTGGGTTTCTCGGTGTCAGAATCCACAGCTGAACCAGTGGGGGTTTGAGTCAGGAAGGACGAGGTGTTGTGGATGTCGCAGCCGTCCTCATCAGAGCCAAGCTCATCCCCATCCCCGAGGCACTCCACTTGGCCATTACAGTGCCAAGCTGCAGGGAGACACCGGTCACTGTAGCACTCAAACTCACCAGGGTAACAGGGACCAGTGTCTGGACACAAAAAGAAAACAGGTTTTAGAGATTTTGCCATTTAGATTTCTGCATACATAAAAATCTGACAACAAACAGCATTGGTACACTAAACTCTACCTTTGATGTATGATAAGCGGACTACTGCAATGGAATAGAAGTGTGGGTAGTATCGGTGTGTCACTGTAATGTTTCCCCCATACAACTCCAATGGCTTAGGCAGCTGAGAACCACAGAGTGAGATGGGTTCACTGTTTGGTGTTGCCAGATGTACCCATTCTCGCCCACATCTCACATAAAACTCGGAGAAACTAAAAAATAACAAAAAAAAAAAAAAACAGAAATGAGAAGTCAGAGGATTTCAATAGATTAATGTGCCTCTAATGTGGCACAAAAAGAGATTAGGAAGGAATGTTTAGTAAAGCATATTCAATGCACTGCCTGAACATGAATACTGACTGCTATTAATAATTGATAACTGCCATTTAGGAAGTGGCTGTTTCACCTCAAATAATGTTAATATTTAATAAATATTACTATGTCAACATATTCTTTTTGGGTAAACTTGGTTTTGACCATGTTTTAATCTTCTGTTTAACTTTAGAACTCTTACTGTAATGCATCATTTCACAGCTCAGTTTATATAAAAGTTTTAATTCCCCAACACATTCTGATGAGAGGACAGTACCTGATGATTACACGTTCACCCACTGAAGATGTGATTGTCCAGCTGCAGTTAATTGGACCAGGAGGACCATGAAGGGTGGAACTATAAATTTCTCCTTGCCTGTCCTGTAGAACTTTTGGCGATTTCCCACAATACACTGTTTAAAAAAAAAAAAAAAAAAAAAGAGGAACACCTTGATTACATAAATAGCACAAGTGCTCTAGAGTTCTGAAATGTAACACTTAGTTTTATAGCTACAATAAAAGACATAAAAGTGGAAATAACAAATTACACAACATATGCTGTTTGCAAGACTGCAACCAATAAAACAATATCAACATTATCAACAACAACTTGTTCATGCATTCATACATAAAGATTTATTTAAAAAAAAATAATAATAAAAAAGGAAAACCTCAAGCACAGAAACTACACTAAGGCAGAGGTTAAGTTTGAGGCCCATTTAAAAGCCAGCTAGTCATGCATAAGGAAAGGGATCACATGATTAAGGAAATAAAAAGAGAAAAATTATTACAGAGCTTCCTTGATTACGTGATTACACAAGCAGCCAATCAATTCTTATATATCTAAAAGGATATATAAGATGCTACTTAAATTTTTAAGCTCAACTATGCCATATTTGGTTACTTGGTGGGTACCACATATTGGCATGCAATAGAAAAGCAAACACTACCATAAATAAGACCATAGGTGCGCACATAAGTAATGTAATGTATATATGTTGTAGATACCCATGAGTCAATTGTCCAAACAGTATATGCAAGGCGTAAAACTTTGCAAAAAAAAAAAAATCAGGGTTTTAAAGTTTTCACTCACTTAAACTGGAGGCCTGCTCCAGGTTGCAGGCTGTAAAAAGAAGCAAAAGAAAAAAACATCAGCTTAAAAAAAATGTGTATTGCCACCACTCTGTAAACAAGACTCTGCCATACAGTAAGTCACTGTCACTATGTGCAATATTTCAGCATTACTATTTATTTGCTATTTTTTTTTCAACCTACGTTATATATAAAACTAACATAAAAGGATTATGTTGTCTTATAAACAAAGAAAATCAAAATGCATTCTGTGCAAATCTCACCTGTCAAAAATAAAATACTGAAGATGCAAAGGCTGAAAGGGGCAGCCATGCTGTTTTGTATAAATATATAAAATGTAATTTAAAAGAATATGGTCAAGTAGTCCATTAGTTCCCCACAGTACAGGACGCCATCACTGACAAATTTTGCTGTAAAGGAGAAACACAACAGAAACACCAAAAAGATCAAACACTGAAAAATATAAATGAGTTATTTCATAGATCAGAGTAAATCAGTGTAGGTGTATAAAGTTAGCAAAGGGACAACCCTTTATGAGTTGTGGTAGATAAACAATATTTAGTCAGTGTCAGCAACACATTACCTTAACATAAGAAACTGGTTTCTCAGTTTACATGGTCAACTTTAACCCTAAGGAATAACTTTAGAAACTAGAAACTTATTTAATTGCAATATTAAACTGTTACATTTGGTTAAGGAACTATTACCCATATAAAATGACTGGTAAATGATTTATTAAACTGAGAGAAAGGACAGTAAAACTGATGGAATTATTTATTAAACTGAGTGAACAAGTTATTAAACTGAGGGATCAATATATTAAACTGAGGGAAAGGATTGTTAAACTGAGTGAACAATTTATTTAAACTAAGCAAGCAAGTTTTTAACTTAGCAAACAAATTATTAAACTGAGTAAACAAGTTATTAAACTGAGAGAAAGGACAGTAAAACTGATGGAATTATTTATTACACTGAGTGAACAAGTTATTACACTGAGGGAACAAGTTAATAAACTGCGGGAAAGATCTTACAGGCTCCCTAAGCGAAACTGTTCCTTACATAAAGCTAGATGTGTTAGCTAGGTTATCTTCCTACTAAACACTAATACGGTCAGTGAGGATTTTGCTTGTTATTGCTTCAGTTATTGTAAAACCGAACTTAGAAAAAACCCTTATGCAAACCAAACCTTTTAACAAACATTATTAAAGTATAACCGTGAATAACTGAGAGTCTGTAAGGGGTAGGGGGAGTTAGTTTATGGTAGAATGTGCTCAGCAACAGCAGTACAGAGAGATGGTTAGCTCTGAGTGCGGTGGATTTCCCGTCTCGCCCCGTTTCTGTTTCTCGGCAGTGACGCATTCTCGCGTTTAGTTTCGATAAAACATCAGGATTACCAAAGAGAAAACACGACAGGAAAAGACAGGACTCAATTAAAGCACCTGTCTGTACGGAGCCCATCTGAGAGGCATTAATAAATGATCTAATCCTGTTCAGAGTTCAGAGTTCCAGACTCTCAGTAACTCCGCTGACTTTGTTAACGCTAATCCGAGCTAAGCTAAGCTAACCCTCACCAGCAGCCGCTGTTGCTGCTCATATTTTACTCGTTTTCCGCCACAGAAAGCTGCTGTACAGCCTAAATACCCATTTGTTTGACGGCCCGGCAGTTGATTATTTGGGCTCGGTGAGCTTCTGGGGAAGACAGGACCGTTTTCCTACCTTTCCTCCGTCTTTTCGGTTGTTGACATTCGCTCAATCCGCCACTTCCGTGTCAGTCCGATAGGGATCAAGCGGACGCCCACGGACGTCCTCCTGGTGACGTCAACGCGCAACTGAGCGGCTAGCGGCGTGAGACCCGAGCAGCTCTTACTATAATAATTATATACAGCTCAGGAAAAAATTAAGAGACCACTTCTGAATTAGTTTCTCTCTTTTTCTATTTATAGGTAAATGTTTGAGTAAAATGAACAATGTTGTTTTATTTTAGAAACTACGGACAACATTTCTCCCAAATTCCAAATAAAACATTGTCATTTAGAGCATTTATTTGCTTGTAAATAATGAAAAGAAAACACGTTCATATTCATAAAGCTTTAAGAGTTCAGAAATCAAGATTTGGTGGAATAACCCTGGTTTTTAATTACAGTTATCATGCATCTTGGCATGTTCTCCTCCACCAGTCTTACACACTGCTTTTGGATAACTTTATGCCACTGGTGGAAAATGTCAAGTAATTCAGCTTGGTTTGATGGCTTGTGATCATTCGTCTTTATTATATTAAAGAGGTTTTCAGTTAACAAAAAAAAAAAAACTCATTATTTTTGGTGGTCTCTTATTTTTTCCAGAGCTGTATATTTGAGGAATACTATAATACACTGTGAAATTTAAACAGTTAATCCGATTTAAAACAGATAACACCATTTATTACTGTTTTGTAAGATTGATACATTTAACTGTGTTTAAATCAATGTATGAATATCGGATAACATAAGGATTTTTTAATTAATGTATTAAATTAAAATATTTAAAATGAATACATTTTAATTTTAATGTAACAACTTTCATTCAAATTACTGAACAGATTGGACATATACTATGGTAAATGGTAAAAGTAAAAGTAATAAATAGTACCTAAGTTCATAAATACAACATCATTGGGGGGAGGCCTGTTTACTACTAGGATGATGCATTAATGTGTAAGTAATGAACACTGTATAAGTAATATAGATAAAATTAGATTTATGGGTCTTCAGCAGGAGTTTTTTTCCAGTTTTGATCTGCTTGTTATTGTCTTCCTTCCTTCCTGTTTCTGTTGGTGTGATTACAATATTTTTCACATTTTCAACCATCCTTTTCAAGTGTTCTATGTTTTGTTTGAAAAAAGAAAATTCAATAAAATGTTAATCATAAAAAATTGTAATGTAACAAAATTAGCCACATGTTCACATAATGATTGATTTTCAACCTTTTTCGCTTTTCAACCGCGTTAAACTCCCAAACCTACAAACCAGTAAAAGCTGGTGCTGAGCTGGACTGTTCAGCAGGTATATGTAACACACCGCCTTAAACACTAGGGGGCGCCGCTGTAGTGCGCTGGACACGCGCTCTTTTTAAAACCTCGTAACATCAGTTTGTGTAAAAGTTACAAACGAATAAATAAATATACGGTGGTTATACGGTGGATAATATACATGCACGTCTATAAACTCTTTAATAATTACAATTTAGACTGAGCCGCCTGCAAACATAATACAACAAAATGTATTTCAAACAACTGCAGTACATTAGGGAAAACACTTTTTGGCCATTGTCATGCATTTTCAGATGTTTTAAAATTATGAATTAATTTCACCTATACCTATTTTTCATATTCATGTTGGGAAGCATTTGGAAGCTTTCCCAAATATTAAAAGAAAGATTAATCTGCATTCATTTTTCTATCGTCTAATGCACTGAAACAGTGGTTGATTTAATATTGATTAATATTTTTTTATATTGTTTATATGAAACCTTACATTAAATTTGTACACTTGGTTGTATTTTGCTCTTATAGCTTGTACTGTGTTCTTGCTATTATTATATATATTTATATATATAGTGCCAGTCAAAAGTTATGACACACCTTTTCTGCACTGTAACTTTCTAACTGTAAAACATATGGAGTTATTTAGTGAACAAAAAAAAAGTGTTAAACAAACCAGAATAGGTTTTATATTTTAGATTCTTCGTAGTAGGAACCTCTTGCTTAGATGACAGCTTTGCACATCTTGGCTGGATTTTCTGCTTTATGAGTTTTAGTTTTTTTCACCTGGAAAGGCTTTCAGTTATCAGCTGTGCTGAACTCATCCAGAGTTAATTACATTAATTTCTTACCTCTTAATGTGTTTGAGAGCATCAGTTGTAAAGTTGTAAAGAGTAGAGTTGGTATACAGTGAATAATCCTGTTTGAGTCATGTTCTAATTAATATTATGGCAAGAACAACTCAATTAATTAAAGAAATACTTTAAAAAATACTTTAAGTCATCCACAAATGCAGTGGCAAAAAAGAAATCAAACGTTATGATCTTATCAGTACCTAGGAAAGGAAGGCCAAGTGTGTGCGTGTATTTTTTTTAATTAAGGACAAATGCATTTAGGCTACTTTCACACATTTTCATGTATTAATACATTAATTTGATATACATGTATTTTCCATATGGGTGTTTGGAGGCTGCTGGACTGAAACCCGCCCTCTTGTGGGTTCAGATGATGCTCTCTGGATGGAGGGGGCAGTCTGTTTGTCCAGGGGGAGGGGAAAGTACTTTTTTTCTTTGCCTCTCTCCCTCGTTTTCCGCACTGTTGGGAAGAAGAGCAAGCTCAACCACGTCTGCAGCTTTTTTACACAGAGAGATCGGCAGCAGAGAGGACAAAGGGAAAAGTGCAGACAAGATGAGACACGGAGAACTGTAGAGCAGTTCCTCACACAGCGTGTTTCCACCCAGCTCTGCTGCTCTCTGACACCTTTCTTCCTCCAACTTTCTACCTGAGTCTAACTAACTTTTGCACAGAACCCTGTCCAGCCTAGATAAGTGTTTTTTTATATATGTGGTGAACGTTGTTTAAGTGCTGTATTCTCAGCTTTTGGCAATTTTTTGTTACAATTTGCACAGTTTTTGGTTTGTTTTTTGGGACCAAAAATATTTTTCAGGCACTTTTCAGGATTCCCCCCCTTCTGCTGGAATGATTTGACTCTGGAAAGAAGCCAGAAGTAGCACCAGCAGGAAGAAGAAGAAAAAGAAGTAGTTTTTTTGAGTTTTCCTTGTGTGTTTGTTTTTGGAGGCTTGCAGCAATGTTAAGGCCGGCTGTGCTGTGGCTGCTGACCACCATCCTCCTGGCTGAGGGAACAAACGGCGAGAAAGAAGTCAGAGCAGAGGTTAGTGCACTACTTTCAATTGGACACAATTAGATAAGAACTATCACACATCAGTAGCTCTGCTTTAGAAGTGTGTGTGTTTTTGTGCTCATCAGTTTTGTGTTGGCCAAATGTCTTTATGGTGGAATTTAAATATTATATTTTGGAAATTATGGGGACATTTGTTTGGTCCCCACTAAGGCAAACACTTTACAAATTCAAAACAAATCAAAAAAGTTGATTAAAACTTAATATTATTAATCAATTTGTATTTTGTATTTGTATAACCTACTTAAATGCTTTATTACATAGGTTACTGCTTAACATTACTGTATTTAAACTGCATGGAGAGTCTTTATAAGTAATAAATGCTGTTCCCCAAAACAGGCCTGAGGCATTCACAAAATTGTGAAATACAGGAAAAGCATATGTGTGAGTAAGTGGCAACATATGTCTTAGTCAGCTGTATGTTCTTGCATATAAGTATGTGCATATTTGTGTGTATATATGTATATATATATATATATATATATATATATATATATATATATATATATATATATGTGTGTCTTTTATACTTGAAAACAGGACTAAGTGTAGTTAACAGAGTACATCTGCAGTTATAACAAGGTAGATAGATAGATAGATAGATAGATAGATAGATAGATAGATAGATAGATAGATAGATAGATAGATGCTTTAAAAGTGGACACTGACAGAATCTGTGCTCAGCCAATAGTCATCTTGCTGTGTCATTTATATAGTAATAGAAAACACAGAACTGCTTAAAACCTACAGATTCAGCAACTTGCTCCAGCAAAGAAAAGCACTTTCGCCATGGTTAATGTATATGATCTTTCCTGTCTGTTTTGCTTTTTTTTATTCCCTGAGTGTTTTGAGCTAAAGGTTAAACCAAAGGGTTTATAGGCAAGTCCACTTGGCAGCCATCTTTGCAAAAAAAACGGGCAGTTATACCTACTAAAACAAAACCAGCCTCCTATCTGCTTGATTGGAAAGAGACCAAAACACTCTAAACTAAAGGTCTAGTTACCATTTGAAACATATTTAACATCACTGATAAAATCTGACAAAAGCCTCATCAATAGTTTGTACTATTTTATTCCATAAAGCACAAAAATATGTTTTTTTGGCTTGGTATGGCTACTGGGCTTGTGCAGATCTCCACATCTAGGAGGGACTTCCTCACTAGCATACTGACCATCTTGCACTCGCAGTGTAAGAAGCAAGCTGATTGGCTCTTTTTGTTGAAGGGCGGGACTTTATCCTTGATCAGATGCTGGGATGTGTATTCTCCCAAGCCATATTGCATAAAATAATAACAAATTACAGTATGCCCGGGTGAGTGATTGCTGATGCCTTCAAGCCCCCAACAGTGATCTAACAGGTTTAGTTTCTGGACCTGTTGGCGGAAGTTGGTGCTTCAGCTAGCTACAATATAATAAAAGTGCAGGTTAGAAACTGAGGAGAAACTGAAGATGGAGTTTTACATATATGCCATTTTGTTCTGTATGGTATTGCATCATTTTTAGTATGACTAAACGTGTTTTGGATCGTAGACAGAATCATCATGTGTTCCTCCTGATGAAAGATCGTATATAACCCCAATCGGTTGTGTACCAAACCACAACCGATATAAGATTCACAAGACTTTGTAGGGTGAATCTAATAAGTTCACATCCTCTTCAAACAAACAAATATACCAAGTAATGTTACTGAAGAGAAGTGCACCTCCTTCGGCTACTTCCATTTGCATAAGGCCAGTTTCTCAGACAGAGATTAGGTCTAGAGCTGAACTAAATTACACAGACTTTAAGGATTCAACTTCGAAGATCCTTTTTTAGCCGTGCACCAGTCTGTGCCTGGGAAATCAGGCCTGACAGTAATAAAGCGTCTCAAGCTGACATCATCTCACAACATTACACACAACCTGTGATCAAGCAGCTAATGTCTGCCCCAGAGATGACTGTCTGTAAGAGTCATACTGCAATTGGGAGAACAAAGAAAGAATGAAAGAAAGAAAGAAAGAAAGAATGAAAGAGAAGAAGGAAGGATGGAAGAAGGAAAATGTAGCGCGTTCAGGTGAATTTTTGAGGATTTGACTCCAAAAAATAAATTTAAGTAACATAAAGCCTCACAGAAAAGACTGCGTTTGAATTCTGACTGCATGAGCTTCTCTTTATTAAGCTCCTCCTCTTTCCATCCTTCACATTTCTAAACCACTGCGAACAGCAGCCAAGGCTAAGGATGGAAAATTCAGCCCTACTGGCATACACTCGCTCCTTCAGGTTTTCACAGACGGTAACAGCCTCTCCGACTGTCACGCGGGAGTCATGTGATCTGAGAGAAAGGTCACACCCGAAGTCAAACCCCAGACACGAAAGCACATATGCTCTCTCCTGGCCCTAAATCTTGTCAGGATAAAAGCTGCATATAGAAAATTGACTATGAGTTCCAGTAATAACCACAGAAATCCTGTGCTTATTGTTGTGTAAAGATGCACAATGATATCAGAAACATGCTGATAGCATATCAGTATTGGCAGATCATTGCTTATTGCTTATCAGGCAGATAATAATATTTGACAGATGTTTTAAACAGATATATTGTAATGCTCTGTACTATATATTTAAGCATTAGAGAATACACTAAGGGTCAGTTTCCCAAACAGGAATTAGGCCAAATCGTTTAATATAGTATCCTTCTAATAGAACGTTTCTATCTAAAATGCCGTGTACTCCAAGACTAGGCTTAATCCCAGTCTTGGAAACTGCCAATGTGTCTTCAAAGGTTCTCAAAATGCATTTAGAATTTTAAAGAATTATAAAACCCCATGTGCATTAAGCTGTGGAAAAATAAAAAAGCTATACTATCTGGATGAGTTGATGAGAGTTGGGGATGTAGTGAGGTCTTAATCCTGACCTCCTTAAATATCTTGCTGCCAAATACTATTAAATCCTTACAGCAGTGCTTTAAAATGGAGGACATCGTCTTTATTGACCAACAAAAGCTGGGTACATTATTTTTTTAGCATCCAAACTGGTCCTAGAGGCTCACTGCCAAACAAAGATCAGAGTATTAGCCTAACAGTACTTTAATAATGACCGGATATACAAGTCTTTCCTTCTGACTTATGTTTACCAGTTAAATTGTGCAATTTAGCTCCAAGCAGCTTCTCTATTCTTACTTTGTTTTTATTTAGGAACAGTCTTCTTGTTTTTCTTTTTGACAGAATGTCTAGAGTTCCACTTCAAACTTTAAGCAATCCCAAGATACAACTGTATAGACTTGCTGCTGTTGTTACAGGTGCAGTTGTTGAGATTTTCTAAGGAAAAAAAAACTGCAGACCTTATGGAAAACAGCTGGAAGATTCTCTCCCCGTGTCCTTCTTTTTCTCTGTCTCCTCCACTGCCAGCAGCCCACAGAAAGATGATGTATTTATTCCAAGTAGTATCACAGATGTTGTAACTGTACTAGATTCCTCTCTAAAGCTCTGTTGGGATTGGACTGGTTTATCGGAGGGACGTCTGTAATAGAAATTGTGCATTCCTTCCCTGTGCTAAAAAACACCTAAGAATAAGCCAGTTTAGATTTAGACCCATCTGAATAGGCTGCTGTTTTTTAGTCTTTATGTACAGTGAAGAGGCTGCTAGTGTGTACAATTGTCATGAAGTGCTTAAACACTGGCATCATTTTGCTGTCACGAAAATCCTTGTATCTTCAAAACTGCAATTTACAGGATCTTACATTTTAGTGTAAAAAAAATCTGTTTTCCAAATAGTTTTGCAGCATTTCTTTTGGTTAATGCCATCAGAAATATATATGGATAATGCCAATCCTTATCAATAAAAATGCCAGCCTAAATGCACCCAGTATGGATTTGAAATAGATATAAACACTCAAAATAAAAACACAGATCTAAACATTTAGTTGACTTCGGGAGGAAATCTAAGTCACATTTGAGCCACATATTATAGCAGTGTAAACATGTCCGTCTCTCCAAGACTCATTCAACAACCAAATCTTCCACCAGTACAACTGTAACATTAGTAGTAATTGTCATGCAACCAGTGGATTTGCATTTTCTGTCCCACATAGCAGTCAGATTTGAGCCTGACTAACCAGAGATGCATTTGTCTACCAAGTGTAAATACACGTGACTAAAATATTATCATGATCTAATTCAGATAGTAGTCGGAAGTGACCAGGTGTTTTGTGCTCTGGCCTTTGCTTGTGACTCCCATTCCCATCACACATGTATATTAGTTAATCTGTCCCTGGATTTACTTTTAAAACATGTGCAGTCACTTTATTCAGTGTCTTAACAAGTGGTTTATAAATGTTGCTGTAAGCACATCACAGCTCTTTTCTTCTGAGCAGGATAGTGATCAAGCCGTTGGCATGATTGGGTCGTCAGGTGTGTGTGAGTGTAAATAGGTCAGTAATGTGTGCTGCCACGCGCCCAGGCTCTGTGAGACCGAGACTCAGGCTCTGATGACCACAATTCTCTGTTTTTTCCGCTGGCACAAACCTGAAGGGAACAACTGAGTCAGTCTGTCTCCCTCCAGTTCAAACTAAGCACACTTCTCCTTCGCCTCCCACATTTCTCTCTTTCTTTCTAACCCTCTGCTTTATCTTTGGCCTTCCATCTCTTTCAGGCTTTGTTCTTCTTATCTGCACAAGGTTCTGGCTTCGTTTTCCATCAACCCCCCTTTCCCTCGTCATACATCCATACCAAGCACTAAACTGCCTAAAGGAAGAAAATCAGATCAGCTCTGAAAACCACAAAGGCTGTTTGAGGCTGGAAATTCTTACAGCAAATACTGCAAGTCCATCGTCACTTTGTTATGCTTAAGACCAAGTTCTGTTGGACCATTTCTGCATCATGCGGTCAGAAGGGACAATTCCAAGATGTTGCAACAGTGCAAAACATGGTCTCTTCTTCTAAAAAACAAAGTGCTCCAAACACACAGCTGTTTATTCTCTGTAAAATAGTGATTCATCCTCGCATCTCAGAAATCTCAGAACTGAAGAAAGCAGAAGGAGGTCTTGATGTCAGCTTTCTTGCAGGAAGCAGATGTTTACCTCACTGGCACATCAGTAGTTGAGGTCATAGCATATGGTTATGCTTAGAGTCAAGGGATTCTAGCATTTACAGTATTCTTACTCCTTTAGTTAAAAGCAAACTAGCTCTCTATCTGAAGGAGACATATTATGTAGCTTTTTTAATTATTTAATCATTAGTAATAACTATTTGCTAGCAATTGGTCTACTTTTGCAATATATCCAAATGTTTGCGGGCAGCACCTTTAATTAATTAATAAAGCATAAAACATTTAGCAAATGTTTGCAAACTGTGGGCTACACAAATATGATGTCCTCCAGAATTTGATTTATTGATCTGTAGATCTGTGTGGATGGTGCTCCATCCAATGCTTTTAGAGAAGAGTTTGGTAATCAGAGGAGATATGGAGTGATGGTCATCCAACATCTTGACCAAACTAATGCTCTTGTTGCTAAATGCAATCAAATCCTCACAGCAATGCTCCAAAATATAAAGTAAAACGCATTTGTTGAACAGCACAGAAAGTTACTCCAACAAAAGCAGGATGTAAATTGATCATAAAGTTTTAACTCAGAGGACTAAACATGGTCCAAGGTGCTCATAGCAAGGCAATGTGAATTATGTGAGTTTGATGGGACATTAGATTTCTGAAGTTTTGTGGGTATTTAACTTTCCTGGCAGTACTTATTGTTTACATACATCGGCTTGATACCATATAATTTTAGACCTTCTCTGAAGGCCAATAAGAATCTGTGCAAAAACTTTAGTTAGTTAGTAATAGAGCTAATAATTTGTAAATCTATATTGTTAGGTAGTCTAGTCTTACTAGTCCATTGTAGGTTTAAGTTATTTACTACTTTTTCTTGAATTAATTTCAGTAAGAAAGACAAACCCATGTAATGTATCATGCTCTGATCTGAGTGCAGCACCTAAATAGCAAACCCAGCCATAAATAAAGGCTGCCTAGACTGACTGAGGCTCAATAAAGGCTACCTGTCTGTGCAGGGCAGTCGCTGACACACTGACCACACAGTGATTCGCTCTTTTGCAGCCGGTGGAGCCGGCGAGGGCTTCTAAATAGAACCTTTGACGCACACCGCTGGGAGTTACTCAGGCCTGATGCATGCTGGGAGTGCTGGCTGGAGAAACGGGAGACCTGAAGCTTTTCTGAGCCTGAGCAGAGCAAGATAGAGGGATTTTGAGAAAAAGAATGGATTTGAAGGATATAAGAGACACCTGGAAAGGAAGGGGAAGCCAAAATAAAGGAAGAGAGAGAAAGACATAGAAGGACAAGTGAGGAATGGAAGGAAGGAGACAGAGGAAACAGTTGGAGTGGAGAAGGAGGGAGCAGGATGCAAGTCAACATGGAAGAAAATAAAATGGACAAAGAAAAGAAGGATGAAGAGCAGGAAAGGGAGATGAGAAAGGGGAAAAAAGAATACAGAGCATAAGGAGGAAACTTATTCAACCCTCTGAACTGGAAGAGTGTTTTCCCAGCATAGGGAGAGTGACCACAGTGCAGCCTCGACACACACAGAGAGCAGTCAGAGAGAGGGAGAGGGAGGTAGGGAGAGAGGGAGCGAAAAAGAAAGAAAAACGAAATGAACACTGCAGCATAGTACAGTACTCTGCATTCACTGTAAACACAACACCATCCATAAAAGATTTTCCCAACGGAGAAGTTCAAATATCACCAGCATAGTGTGTGCATTGATACGGCCTTTACTAATCTTCACAAGAGGGGAAGTTCTGAACTCTGATTGACCGTGCTTTCTAACCAAAATGTACATTCAGTGTGTTGACATACATACGTATATATGTGTGTGGGGCCTCTTGCATTAAATATAGATGTGATTTCTTATCAGAGTTGCTTATTAGATGCCGCTGGTCATACTCACTACCACCTGCTGCTCTGTCCACTGTGGGGGGTAATGCCTTCTATGACGTATCGCCATCAGTGAGTGAAAAACCACAAAAATGTAGATGCAAGGTTTTAGTGTGCCATTGGCAATAAACATACCAGCTCACATTTTCCAAAGTCTGTATTGATACACAAAGTTACAAAAAACATTGTGCTGTTTATGGAACAATATTTTAATATGATTATACATGTTGATCGTTACCCATAGTCTTCTGCGGAAAATTTTGAACAATCAAACTGTTTGACCCCCAAATTAAAGCAATTAGTCAAAATGTGTTTTGGGATATTTGTTTATTTTGTTAGCTTTAGGCTACTTGATCATCACATTAGCCTTGTAGCTTTGACCAAGGCTAAAACTGGAGAAGCAAACACTGAACACCAAACATGTCTTAAACCTTTAAAATTAGATTTCTGGCTAAAGCTGTCCTGTGGAGCATTTTCTCTTAACAGACACTTGTCTTGTCTATTGCTTTCCCCACAGCAATAATTTATATGCATGTAAGAGAGACGTAGCAGTGTTCTTCAACATTACACATAATGTAACTCAACATAACTAGGTGTGTGCAGGGTGGTTTTGAATCAAGATTGGTTGGCACATGATTTATTAACATTTAATAATGCATACTTCATATAGTACCATTAAAAATTTGGACATGTAAAAAATATTTCTGCACTACAGATTAAAATAAGTCATCCAAAAGTATGTTTTATATTTTAGATTCTTCAAACTAGGCACCACTTACTTAGATGACAGCTTTGCACATCTTGGGATTTTCTCAGTCAGCTATATGAGGTAGAGTCACCTGAAACAGCTTTCAGTTAACAGCTGTGCTGAACTCGTCAAGAGTTAATTACTTGAATGTCTTGCCTCTTAATGTGTTTGAGAGCATTAGCTGTAAAAAGGTAATGTAAATTGTAAAGAGTTAATGTTGATATACAGTGAAGTTTTAAGAATTTTAAGAATTTAGAAGGTATCCTTCAGTGCAGTTGCAAAGATTATCAAAAACGGTATGATGAAACAGGCACTCATCAGGACCGCCACTGAAAAGAAAGAGTTACCAGCCTCAAAAAACAGTTAACAGCACAAAGTTAACAACACTTAAATGCTTCACAGAGTATTCTGGTGTGTTCCACACTTTACTACATGATACAAATTACTACATGATTCCTTATGTGTTCATTTATAGTCAAAACAAACAAACAAAAAAAACATTGAATTAGAAGGTGTGTCCAAAACTTTTCAAGCTACTATATATGCATACCCTGGTCACAACAGAATAATAAAAAAAAAAATTATTAAGTAGACATATGACTAACATAAAGATTTTTTTTTTATGCAGCCGTCTAACTCCCCCTCACTTTGCCAACCACTGCTTAATAAGAGCAACATTGCTCAGCGGAACAGTCGTTTATTGCTAATTGCAGTTGTTTATTACAGCCTTCCATAGCTGTGGTAAAAGGACTGGACCACTCTAAGTGTCTGGTGGTTTATTCTTTGTCATAACTCATAAGACAAACCAGTAACAGAGCACTTTTATTCTTCATGAGTCAGTTTATAATGCTTCTGAAAGTGCTTATGCAGACCTCTTTAAGCGTTGATTACTTGAGGAGATTTGGGCTGACGTTTTTTGTGTGTGTCCTCAATGTTTGAGCCAAATGAAGCAGTTGAGCTCATGACTGTCTTAACCTCCTGGACGTCTCCTCTGGTAATGTTTGTCTTTAGGCCCACCACTCCCTTACGCAGTATATTCCACAAATATCCCTGCTTCATGCAAGGACTTGAGTATGGGATCCTTTTCAGAGAGCTGCAGTAGCCCAGGGATAAAATACAAAGAGAAACCAGTTTCACTGACACACTGATGTTATCTGAGTGTGTCCCCAGTGAACCCTCAACAGCTTTTATCCCCCCTGTGGGAACAGGGTGGGGATATAGGGAAAGGAAAGAAAGAAAAAGAGAGAGAGAGAAAGAGAGAGTAAGGAAAAGAGCGAGAGCAGTCGTGAGGTTTGGGGTCTGAAGGATTACTGAAGAATTCTTTGTAATTTCTCGGACTGAGTTTGTGGTCAGAATGGAGACAGAGGCTGTCTGAACCATAAACTGGAGTGTCCACACATGCCATCCTACTCACAGACACACACACACTCCCACACACACATCCGTTTGCTTGCTAATGGAAATTCTGCTGTAAAGCATCACACTCTCGTCACAGCCATTTGCCAAGAAAAGAGAAGCGACCTTGATGTGACAAAGGATTTACAGACTTTGTTTTAGAGTTTGGAGCTCTTGGAGTTTGGCCAAAGTTAAGGAGGAATTTCATGAATTGTTTAGAATTTCTGGATAATAGCATTTTTATAATGTAAACTAATGCAATTAGGAGAGGTTTTCTATGACATGCTGTCTCTTCTGTCCAGGTAATTAAGGCTTTTTATTAGTCTACTTCTATTAGTCATAAAAGGCATTATCACCCACACTGGACAGCATGGAGAGTAGTAATGCTTTTGACAGCCAGTGTCTGGCTAGAATTGTCCATGTGGACAGACAAGCAACTCTGGGACATAAACTAGTTTTGTCACCACTAGGGGTGGGCGATATGGCTCTAAAATAATATCACAATATTTTATGGTATTTTCACGATAACAATACTTTTGCCGATTTGACAAAACACTGAATTAGAAAAATTATTTAGAATTGTATTATTGCATGCAATATGATATGGCTAACTGAGATCTTAAAAAAAAAAGAATTTTATCAGATTTGTAACAGAAGTCAATGATTCAGAATGTAATGATAATAATAATAATAATATTGCACTCCAAATATCTCCATATATCCAGGATTAAAGTTGTATAATCTGTCTATAGTAGATATATAATGGGAAATGAGAACAGTGTAAATTTTTTCTTTGCTAAAAACAGCAAAAAAGTAGTCCTCTGTTGCAATAATTAGGGGTGGGTCATATGGCATGATATTTCAGGGTATAATATCATTCACAATATTCAACATTTTTGGTGATATTATCACGTACGATACGATATGGCACACCCCTAGTCACCACCACTGTAAACTAATTTCAGTCCCAGAAGGTTGTCTAAAATAAGGATAAAACTTCAAAATCTGAAAAATTCTCCATCCAGGCCCAGTGACAGCGCAGTGTGTCTTTATGGTGTAATGTTTCTACAGCAGGATGCTGACATTGACCAGACCTCTTCAGTTTTGGAGACACATTTACTAAAGCTGTTTTAGTTTGGTGAAAAGAACACAATGCTGAAAGGAACCATAATCAGGGGTACAGATAGAGTAGCTCGATTAGAGGACTTCCTCAGTTTAATGACATAAATCTGTGTGTGTGTGTGTGTGTGTGTGTGTGTGTGTGTGTGTCATAAGCATGTGTGTGTTTGAGTTAAGAGCTTTATTTAGCTTTCCTTTCAGTGAAATCTATAAGTCATCCCTTATTTCACGCACAAATAAAGGATGTTTATGGGGATGTGATACTTTGAAGCTACAGAGACAGACTGGCCAGAAGTTGTAATTACATTTTATGTGTTTTGTTCTGTTAGTTTCTTTGTTCCTCCTTCCCCCCTCTTTCTTTTTTCCTCTCTTTCTTTTTCTCTCCCTCTCTCTTTCTGTCTCTTTCTTTTGCTGTGTGTAGGAATGTGTATTTTTGTAAGGCTGTACTTGCTAACACAGGCAGTTTCAGGTACAGAGTCAGCATGGCGTCACTCTACACAAACTCAGAGCACCACCTACACACCTTCAAGCTCAATGAAGCCCACACACAAACAGAAGGAAGAACACACACACATATATGGGTTGGTCTAGGGTCAAAAGAAGACACACATCCAGTAATTTAAGCTCATACATAAACGATTTGGACAAAAGTATTGGGACACCTGTTCATTTATTGTTCCTTCTAAAATCAAGGATAATAAAAAAAACTTGTTGAAGTAACTGTCTCCAAAGTCCAGGAAAGGCTTTATATTAGATTTTGGAGCATTGCTGTGAGTATTTGATTGCATTTAACCACATAAGCATGTGAGGACAGGATGTAGGGTTATATCTTTGACCCAGTGACAGTATAAACACACAATACATAATTCTAAAACTCTCCATGATAAAGGCCTGGATTTACATTTCCCTTGTAAGAAAACATGGATCTGTCAAAGTATCAAGATATTATTTTTTTCATTACTATAGCGATTTTAAAAACAGAGCATTGATTATTCTTTATTAGTTCACAAGTGTAACAATTGGTGTCAGAAAGTAGTTAATAATAGTAGTAAATCAGGTGACTATATACTTCATTATATAATGTCTATATAGTTCACTAAAAAATAACTAATCTATATACAGCTCTGGACAAAAAAAAAAAAAATCTTTGATTTTTCCAAATTAAACCCTCTGGAATATAGTCAAGAGGAAGATGCATGGTCACATGCCATCAAACCAAGCTGAAATGCTTGAAATTTATCCAAATCAGTGTGTAAGACTGGTGGAGGACAACATGCCAAGATCCATAAACCAGGTTTATTTCACCAAATATTGATTTCTGAACTTAAAACTTTATGAATATGAACTGGTTTTCTTTGCATTATTTGAGGTCTGAAAGCTATGCGTCTTTTTTGTTATTTCAGCCATTTCTCATTTTCTGCAACTAAATGCTCTAAATGACAACATTTTTATTTCTAATTTGGGAGAAATGTTGTCCGTAGTTTATAAAATAAAACAACAATGTTAATTTTATTCAAACATATACCTATAAATAGCAAAATCAGAGAAACTGATTCAGTAACTGAAGGGCTCTCTTATTTTTTTTTACAGAGCTGTAGTTTACAAAGAAAGTAGCTGTATTTAGCAAAAAACAAATGTGCTCCTCTGTGTTTTTTTCAATAGCATCTCATTAATTGGGCAGTGGTGGATCAGTGGTTTGATAACAGGGTTGTGGGTTCAGTTCCTGACGCTTTTAGGCCCTTGACGAAGCCCTCAACCCTTGCTATTCCCTGGTGTTAGAGCATACACTGCCTACTGACCACTGGATCTACGTTTTGTATTTGTGTGTTTTTAGTGAGTAAATTCATACAGATGAGTGTGTAACTTCTGTTGTTGAGTTTTTCCTATTGCACAGAACTGTCTGGCTGGCAGTTTTGTCGTTTTTATATATATACTTCAGACAGTTTGAGGTGTTGATGAATCAGATGAGGAGGACCAAGAAAACCATATATGGGCAGACAGCAAGTTGTGAGCTAATTATATTTGAGGACTATGTTATTACATGACGTCTTATTTAAGTCTCTTCCTCTTTTCCATCTCTTTTTCTCAGGCTTGGCTACAGCAGTATGGTTACCTCCCTCCGGGCGATGTCCGAGCGCAGGCCATCCGCTCCCCGAAGTCCATTACCTCTGCTATCTCAGCCATGCAGAAGTTCTATGGCCTCACCGTCACAGGAACTATGGACCCCGCCACACTTAAGTGAGTCTTAAGTCAGCCAATCACAGAAACACATACCAATGGTTTAGTTCCAGTGCAATCAATGAGGGAAATGAATGCCATTTCCACAAAGCAATACACTTCAGAGATGATACACTATAATAATAATAATAATATTCATCATTGTTTGAACATATAATAATACTACATGTAGACAAACAGCTCATTTAATCATCTTTCCCTAAGCCGATCTAAAAATACAAACAACTTCCTCACACAGACAAAACAGGAAGCCAGAGGGCAGCAGTAAAACCTATGGTTTCAGAACTCATTAACCAAAAACACACCCACACACATACTCTATAAATGGACAAAAGTATTGAGATATCTGCACCTTCAATGTTTTTTTCAACATCAAGGGTGTTAAAAAAATTATCATTTTGTTGGAGTAACTGGCTTTACTGTCCAGAATAGGCTATTAGTAAGGTCAGGATAGAGCTGGCAGTACATCAATATCTTCTCATATTGTGATACATTTTCTTATAGTATTGACATTATGCTTTAATAAGCACATTGAGAATATCATCAGTGCTGAACGAACACTGACCCAACACAATATTTTCTTACATAAATTGTGTAATTGTGTAATACAAAAATGTATTATGTATTGGACAATATTTGAATAGCACAATATCATAATATGCCACTGCTGATGCATTTTGTCCCTGACAAAGCACAATAAATACTTTGTATTATCTTTAAATAGTGTAAAATAGTATTTTTATCGTATCACCCTGCCCATGCATAGCATGTGATTATGTACACCAGGGGCAGTGGCTATAATGTTCAAATTGATATCAGAATTATATTGTAGCGACCAAAATTAAGAAATATATCATGATAAGCATTTTAGCCATATCATTCAGCACTAGGTGATAATGATGGGGATGTGTCCACCTCATCCCCAAGTTATGCCATCCCAAAAGTACTGTTCATCATGGAGCTTCATCATTCCAGAGAAAGAAAAAACACATTAATTGTCAGAATTGGAACAAGTAATTAATAACTCAAGTCCTTTTGGAGCATTTTATTGGTCTGTTTATCAAAAAACTGTGATAGTATATCACAATATTATACCAAAAAACACATTCATTTATGTTTTAATAATAAACAAATGACAATTGCACTCTTTGTAGTATTGCACTGTATTGATTGAAATTGATTATGTTGCTTGTTTATTTAATTACAATGTTTATGCGTTTTTTTTATTAAATTGTACAAATGTTAATGCAAGAAGGTGAATAATTTAGCAATTTTGCAAACTTGCATAAAATTGTTTCTAATTTATTAATATTTATGCTATTTGCCCAGCCCTTTTATGTAGTTCACTTATTGAGACAAATGAATGAATGGCTTGTATAAACATGCTCCTGTGTTGGCAGGGCCATGCAGCGGCCGCGCTGTGGAGTTCCAGATAAGTTTGGCTCAGAGCTGAAGAGCAATCTCAGGAGGAAACGCTACGTAGTTCAAGGGCTAAAATGGGAAAAGAGAGAGATCACATTCAGGTAGGAGATTTTTTTAAAGCAACAAATAATGGCATAGCATTTTCAAAACACAGTATGTCTTTTTATTGATTTTTTATTTGATGTTTTTCTGTCTTGTTTCTCAGTATTCAGAACTACACTCCTAAAGTGGGCGAGCGTGCCACTCAGGAGGCCATCCGTCGGGCATTTAAGGTGTGGGAAGCAGCCATCCCTCTGACTTTCCGGGAAATTCCATTCAACCAAATCAGAGACAGGCCTGAGAAGTTTGCAGACATCATGCTGTCCTTCGCTGAGGGTTTTCATGGGGACAGTACGCCGTTTGATGGGGAGGGCGGATTCTTGGCCCACGCCTACTTCCCTGGTCAGGGGATCGGAGGGGACACGCACTTCGATGGTGCCGAGCCGTGGACCACTAGCAACGTCGATCTAGGAGGTAAAAGTGTGGGAGATGAGGAGAAGCTGCATTATTGAGATGGTAATAGAACCAGATGCCACCAGACATTTTTAATTTTCTGGGTGATAATAGAACCATAGAGTTATATATGTTATATAGAGAGATATATAATATGTTTATAGGGCAACAAGTCATGTTTGTTTATCTGTTACTGTAGTCATGTGGAAGATGCTTGTTAGGACATAAGACACAGTATATGTCCAAAGGTTTATGGACACTAGGCCTTGTTTGGATTATAAATTGTGTCAAAAACCATTGCAATAAACAGTATTGTCATGTTAAGATCATCTTATTCCACTAATTGAATGATTATAAATACATAATAATGCAGTTATGCTTATAGGTATCAGTTATATGAATGAACTCTTGATTTTGAAGTTTATTCATGCATTTGAATTGGAATATAACAGATGTTTAAGAATATTAAATAAAGTTTAAATAAAATAATGAACACTGTTTTTAAATAAGAAATTATTGTGACAGGTTTAATGTGCAACGCTTCTAATGAGTGTGTTCAGCTGTAGAAGTATTGAAGTATTGCCAATAAAATAGGACTATCTTGTAGAGATAGTGAAGACAGATCACGCAAACAAAGAAATTATAAACGATTCAAAATGTTAATACCCTTGATTTTAGAGGAAACTGGGAATAAACATTTGTCCCAATACTTTTCTTTTTATTTTGTAATATATTCATATTTATGATTAGTAATTGAGCGCAGCGGTTTAGTGTAGGTTAATAAACAAATTACTAGGTAGGTTGTCTCCACTCTATGTACAATTTTCAGAATTCTATTTGAAATATTACAGGTTTCTCTTGTTCCATCTCTCTCTCTGTCTCTCTCTTTCTCTCTCTCTCTCACACATTACCTTTTCTAACCCACCTTCCTCTTTCCCCCTCTCAGGTAATGATGTGTTTCTGGTTGCGGTGCATGAATTGGGTCATGCTCTGGGTCTGGAGCACTCTGGCGACCCTTCAGCCATCATGGCTCCGTTCTACCAGTGGATGGACACTGAGAACTTTGTGCTGCCCGACGACGACAGGCGTGGAATTCAACAGATTTACGGTAGGTCTGCTTCTCTTATGGCCCCACCACTGTTGCCTTAATTCGCAGCTGTGCTTAGCAGGAGTAAACAAAGAAGCATTCTTTCTGCTTCCAGGCCATCAGTACTGTTGATAGTAAAAGCTCTGATTCTGTGTTATTGCTTGTGCTAAGAAAAATGAAGATGTGAAGTAGGAAATGTCAGCTGTGTTTAATGTACATATAATGTACATATACAATTTATTGGCTTCCATTGAGGAGTTTTGGGATGAGATAAAATATGTCCCCATGATTTCAAAGAAAAATCATGTAAGAATAAGGGTTTATCCACCTGTAGGTGCCGGATCAGGAGAGGTGCCCAAGCCCCCCGCCCCACGGCCCACGCGCAGACCTGACCGGCCGTCATTTGGACCTGATATCTGTGAAGGACACTTTGACACCATCGCCATGCTGCGTGGAGAGATGTTTGTCTTTAAGGTAAACTGAGATTGAGAGCTTTTTGCTTTTTTTTTGAGTCTATAGCATTCCAGCACTGACCAGATGTTGTTAGCAGTGTTGATTTGGCCTGAACCTGGGTCACATCTGGCACTTACTTGTGGCCCACATACCTCATATGGTGCCCCAAAAGAGGACCAGCAAATAGAGCTGTAAAAATAATAATATTAATAAAAACATACTAGTAGATATTTTTAGATGTTAGATATTAGTAGATGATTGTCAGAATTAAAACATTATAGGTACTATAGGTAATATAGCTGTAGGTTACTCCTGTGAGAGGCTACCTTTAACTACTATTGTTACTGCCACAAGATCTATTTTAAAGTTTCCAGCAATTACATTTGGCCCAGTTACGGTTCGTCACCATTTGGTAAGTGTTTCACAGGCTGTGGTCTGGGCTGTATCTCTGATGTTATTTATAAAGAAGTATAATCTAAAAACAGCAGTTTTCTTGGAACACTGAAACTGACTTATTTACTAATAGCAGAAATGGTCATCAACTAGTTTAATTTTTGTACTTTTCTGGGTATTTCCAAGTGGAAATGTTTGTAACCCCAAAATTGGCCAGCACTCACCAGAGATCCGCATTTCTTTCCTTCTTTTCTTTTTATATATTAGAATAGCTGAATTAGTTTGCATTGTTTTTTGTAAGTGCCAAAAAAAACAACCACAATACACAATAAGCCTACAAAGCAAGATAATACAAAAATAATAAAATCATATTTAGATGTACTAAGTTTTTTTGTTATCTACATTCAACTCATTTATACTTTTAAAAAACATATTTCTTACCTTGATCCTATGTATTTTTCTCACCAACTGTTGAGTTGGTAAATTTCAAGTATAGTAAGAAGTTCTAATGCATTTCTATAGTAAACTATCTTAGTTTAACTCCTACTAATTTTAGGTGTTTTAACTATGTTAAATATGTCTGCTTATTTATGAATGTAACAGTACTTTAAATTAAATGCTACTTTATATTTTAGGCTACTTTACACACTAATTATACAATTGTTGTACTGATACAGGATATTAGATTGTTCACTGTTTAATGTATAAAAATTGGGGTGCATTTTTGCATATTTTCACAGTTTGACACCATTTATATTTTAAAACTGGCTATATATATGTGTGTGTATGTGTATATATGTATGTATGTATGTATATTTATTCTAAATGAATTAATCAGTCTTTCTGTCTCTGTCCTGTAGGAGAAGTGGTTCTGGCGAATGCGGGATGGTAAGCCTCAGCAGGGATACCCCATGCCCATCGGACACTTCTGGAAGGGCCTGCCACCCTCCATCAATGCTGCCTATGAGCGTGCTGATGGCAAATTTGTCTTCTTCAAAGGTACATCTTTATTTCATATAATTTGACATATTCAGTGTGTTTAGTAGATAAACCTATATGTCACAAACATTAAACTTTGTTTAAAGTTAATTGCAGGTCATTTTGAAGAATTTCTATTGGTGCATTTATCAAGTCATTTTAGGGCAAAGGACAGCTTATGTGTTCAAATTATGTAGTAAACTAAAAATCCACAATTTTTTTTTTTTATTATTGGACATTGACAATATATTTTGAGTAAGGGAAAATTTCTCTGTACAGCACAGAGTTTTCAATTCTTGTCCTAAGGGCAACATATCCTACACATTTATTGCTTTCCTTTCTCCCAGATTAACGAACACGATTCAACTGATAAGTTCATTAACAACCATTTCAGAGTAGCAGTTAGTGTGTTAAAGCAGGATGAACACTTAAATGTGCAGGACAGAATGCATTCAGGACTATGACTGACAAACAATAGTAGAGCAGTAACATCAACATGGTGTTTGACCCCATAAGAACACTCCTGGCTAAATATTGGGGATCATGGTAAAGTGTGTTGCCATTACTGAGGTTTCTACACATCATATGGCATTTTCCCAACTATAGGCTGTTTGCTCTGGTCCAAATCAGTAACTGAGTTTATAAAATTGGTCCTTTCACACAAGCAAAACTCCAAGTGCACCAACATGTGTTACTAAACCATGTAAGAACGTTGTCTCTGCTTATTGGTTAGACATGTGTAGCTGTAGTAATTACCTGGTCACATAGTGTACAAGTTCTTACTAAAAACAATCCACTCCAGAGTTTGTTTTGGACAAGACAGAGACCACCTTTTCTTAAGGGTCATGGTGCACTTGTTTTGGTTTGCACTGGATTCCAAGAAAATCACCACCAAAGCTGAAAAAAGACAGTAAAAATGAGTCCAGTCTAACTAGATTAAAAAGTGCAGGTTCCCAACCTTCCCAAAAGTTCCCAACCTTAACAAATCCAGGCACTGATGGTCCTGTGATCTGGCTGCTAATGTAACTAACAGAGTGTAAATGGAAAATATTAGCTGTAGTCTCTAGTATAAACAGTAGACTGACAGTATATACAATATAAACATGGCATGTGTTCCTAAAAAATGTCCAATAAATAAACCCTGTTTCTCTGTCACAACTCCATAGGTGATAAGTACTGGGTGTTCAGCGAGGCCACTATGGATCAGGGATATCCTAAAACCTTTAAGGAGCTGGGAACAGGCCTTCCTAAAGACAGGCTGGACGCTGCCCTCTACTACACCCCCACTGGAAACACGTACTTCTTCAGAGGCAACAAGTGAGTGATCTGCACTCGCACTAAGAAAGTGGCATCATGTCTGAGGGGTCTGAGGAAGCTTGTGGCTGTATTTTTTTCTGTATTGAGTTTCTGTGAAAGAATGTTGGTTTGTCTTCTGTTTATCTTATTTATATCTGATTTTGTCATTTTTTATCCTCACTTCTTTAAATCCTCTGTATCTGATTCCTCTTTTCTGTCGTGCTTGCAGATATTATCGCTTCAACGAGAACTCCCGCTCTGTGGACTCTGACTACCCCAAACCCATCAGCAAGTGGCAGGGGGTGCCTGACAATGTAAAGGGAGCCATTATGAGCGACGATGGAGGTAAAAGAGCAGGGGGCATTGGGGGGGTCAAACCTCAGTTTCTAATGCCTTGAGGGGGTATAGGAAGGATATGACTAGATTTAATGGTGTTTTAGTTAGGACCGGAGGTTCTGATTCAGCAGAGTACTTCCTGCCAATGTGTGTAACTGTCTGCGTGCATGTTTGTTCTTGAGTGTGTGGTCATTAATGCTTGTCTGGGCCAGAATTTCCCATGATGATGTAAAATATACTTATGTAGTTTTTGCAGAAGTGTAGATTTCATTTGAAATACAGTTTTTTTCCACAGATATGTTTTACTTCCGTTCATCCCCCCACAGTTAGGCAGGAGTTTGAGTATATTTTGTCACATTTGAACAAAACCCCACTGAGAAAATGAGTTTCCAAAGCTGTTGATAACTCTCTAACTTTCCTTTTAAACACATAGAAGATACATTTTTGTTATAGAAATTATAATTTTTTTATAATGTATCATTTTATAGAACACATAGAAGATAAATTTGAACATGTAAAAGGTACATTTTTATTATAGAAATGTGAGAACTTTATTAAATTAGGAACTTTCAATCTGTAAAGAGGTTCTTCACATTCACAGATCTCTTTTACATACATGTTTTTTTGGAAAACCAAACAGCAATGTTCACACAGCAGGTAAAAGTGACTGAAATCTGAAAAATATACTGTATATGTAACATACATACATTACACAGTAGTCCTCAAGAGGTGCTCAGTTTCTCAAATGTGCAGTTAATTAATCAGTGAATCAGTGCTTTTCTTTCAATCATTATGTATCTTTTTTGGGACACAGTGTACTGCCTTTCTTCAAAATAAATAATAATAATAAAAATGCAACACTGTAGTCACCTATTAGGTAGTTAAGTTATAGTTGGCATCAGTACCAGTACTCTTCTGGTATCTAAATCGAAAGAGAAAAAGTGGTACAGTATTGGTGCATCCCTATATTATATCGTATATGTCATTTAGCCGTATATCTAATTTTCTTCTCTTCTTCCAATCTCTAGCCTACACCTACTTCTACAAAGCCAACAAATACTGGAAGTTCAACAACCAGCAGACCAGGGTGGAGGCAGGCTACCCCAAGTCTGTTCTCACTGCCTGGATGGGCTGTGAAGAAGAGGAACCTAAGAAGAGGGCCGGCACTGACGAGGAGGTGATCATCATCGAGGTGGACGAGACGTCAGGGGGCTTTGCTGGAGGGGCGGCAGCCATAGTGATCCCTCTCTTCCTGTTGGCCTGTGTGCTCATTACCCTGGGAGCGCTGCTGTTCTTCCGCAGATACGGAACCCCACGACGCCTCATCTACTGCCAGCGCTCCCTACTGGACAAGGTTTAGAGACGGAGGGATGGGAACACGAATAAGGAAGACTGCAATCGGTGATATTTTGACAAGTAAAAACAAATTCAGTGTATTCATTATATCTGCTATTTCTCAAAAATGAGATTGTTGTAAGAGAATTATAATATTATTTTTATATCAGATTAGTATTATAGATATGTTTACGTATTGTAGGTCACTATATCTGGTACTGGTAGCCACAATATATTGCGAACTGAATTCAAATACAGAGAGTTAGCTCGAATAATCTTATAATATTCCTACAACAACCTCAATATCACCACACATACTGACTACACTGAAGCTGTTTTCACTTACCCAAGGTACAGTTTTGCAGTGAAAGGATGTAGAAGGTATGAAAGAAAAGGGGTGGAAAGAAATGGTGGAGATGGATGGAGATGAGGACTTGAGTTTGAGATTGTTTACAGAACCACAGAGATGAGAAAAGAAAGGAGGGAACAATGATAGAAAAGGGAACAATGCATATTGTCTCAGTAGTTACATGTACAGCTCTGCCGATATGAATACCCCCATGAAGGAGAGAGAGCGAACCAGAGGAGGAGAGGGAGCATCCCACTCCCTTACTTTTATTCCCCCTTTTTTATATTAAATGAAAATAAAGCACTTTTCTATTTGTCCTTCTCTCCCTCTTCCTCTCTTATACTCTCTCTCTCCCAAATTCAACGACTCCAGCCACAGTGCTGCATGATTGATGTGTTTTTTTGTTTGTTTGTTTTTTATTTTTCATCTCATCTTTGGGTTTACCTCTTAAATTCAGAAGAGCTCCACAATTTCCCTTCAGAAACATACTCTTCCTTCCGCAGTGCCTTTCTCCTCTGGGGTAACCCCAGTGCCTACATTTACAAAGAAATTTGGGACCAAAATTGAGCCCCCATTTTCTGTAGATGTTCATGCATTTGCCTCGAAATACCATGAGCCTTCTAAATATATATTTTGTGTCAAAAGGAATCAACTTTTAGTTTTAGAAAGTATGTAGACAAATGCCTTTAACCAGTGCCTTCCCAGATTACGAGCAGCACAATGAGCGTGCTAACATGCACTTTACTGTCAAATATGGATCTTCAGTGGTTATGGTTTATAACAGAACACATTACAGAGTTCCCTATATTGCAGCAATGATTAAATTAAGCTTTTTTAAATGAGTATCCACTCTATCCAGTATGCATGCATGTACACAATGAGAAAACCAAAAGAAATTAGAGTAAGTGTATACATGTGCTGAAAAATCCAATTTCTAGGCCTTAATCTGCCCAAATTGGAGCATGACATTTATGACCACTTAAATAATTCAGATAACTGCAATCATTCAGTTCTAATTGGATATTTAGTACAAGTAAATACAATAAATGGTTGATAACTGTTTAATAAAGAGTTTTGTTAAAACTTTAGAGCGACATCTCCGGAAGTTTGCTGGTTAAAATTATTATTATGTAAAACCAGCAACTTTTATGTATGCAAATACACTTAGAGTGTAGAATGGACATTTACAGTTTTAATCACATTAAGGAATTTAATTTAATATAATATCAGTAGTCCTGCCCACAGACTTTTATTGATATGGCGTGGTGTTCCAGTCTTCCATCTAAAGGTCAAGGGTGTTATCCACTACACTCTACAACTCTATACCAACCACCAAAGAAAGAACTGTACTCAGGTTTCTGGTTTTAAAATATAATAATAGATGTTTTATGAAATTCTTCTAAGATTCCTTTTTGCCACAAAATTAACTTAATGGAAAATTGCTTTTTAATGATTACAGTCTATGTCAACCTTAGAGTATGTGAAGGGTTGAAGATGAGAGGGTCATTGGTTAAGGGTAGGAGCATGGCTCAGCTCCGGAGGAGAGGCACATCTACATTTACACCAACAGAGCAGAGCTGGCTTGCAGGTACAACTCCAGATATTAATGTTATAAAGAGTTTGTTAACATGTACTAATGTTATTAATGATTGATATTGTTGTTATTATAACTATGATTATTGTTATTATTGTTCTCCACATGTAGTTTTTTTTATTTTTTTTTTTTATTCGTTGTCATTTTTTAAGTCCTGCTGGACAGAGGCAGAATGTGACTGGTATCAAAATGTTTCCCAGTTTTTGTTTTATTTTGTTTTTTTTTTATGTAAAAAATTTAAAAGTCAGGTTATTCAACACGCTCTCACAAAGAATTAGTGTGAATGATAAAAAAGCAGTGAGTCTGAAACTATGTCCTCTTCACTATTACCTGTATGCTGATATCCAGATCACTGTATAGTAGTGGACAGGGTTTGGATAGCAAAGCTTAATTCGGTTTGTAATTGGGTGCATTTTATTAGTATCTAAAAATATGACAATATGACAAATATTATGTATTGTAAAATGTCTTTTTGAATATTTTTACAATATATCTCCCAGCCCTACTTTAAACCAAACAGTGTGATGAATTATGGGTATTCTTTGTTCAGTAGGGTCACTGTACATAAAGTATACAGTATCACAGTGCATTGTTGGATTTGTTAAGGTGCACTAAAATTTAGCACTATGTTTGTGGACTCCACTATAGAATAGAGGAATCCCTAAAGTATATAGTGAGCAGGGCACAGTTTCAGATACAGCTCAGAACTAGGAAGAGGATCTTATATACAAAAGCCATACATTTGTGATCTCATTGGTCTTGTTGTATTGGGGTGGTTCTTTGTGGGAATCTGTTTGCTTCTGTTGGGAAGAGCGAACACTTTGGAATGGAATAAACCTGATTCTGGAAAAAAAAAAAAATGGTGCTATGGATTTTCTTGAGTACACACATATCCACATGGAAGTGCAATTATTGTAGTCTTAAACAATGATAATGATAATAATATTTATAATGATAATGGTATATTGTAAATGTAAGGGAATGAATGTGATTTGCTTGTTTAATGATTTTTTTGTATTTCAGGAATGAACAATAAAATAAAAGTGTTTTGTGGAAACACTTGTGTTATTTACTCGTTGTTCCAGTGGTTTGGCAACCTTCATGTGTGTTTCTCCTCCTATTCTTGGCTTCAAAGTGGTAGCAGGAATGCTAATTGTGCTAAAATAGCTGTGTGTGTGTGTGTGTGTGCTTCATGTTGTTTTCCACATGTTCCAGCAAAGAACAGAATGAGACGAGGCAGTCTGTGGTTTTTCAGAAAGGTTGCGCATTTGATGGATCATGTGAGTGTTTGTGTGTGTGAGTGTGTGTGTGTGTGTGTGTTCAGGCTCTGTGAAGACAGACATGCAGCAACTCTCAACTGTGCTTTGGAAAAAACAGAGGGAATGTACTGGAAGTACTTTTGCTCCACAAGACTCCCTAAACTGTCTTTTCAAACTGCTCCACATTTCACTTGTGGCTATTCTTCCCTTTTCATCCCTCCAACCTCTCCCCCCCTCTCTCTCTTTCCCCCCTTTTCTCTCTCTCTGCTCTCCCCTCTCTCTCTCTCTCATTCTTTCTTTTCCTCTCTCTTGTTTCTCTTCTTGCAGCAAACTTGTGCTCTTTTATTGGACTCTTAACTGAAACCACTCCTTCCCTCACCACAAATATCTATCTGTTTTTCCTCTCTTTCTCCTTCCTGCCCTCCCTTAAGGATCCCCACCCCCTCTCTCTCCTCTCACTCTCTCTCCCTCCCTCCTCCACTTACCCTCTATTCCTCTCCCTTTTTCTCTCTTCTCCTTCCCCCCTTACCTCCATCTGTTGATTTACTTTACTCTGTCTCTTAGTGTCTTTCTCTTTCTCTCTGTCTCTCTCTCTCACTTTGTTGACTTGTGAAGTTTTATACATTTTACAATCCAGTTCAGTTCATTTTTATCTGTGTAGTGATTATGCTTTTACAGCTTAATTATTATTTACACAATTTAATAAAATTTTATTTAAATGTTTACTTATGTGTCCGTCTGTCTATCTGCTGTAGCCTATTAGCTACATCAGATATGAATCTGAAACACACTGTGTTGCCAAAAGTATCCGTTTACCTTGCGTTTGGAGCTACTTGACCATGGAAGTCTGAAGGCCACAATAAATTTGGTGACCTCTGTGCTCTGTCATTTACATTTATGTAGTGAGTAGGGTTGCAACGGTATGAGATTTTCATGGTATGATAACCGTCTCAGAAAATACCGCGGTATCACGGTTATCACGGTATCACAGTTTGTTACATATATTATTAAACTGACCCTTAAAGAAATTACAACAAAGGTTTTTTGTTCAATTAACTATTTATTGTAGAAACCTGGAACAACTATATAGATAATGTCTCCTTAAAAAAAAAATAAACTGTACACCATTAGGTGAAGGAAACCAGGTTTTTCCACTACTCTTAAGGTCATTAAGGGTGTATATAATTATATATATATATATATATATATATATATATATATACACACACACACACACACACGTGTCGCACATTACATGTCCTCTAAGAAGTAAAGATCCTGTGTTTAAACTATTCAGTACAATTATTTAAGTTTAAATTATTTAATATCTGATAAACTGAGCCTGGGTCAGTGTCTGATCAACAACTGTTGTAAACGTCCGTTTTACTGCCAAGTTGGTATATAACCAGATAGAGGGGATTTATTTCTGAGTCTGGTTTTAACACATGAAAAACAGGCACGTCAGAATTTGAAAATTAACGCATGTAAATGAATGGTGTCTTTCACATCCAGTCCGGCGAGCACCTTTACACGGACACGTGAATCCGTCGTAGCACGCACTTCACGCCTGTACCTGCGTGCCCAAATTTCGGATAACTCAGCGCTTTTGCGGGCGCTTACCGCATGGGTTGTGCACGACTACAAAGAGATTTTATTTATGTTCAGATTAAAATTATAAACTAAACACATACTTTGCGCTGCACGGCGGGGTGGTGTTCTTGGAGATGGGAGAACAGGTTTGACGTATGTCCACCTTTAGCTGTGACTTTACGGCCACATTGATTATAAATCGGATAACCATCCTCGGGTGCGTTCGGCGGGTCTCTGAAATAGTCCCACACTGCTGATTTTAGTTTAGCCTTTTTTTAGGCGGACGGAGATTTGTTTATTCTGATGCACTTTCTGCTGTTCTCACCGCTGTGTGCTGAGCAGCTGAAGCGGAGCAGAGTTGCGCATGCGCGGGTGAGTTTCTCCGCTGGCTTGCGTTTTACCGGTAATAAGCAAACACACACGGTATGATAACCGTGCATTTTAATACCATAGTATACCGTGAAACCGGTTACCGCTGCAACCCTAGTAGTGAGTTTGTTTCGTTTCCAGTCTCGTCCACTGTGATATAATATCACTGACAGTTGGCTGTGGAATATTTAATAGTGAGAAAATTTCACGACTCAACTTGTTACACAGGTGCTGCATTCTATCACAGTACCACGCTGAAATTCACTAAGCTCCTGAGAGTAACCCATTCTTTTACTAATGTTTGTGGAAGCAGTCTAGATGTCTAGTGCTTGGTTTTATGGTCCCTAACTTGTGAACATTAGTTGCTTTTGTTTTCTGAAATACTGTAATGCAATATGTAAAATCTAAAGGTATCAGTATTTTCATCTCCATAACTAAAAAGAAAAGCTTCTAGTCTTTCAGTTAACTAAGCTTTTCTTTTATTTTAAAAACACTCTACAATACCAAGGACATTTTGGTACCCACATTTTTGGCTGGTTTTCAAACAAAGTCTGAAGGTTTTGTCTACACACATGCACACACACACACACACATACCTACAGCTGGTGAGCAGAATGTGGCCTAGACAGCTGCTTGCAATTGAGGCTAGGTGTGTGTTTGGTTAACCTATGTTAAAATATATCTTATCACATACTTCTAAAGACTCTCTTAAAGTTTCAAAGAGAGTGTGTGTGTGTATGTGGAATGTTTGACTGTGGTAGTGGAAGGTTGGTCTGCTGCCACATGCAAGTGTGATTAGAACTAACATGATAAAATATCACACTCAGCACTAAACAGCTCTGAACTGCTCACACTGCAAAAAGGATATGATGTAATAGTTGTTAAATATGTGTTAAAGCAGCATTATGCAAAAAATGATCTTTGTTACTCTTGTTTTAGGAAATGTAATTTATGTGTTGCACCACCATTACAGAAAACACGCTTTACACATGCATTTATGGAGAAGCTGAGGGGAAAAAAACATAATTGAATGTGAGAAAAAAGAATGGACTGAAGCAGTAGAGTAATATTACAGGACTGTATGTAAAAAAATGCTACATAATGTTACTTTAAGTTTCACCAATTGCTGACACAGGTTTTAAACAGCACGCACTTGCTACAACAGCTGCACATGAGTCCAAAACCAACATAATGACGCTAATGACAGGTGTAGCTAGAGGGGTTCAAAGCCCCCAATATTGGTCTGTGAAGCAGTGGACGTGCCTTCTTTTGGATGAAGGAGCTCCATCAAATACCTTTGGCATGAGTTGGACTGATGTTTGGGATCCATTACTAATCATCAAATTCTTTTTTTGTAGGAGTTTCTTTTCTTTACAGTCCAGGCAAGTCTCTCACATTTCTTTTTGCATAAACATTGTAATAATGTCGTCTGAGCTTTGTGCTCTACGCCTCCAGCACTAACAGGCCTTTTCTTTCACAGCTGTTTGTTATTGCTGTGTTAGATAAGTGTTAGTCAGCGGTAAACTGGACTTAAAAGTAGGCCATTCACTCTTCATCACTCACACTCTATCCACGATCAGACGTTTACATATGACTGTGGAGCCCAACTCAGTGTGTGCCCCACTAGCCTTTGTTGGCACACACACACCCACACCCACACACACCCACAGCAGGAAGTACTTTGCTGAATCAGAACGTCCAGCCCAAAACCCAACGCCGTGGTCCCATAACCTTAGCCGAGTCATATCCTCCCCACAGCCCCTCAAAGACTGCACAGACCACCATTACTCTTAACTAAACAGACAGAATACCACATCACTGAGGTCTCTCCTCCTTCTACCCCCTCCATCTCTCTCTCTCTCTTTGTGTCTGTTTCTCTCTTTTTGCATAGCTATCCTGCCTTTTTCTCTCTCTCTCTCTTTGTGCCTATTTCTCTCTTTTTGCATAGGTATCCTGCCTTTCTCTCTGCTCTTCTCTGCTAGCTAAATCCACCTTCTATCTATCTATCTATCTATCTATCTATCTATCTATCTATCTATCTATCTATCTATCTGTCTGTCTGTCTGTCTGTCTGTCTGTCTGTCTGATGTAAATACCTGGAAATAAAAGCTGAAAATATTCTCTTTTGTATCTTTTAATGACAAACCCAAATCCATCCATATCTATCGATTTTTTATTCTCTCTTTTTGTCTGTATATATTTGCCTCCATCATCTGTTTATCTGTTCATCTGTCTATCTACTATGGCCTATTAGCTATATTACATATGGATCTTACTCTGTCTCTGTTCCTCTCTTTTTCTTTGTCTAGCTATCTGACACTCTCTCTCTCTCTCTCCATCTCTCTGTTTTTTCCTTGCTCTTGTTTCCTGTCCCGTCCCTCTTGCACATGTGTGCTAATGGACTGCACCCCCCTCCTCCTCCCTTCTGCACAATAAGCAACATCTGGGTCCAGTTCTCCAAAACCAAAACAACATGAACAGAGGGGGCAAAAAGAGGAGGAGGGGTAAGAGAGGGATGATTACAAGAGCCCAAAAGTTTGAGTTCAGAAACATAAAGAGAAGGAAAAATACAGTTTACCAGCTGGATCTTCTGTGCTAAGTGAAAAAAGCATCCATCTATCGAGTGAAATGTGTATGAAATGAGTCTGAAAGTGTAGTCCAGCTATAGAAAGGGTTAAATCTGTCAGAATTTTCAGTTCAGCTTTTCTTTAACACTGAAGACTTTGGAGCAGGTGTGAAAACACATTTCTCACATGTGTGTGTTAAGCTAGAAAAGAAAGTTTGCATGTAGGTCTGCTGAGTGTTAGGTATGTGTCGACTGGTTGGGGAGAGTTTCTGTTGTATTTGTGACCCCCTTCTCCACCCGCCCATCTGAAAGAAAAAGTAAACAGTGCCATAGTGCTGACACAAAGCGGTGGAGCCCAAGCCCCAGTCCAGTAAAACAGACTGGAGAGAAAAAAAATAGAGAAAGAATTCTGCGATTCAGCGACTAGAGCCATAATTATGGAGAGAGGCTGCTGAAATCAGCAGGAAGACGTGGGAGAGTGTGTGTGTGTGTGTGTGTGAGAGTGTGTGTTTAAGTATGTGAGACAGGGAGAAAGAGAGCAGGAGAAGTAGGCCAGACTATCACAGACAGTGATAAACTGTACGTCTGAGAGGAACTGTACTGTATGTCTCTGTGATCTCTATCTAGATTAAAACTCCTCTGCATGTAAACCCCAAAATTATGAGGACTACACACACCCATAATACTCTGACCATGAAGGACGTTCCTCCTCAGAAAGTCATTCTAACAGTACAGTCTTTTTCCGTTAAATAATAAAAGATACTAAATTACAGATTTTGGAGATTTAGGGTTTCCAGAGTGAGGGCGCTAGGCTGCACCGTGGTTCTGCCTGTGCTTTTGCCGATGATAAAAAACCCCACCGCCACAGCAGTGGCTTAATTACTTTTTCAGGCGAGAGTCAACATGGCAGACTCTCAAAACTCTTCTTTCCTTGGAGAGCACACAAGAGCCCAAAACTCATCACGCAGTAACGTGATCGCTCACATAACTCTCAAGCAGTGCAACAAAGTCAACTTGCAAATCCTGAGGAGAACACTTTAAGTGCTTGAACAACACCTGCTAAAAAACATATGCAGATGAAAAATCGGGCATAGTTAGCATGTTGCGTAGTTAAGAGTCTCAGTAGTTAAGAATATTTTCCACACTAATACTTTAGGTGTAGCAAATGTCATAGTATGTTTTATATGTGACAGTATAAGGAAAACAGGCTCTCAAGTGGCCAAACATCTAATGTTAGCCCTATGCCTGAATGATTGTCAATTCAATTCTCAGAGATGCCACAGCCATTCTTGCCATCAAGTTTTGCACCCACTTTAAGGCCTCACTCCAGCTTTAACAATTTATGTAACCTGCCATTAGCAAATATGTGATCCAACAACTAAACAGATGCTGAATCGAAAAGTATCTTTCACACATGCACTCATATACTAATCCTGAATAAGGATTTTTCTTAAAGACACTGAATTGTAACATGCACATGTCCATACATATGCCTGCTCATACCAAACATTTCTAGAGGGGAAAACAAATCCAGAACATCCCTACTCTGAAAAACGGGTCAGTTGTGAAGCTCCAGTTAACTCAGTGTTGGCCCCAACCTCCCTGAAAGATTGTTGATTAGGTCCTCAGAGTTGCCACAGCCATTCGTGCCTGGGAGTCTATCTGGTAAGGTTTGTAGGATCATCTGACAGAGTTGCAAAAACCTGCCTATTTACTTTATTCTCCATGATTGTGAGATAATTGTGTGGTGCCTACTGCATTTAACAGAGATGTGATTTCTATATTAAATATAGGGAACTTTGCCTGACAGTGCGATGCAAGTCAGTGCAGGCATCTGTTAGCTGTTAGCTGTCCTCCAAGTGTTTTCAGCTGTCTAGTGGAAAACAATTGCATTAGAATATAAAAACAAAGGAAACAGCCAACAAACCATTTGCACTGGAACGGAGGAGGCTCTCTGGCAGATGCTGGGGTCTCTGTGTAAGAGATAATATGACTGGTGTGGACAAATATGTCAATCCGTCATTGTTTTACATACAATGATAGACATTGTGCATTTCTCAAATTGCCAAAACTTTCTAGATTGGACTCTACACAATGCATCTTACTATTTTTCATTATTTGTAATTCAGTGACAAACAAAAAATAATGGCCTAAGTTTGGAGGTTAAATGTTATATAATGTTGCTCACAAAAGAACAAAATACGCCACTGGGTAGATTACTTTGGATATTTTGGATGAAACAGCAGAAAAACTATTTTTTTTTCATATAGATCAGAGGATCTAGTTGTTGGGACCCCCCTGTCTGTCTTATCAGTAAATTGATAATTGGGTACTGGTCATGGTTGTGGTGTCTAAGTCTTCTACTCTCAAAAGAACAATCCAAAAAATATGGGTCAACTTAAAGGTAAATTCAGAAGTCAAGTTTGTGCTCTATCATATGTCTGGTTGTCTTGAATACAGAGATAACAAAGATTAGTGGAACTTGTGTAGGTTTTGTGTTGCTTTTCCCTGTTTAAAGGAAACGTTGAGCATTTTTTATTTTTTAACTGCACCTGAATGGGTAGCAAGTCTTTACTTGTGAATCTTTCCTTAAATGGGTCACTGCACAGTGTGTGACCGAGTGGGCCCAACACATGACTCAATCTCCACTGCAAAAAAAGTGCATTCCAGTATCAGTGAACTTAAGCCAATGCTGCTGTAGCATTGCATTAGTATAAAATATGTTTACTGGACCTAGACACTAAATACTGGTAGATATTTTGTATGTTGCCAATTAAAACTCTTTTAAAGCTAAGAATAGTTATAAACGACCGAAAACAAATCCCTTGGACATGACTGGCATGCTTACTGTTGTCTGGGTTATGCTGTTGTAGATTATCTTTGGTCTTTTGTTGAAAAACAGTACTGCAATGTGAACTGTGACAGATGTTCATGTCATCTTTTTTTTACTCTAAAAACACGTTTAGGTTCAAGGTAAACCTCAACATGAAAGATCAACAACATACAAAATGTTGTCCTGCTGTTTGTGTTGCTCGTTACCAGTGGAAAACGTTCCTGGAGAGACAGAGATGAAGGAGGTCTTTCTCCACACCACTGGATCATTTGCTCCTCTGAGAAATGGGAAGAAAAAGAGGGAGAGGGAGAATGAGAGAGAGAGAGAGAGAGAGAGAGAGAGAGAGAGAGAGAGAGAGAGAGAGAGAGAGAGAGAGAGAGAGAGAGAGAGAGAGAGAGAGAAGGCCAGAGAGTAAAATGGCGGCTGTAATGTGCAGATCTGTATGCTGGTGAAACACTGCAGCCTGCTGGATAACACACTCACTTCTCCTCCAAGCCTCTCAGCAGCGGATTCCAGTCTCACACTCACAGCACGGTAGGCTATAGTGCTGAACTTTGTAATATTTTCCATTCCACTTGCCAAAGGCCTCATAAAAATGACTATTAAGGTTTCTGGGTATGTAATTTAATGCAGGTCCCAATTCCGTCCTGAAATCTGGCCACTGAACTCCTCTATTTCATGCAAAACAGCAGCTCCGGCATGAAGAACACTTCCAGAGTGATTCATCTGGAATAAGAGTAGAATGGAACAGCACCCTTTCAACATTAAAACAGCTCAAACCTGATTAATTATTTGGCCGTGAATAAAAACAATTTACCAGATGAACTTAACATCATTTTATTGATGTTTAGGGATGTAAGGAGGTGCTATTTCTTTGGTCAAAAATTCCCTTGGAGAAAAAATACTCTTGTAAGTCTGCCATTCATTTTCTATGCCCTTTAAATTAATGTGAGAATGTGAGCTTGTGTTTGAATTTACTAACACCCTAAACATTGCAGCATTTAAATTGTTTGTGATGCGTTACCTCAGGGAATGTCTTGGGAACATCCACACCTGTATAAGTTGTTAGGTGTTATCTGGTGAGTGTGGATGAACACTGGCCACTTGCTTAAAAAAATGACGAAGTAGTCTTAACACACTGTAAAGCTGCCTTTTACATCTGGTGATCATGATTGGCTTGGGTCTGTGCTACATCAGACTGAAACTCTAAAGGGTTCAAATTACTATTTTAAGTTAGAATTTGAACATTTGTATCTTAGAAGAAATTCACATATCAAGTAATAGTGTGGCAACTGGTTTAACATTATATTTATTTTCAATATAAAAAACAGGTGTGGGCTGTTATTTTGTTGAGGAAATATCTTATTGGTCTTTATTTATATATTTTGAACATTTTAAATACCTTTTCTTAAAATTCTATTGAAAAAACATGACTAGAAACAATCTAATTGAATCACATGATAAGAAAAACAAGATAGTAGATACTCAACTGGTTATTTCTCTTCATCACCTAATTTCTCCACAAAGGCTAAAAAGCCTGTCTGACTGTCAGCTGAGGCAAGAGTTACTCGCTTGGTTGTATTCATTATAAGTATCATCAGTTATTTGTTGCTCAAATGCTCCCTCTAGTAGTATATTTGCATTAGCAAATCAAAATTTCGCTACTCTTTAATTATTTTTTATCCAAAACACCCAACAATGTTTTGCTAGTTCAAAACATGCCATCAGCTTGTGGCTATGTGGGAAAAGAAAGAAGAGTAGGGGGAAAACTGAGAACTTTGGGCTGGAGTTTGGACAGTTTCAGACTGTCATAGGAAACTCTCTAATCTGTACAGTCAGGAAGGTGAGATACAGTTAAAGGGAGGAGATGAGGCAATGGAGGGTTGCAAAAACATGACACGTAAGAGAAGTGCAGGTGATTAATAGGATCTTAGATGGGAAAGGGGAAGAGCTTCATGCATGTTCCTCCTCCCAAAACTTGGTTATTTCATAAGAACATTTCACATCAATGAAACACTGGTAAACAATTTGGTTCTGATAATTTTAGTATGTGGGAATTCATGTTTTGCAAGAAAGAAATAAAAATATGTGAAAAATATTCAATGCCAACTTTACATTTTTATCAACAAAACACTAAAACAATGGATACTTTGCAATAAGTTGGTTTAATTCTTTTTCTTTAATAATAGTTTTCCTTTAGGTTTAAGCATAGACGTTTTCAACTCTTCTTTCCTTCTTTGTTCCTCCTCCTTTTTTGCCTTCCATGTGTCCATCCCAGTGTCCACCTCTGCGTTTAGATACACTGCCCTTCTCTGTCGGGGACAGACACAAACGGCACATGTAACAGGCTTGTATTTAATTCTGTTTAGGTTCTCTGTAATATAGTATAAGAACACAATATATAGTTTTTACCACTTTAACAGTAATTCACATCATATATATCACAGTGTGTTTAGAACACTGTTTTTTAACTTACTGCAAACTCTTCTCTCTCATTCCGCCTCCTGACTTGCCCTTTTAAAGGTGGTGCAGGTCTGCCATCTGTAGAATAACACAGAAAAAACTTTTTTTTTTTTAAATCCAAAGCATCCAGTATCTGCAATTAGAGTAGCACTCATCATAAGCTTCTTCCTACAAAAAAAATAGTATAAAAGATTTAAGACCAGGTTTTAGCAAGTAATGCATGTCAGCACTCAGCCAGCAATGTAATTACAATTCGACTGATGGAAAGATCATTAGTAAGTAACTGCACTTTATATCGTGTATGTGTTCCATGATATACTGAGCGATAGAAATTCGCTTGGAATAAAATATGTGTATATATTTATTAAAACTGAAGAATGTGTTTCCCTCTCCTATATTTTTATGGTTTGGAGATTAAATACAAAATATTTACAGCATATTTACATTTGTATTGTCATATCCAAAAATCTCTCCTTTTTTTAAGTACTCAAGCCATGACTCTTACCCAGAGGCGATGCCTGGGTATGTAAAGATTAGCCCAGTGTGTGTGTGTGTGTGTATATATATATATATATATATATATATATATATATATATATATATATATATATATATATATATATATATATATATATAAATGTGAGTGTGTGTGTGTTACATTAAGTATCCTGATATATAATGTTTAACACTATAATGTGTAGTTTATTAGCTAATCAGTTGGATCCAGTGGAAAACATACAATGTTAGGGCAGAGACCAGGGTTAATAAATTCATTTAAACTAAGTTCAGCAATGTATTTGATCACAGAACATTCATCATCAACATATGGCATAGGGCACTGAGCCATTAATGATTCAACGGGAATTAAAAACACTTTGTAAAAACTGGTGTATCACTAACTCTGTGATGTGCAGATCTTTTTACCGCAAGGTAATATCTTACCTGCAAATGACCAGTCAGGCAAATCTGTTAAGGGGCCGTATTCTGATCCAGTCCGTGCCAGCCCATTTCTGCAGATAGAGGACAAGCAAAGTTAATTTAACTGACACTGATATTCAAAGCGATTTACTCTTGAATCATATTTTACAGGTGAATGTAGAGGTCTGCCCTGGGAATGACAGTGCTATTAGCCACTACACGAAACCAACCAAATATTAGTGCATAATGGCTGATATATATATGATAAAGTTTGGGAAGAAACAAAGCGAGAAATAGATTACAAATAGTGCCTAAATTTCCTTCGGGATAAATAAAGTATCTATCTATCTATCTATCTATCTATCTATCTATCTATCTATCTATCTATCTAATTCTTTGTAAAAGCAAGTCAAGAGAAATTATATAGCTTTTGTGTGTGTTGTCTTTTTATCATTGTAATTAGGTGTAAATGTGCAAATGTATTTTTTTTACTATTTTAATCATGAAAATAGAAGTACTTTATATTTTTAAATAAAAAAGCATTAAGTAACTATTTGTACATAATACAGTGCCTGTCAAAAGTTTGGAATACCTTCCAATTCATTGTTTTCTTTATTCCTTTATTTAATTTATTTTTGACATTGTAGATTAATATTAAAGACATAAAAACAGTTAAGAGACACATGTGGAATTACATAGTAAACACTAAAATAAAAGAGCTTGTCCTCCACAATCCCCTGATTGGTTTGGGATGAGCTGAAGCTTCACAGTGTGAAAGAAAAGCAGCAACTATTGTTTAGTATCTTCAGGAACTCCTTCAAGATGCTACGAAAACTATTCCAGGCGACTCTACATCATGAAGACACTGATATTATAATACCAAGAGTGAGCAGATCTGTCCTCAAAGCTGAATATGGTACAGTAAATATGGAAGAATCTAAAGTATAAAACATTTTCTGGTTTGTTTTTTACTTCCTGATTACTAAATAACTCTACATGTGTTTCTGTAGAGCGTTAATATCTTTAATATTAAATTTAAAAAGCCATAATTGATAAATAAAAATAAATAAAATAGCTCATACTCCTAAAACAAATACACGTAATAGTACACTGCCTGGCCAAAAAAAGGTCACACACACTAATACTTTGTTGGACCACCTTTAGCTTTGATTGGGGCACACATTCACTGTGGCATTGTTGCAATTAACTTCTGCAATGACACAAGATTTATTTCAATCCAGTGTTGCAACAATTTTTTTACCAAGATCTTACAGCAGCATTAATGACGGTAGAGTCTGACCGCTCAAAGCCTTCTCCTGCACATCCCACAGATTCTCAATGGAGTTAAGGTCTGGACTCTGTGGTGAACAATCCATGTGTGAAAATGATGATCTCATGCTCCCTGAACCACTCTTTCACAATTCCAGCACCATAAATCCTGACATTGTCATCTTAGAATATGCTCGTGCCATCAGGGAAGAAAAAAACCCATTGATGGAATAACCTGGTCTATATTTACAATATTCAGGTAGTCAGCTGACCTCATTCTTTCAGCACATACTGTTGCTGAACCTAGACCTGACCAACTGCAGCATCAACCTCACATCATTTAATTAGTTAAATCCAGGTGGAGACTTTTTTGTACAGGCAGTGTATGAGTAAAACAGCAGAAATTACTTACTCCAGTCTCCACTTCTTCCCAGCGTGGGTCACACAGGTAGAGGAGAAGGGTCGAGCAGTCTGTCTTAAAGCTTAAATATAAAAGAAAATGAGACAGATTAAATTTTAATGGCGATAAAATAAATAAACATGAATAAATGAGCAGACAGCGAGCTCCAGCCTGTAGAACCCTGCAGCAGCGCTGTACAAAAACACACAGCCACTGATTCCTGATTAGGTCTGAATTCCGAGTGTAATAAATCTAATAAATCATCAGATTATACACATATTTAAACAGCACGGGGTGTGAAAAGAGTCCGAATCAGCTACAATATAAAGAACCTTCGCCTCACCTGAAGCGCAGACTATCCTCAAGGGCGCTGCCATTTTAACACAAGTACGGCAAGCAGCGAGGACCAAGCGAAGAACTCGAAACGAGAGGGGGCGGCTATTTTTTATTATTTTATTATTTTTATTATTATTGTTTGTTTTTAAAACATACCGTACCAATTTTTTATTTGTTTGTTTTATAATATAATATAACAAGGCATGTCTACATCAAATTAAATGAGTCCTACACATAAGTCATAATTAAAAATATGTACAATGTGCAAAACCACATATAAAATATATATTGTTTCTATATTCTTGTTGTAAACTTACTATTTAATACGAACTGTTAATTATTTGCCTTTGGGCAACCTTATGCAGGTAAAACACTTATGAATGTTTTGGAAGCTTCCAACCTCTAAAACAGCTAATTCAAATGATCAGTTTAAAAGTAAAAAAATATATATATATTTGATATATTCACATACACTCTCAATCTTTAAAAAAACTGATTTTCCCTAAAAACGTATAATAACTTACTATATATGTATAATAATAATATCCTATAATATAATAGAATAAAAATATAATTAATGCCTAATAGGGTTAATCATAGCATGATAAAGTGGGCTGGGTGCATGAGAGGTTGGTAAACGCTTGTTCTGCACTTGATTTTTTTATTTATTTTTTTTTTCATTTGGGCAGCCTGTGTAACCTTCCTCTCTCACATTAGTTGAGTGAGAGGAACCTAGTCTGTTTTGGGCTTGAATACGTCCGGTTTTGTTTGGTTTTCTGAGTTGGACATGTGAATGGTCTTTCAAAATGCCCAGGTCTGGACTAGACATTGTCATAATTAAAAATAAGTCAGGCAGATGTTATGTTGTACCACTAGATGGGCCTCTATCCACAGTGCTCTCACTGCTTCTCACCCAGCCCTCCCTTTCACTCATTCACTTTGAGAAATCTATAACTCATTCTCAACTGTTCCTACATCAGTTATCATTTTTTTAAGGCTATGCAAAATGTTTATTTAACCCTCTATGAATATAAATTTCTCTTTTGACTTCTAATAACAACCTGATTTAAATCAAATGTTTTAGGAACACGTGTTTGTTCTACCTGCATAAAGTTGCCCAAAGGGAAATCATGAGACTGTTTTTAGTAAGTTTACAACAAGAATATAGGTGAAATATAAACAGCCAAATATACTTTTTTACCTCTTTTCATGTTCTTGCACATTGTTCATATTTTAAGCATGACCCACTTGTAAGACTCATTCTACTATGCGTAGGTATGCCTTGCAACATTATATTAAAATTAAATAAATATATACGGAAAAAAAATAGGTATGTTGTGGTGTAATAACAAATAATGGATCATAGGATACTAAACAGGATTAAACTAAACAGAGCATGGGCATAGGTGTCTGTGTGTGATGCCACGTGTTTTTTTATTATTATTATTTATTGTTATTAATGTTTTTATGGCTCCATTTGCAAGCAGCAGTGTGTTCTGGTTTGTTCTGTAGTTTTTTTTCACAGTGAAAGAAGAGCAGGGGCTTGTTTTCAGGCTCCTGGGCAGCCTGTGTAACCTTCCTCTCTCACATTCTTGCTGTGTATCTACCCGTGCAGTGCTGACTTAGCGCTGAAATATCCCCCCTCTCTCAGTGTGTGTGTAGTGTGTGTGTGTGTGTGTGTGTGTGTGAAAGTGTATGTGTAAATGTGTGAGTGCAGTGTGTGTGTGGAAATGTGAGTGTGTATGTGTGTGTTAAAGTGTGAGTGTGAGTTAAAGTGTGAGTGTATGAATGTGTGTATGTGTGTGTTAAAGTGTGAGTGTATGAATGTGTGTAGTGTGTGTGTGTGTGTGTGTGTTTGTATTAGTGTATGTGTGTGTGTTATCTCTTTCCAACAAGTCCCCACTTGCTGCTGATAGCGCGCCGGCGGAGGGAGAGGCACGGCGGCGCACGCGCTCCTGTTAACCGCAGCAGAGGAGGCGAGAAGGGGCTTCGGGGTAGGGAAAACGGCCCGCTTCAGAACTACACAAAACACCGCCTTTCTGCAAGTCCGGAGCCCTGAATGGACTAAAAACACGGCAGTAGCAGGTTAACTGCCACCGGAATTTATGCCACCGGTCTCTATGGAGCGCGGTCTGGCATTTCCAGAAAAAAACTCACATTGTTACAAGCTGGAGAAAGCACACACACACACACACACACACGACCGGAGCACGCCGTGCCAGGGACCTCGGCGGTATCCCTCCGCGCATTCCACAGACGAGAGGCACGACTAGCTAGTGCGCGCGATTGAAGTTAGCGTTAGCTAGTCTAGCTAACTTAAGCTAGCTAACAACAAATGGCATTATGTATAAATATGCTCACAAAATAAAAAAATACGTTTTATTATTAGGCATATTGGCTCAGTTCCTACTTATCAGATATGTATATTCAGAGACAGACAATAAAAATAAAATTTTCATTTGTATTATGGCGTAGCTTTTTTCCCTTTTCCATACAAATTTGGCGTATTTAAGATTGAACGTGCCATGTTGCCATATCAACGTTGGTTCACTTTTCAAAATCAACACCAAATCTAAATCCAATGTTGAACGTTGATGTTGATCCATAACACCAACATTGATTCGACGTTGATTCAATATTGAAATGCCAGCTGGGATTATTTGATTTTGATACATTTAAAACATATTTAGTGATGCACCACCTTGCTGTGCTTTACATACTACCAGTGGTACACTGAACCACTGCTTTAAAATACCTGCATTTTAAATGCATTTTTATACCTGCATTTTAAACAAATACATGTTGCCCAAAAGCAAAGGAAGAAAAAAATACTGTTCTATTAAGTTCAGAACAAGAGTTAAAGAATATCTTGATACATTTAAATCTTGTTAGATTTATTTTGTTTATGACTATTGTATTGGTGTGTATATTAAAAATAAATAAACAAATAAATACATAAATAAATAAGGTATAATATGGTGTAATAACCAGAACTTTGGGTTGTTTTCACCATGCAACAGAGGATTAATCTAGGTAACCTTACTCAAAAGCTAGTCATTCAGTTTTTTTGAGGGACTTAACGTTATTCCTTCTCAGAAATCTGCTACTTTTCTGCCACTGTTACTTAGCTAACTAACTCATCCCACGTTTTAGTCATCAGTGTTTCATTTAATTACCGATTTTGTTCACTTTAAAAGCGCTCTACCTTAGCTAAACACAACTCAACCCAGCACAACACAAGGCAAGGCGGCATCAATGTGACCAGAAGTTTGGATGGACGTGTGACGAAATTGTGGGATGCGATTCATCCGCGCTGCCCAGAAGAAAGGGGTTCCGGTCAGGAAAAAAAGAGAGAAAGAAGAAGGAGGAGGAGGAGGAGGAGGGGGGAGGCAGGAGAGAAAAGTGCAGGAAAGAAAGAAAGAAGAAACGCTGAAGTTAATCGATGTCGTTTAGTTTTCTGACTTCAAAAGACGCCTTTACGCGGTTCTCCGCGCGAGGAGGCTTGGATGAGCGCGAGACGTTTGTGTGCAGATTTGTTTTTGTGTTTTTTTGCGCTCTTCTTTCGTGTTTTACGCTGTTTTTTCTCCGGCGTGATGTTCATTTTCTTTGAAACGGGGCTGGAAATAGTGGGAGAGCGGTGAGGAAACGTGCGGCACTCGGTAGAGTCCTCTAACTGTGTTTTCTGCTTTGTTTTTGGTACATTTTTTACTTTTTTGCTTCACAATGTGGATTTACTCTATGTAACGGAAGAAGGGGAGCAGTTTGTGTAAAAGGACCAGAAAAAAGACGTTTTTCCTTTTCTTTCTCAAAAACTAAGTAACTAACTAACTATGGACTTCTGTGGAGCCGCTAGCTGGAGCTGAAGCAGATCTTCAGGAGGAAAACTTGCCGAGGAGCTTTTAGCTCGACTCCCTAAACTTACTTTGGACTCTTTACTTTTTTTTTTTTTTTTTTTTTACAAAACACAGTGTTGCTTGACTTTATTGTGCGGCCAGCAGCAACGGGTCTCCTGGAAAATACACTGAAACAAAATCAGAGTGGCATTTACAAGAGTTTTCTTCACCAGCTGCCTCCAATAAAAAAGGACAGAAGGATCAACAACAACAAGCAGAACATTCTTCAGCAACACAGACTTTGAAAAGACGGTTTAATCAGTTTAATCCAGTTTTGTGCCTTTTCTTTATTCTAAAGCATTTCTGTATTGATTCACAGGCTTTGATTCTAGTCTGGAGCTGGTCTGTGGCCTATAGTGGTCTGTTTTAGTATTTGCAACCTTGAACCTAACTTAACTAATGCTATCTACTGAAAGTGTTTCTTAGTATATATTTTAGTATATAACGAGTTAGTTAACAGATGGATATGCAGGTCTCTCCTCACACATGTTTGCTCAAGAGTTTCCCAACGTGGAAGCCTTCAGGATCAACCCAGCGTCCTTTCAAGTGTAGCTATCAGTAGCTAGATGATGTAGTTAGCTGGTCTGCAGAACATGCCATAACACAAACATTTTTTATTTATCTCTATTTTTATGTGATCTATTTATTGTCTATAGACGCTAGACAGGTCTGTTTTAGACTAATATTGTGTGTTATATTGTTGTTGTTTATCATTTTTCATTGTTTGTCACTCCACCTGCTGTACTTTTAGAAAAAGAAGTAGACTTTAGGAAAGACTTTGAGCATTCACACTGTATTTATGGTACTGTATTTAAGCTATAGTCCATCAGGTCATTTTAGAGAGAGCGTTTGTTATTACTCTTGATTTTTGTGCAGGATCAGCACAGTTCTGTCACATATTGTAAGCAATGGAGCGGATTGGCACTAAGTTGAAGCAGAAATTTAAGCTGCCTGACTCTGGTAGTGTCAAGTTTAATAAAAAGAAAAATGACCTTGCCAACACCAATAACAACAGCAACAGCATCACTGCCAGTACTGGAGCACCAGTTGTGGCTCACCTGAGCCCATCAAACAACCTGCCGCCCCCTAGTCCAGCTGCATTCAGCTCGGTGGAGGCATGTGGGTCCACCCTAAGCGGAAGGCCTAGCAAGGTGGTCAACTCCCAAAGAGTGGCGCCTTGTGTTGCCTCAGTTGCTTCGACTCCAGTGCCTGAGGAATCGGGGCCTTCGGTCGCTCCTGTGCGGCGCCGGTCGCCACAGCAACGAGCATCCTGTTATCTACCTGAGTCTTCTGAGGTTAGACGTGGAGAGTTGCCCCAAGGTGAGCACCCTGACCCTCAAGGTGCGTACAGTCCGAATTCTCGGGCCGCCCTGAACCAGCGACGCTATTCGCTTGAGCTCCAGCAACTGGTTCGAAGGCAGCAGCTCCTCTCTCAACCTCCACTCTCTTCCATGCCTCCTCCTTATCCCACCCATGGCCCAGTGGCCCGCTCAGGCTCTGCGGAACCCAGCTTCATTCCTGAGCCAGAGCGCCACAAGCGCCTATCGTTGCAGGAGGCCTTGTTCTACAAGCGCTGGAGCTCTGGAGGAGAGCCCTGGGATAGTGGCAGGCCAGCCTCACTGTCTCACCCTCCACAGAGGACCCATGACACCCCAGGGGGTGGCTACATCTTCCCTCCAGGCCCTACACTGAGTCCTTGCTCATCCTTCAGCCTGCAGGAGTCTGTGTTGGCCAGCCCGCGCTCCAGCTTTGCCAGCAGCACGGCCAGTGGAGGTGGAGGAGGCGGCAGCGGAAGCCCAATGGGAAGCCCTTGCAGCAGCAACCGGACCAGTGGCATCAGCTTAGGCTACGATACCCGGCACACCACACCTGGTCCTGCTGCCCAACAGCTGCAGTTTTCCTCCACACAACTAGGGGGCATCACTTCTGGACCAGTGTATCCAGCCTCTGGATTAGGGAAAGCTGGAGTGCCCCCAATGGAGGTGTGGACTGACTATCTGGAGAGAGGCTTTCAAGATGGGCGCCACTCATACCCACCGGCGGTTAGTGTCCCAGCAACAGCAGGTCACAGGGCAGAGCCGGAGTGGTGGAGTGGCACTGAGCAAAGGGGGGAAAGAGTGGGCGAGCGGATGCGCCATTCAGATCTGCCAGGCACTCACTACCAGCAGGAGCTGACCAGGCTACTGCTGAGGGACATGGCACTGGAGGGAGCAGAGCTTCAAGGAGGTCTGACCCTGAAGGAGCAGCCTGTGTCCACTTCCGCACCTCCTTCAGCTTCTGGTGTGCTGGCAGGGAAACCCCAGCAAGAGGAGCACCCAGCAGTGAGGGAGCCACCACCAACAGCATTGGATCGCCAGGAGTTCTTTGGTGAGAAGTGTTAAATAAATTCAGCCCCCTCCCCTTCTTCCACATCCGACCTTCTGACATGTATAAGTCTGGTTATGACTAGTACAAGTTTAAGGTGTGAGTGCGCAAAGCACTCAAGTCTATGAAAATCCCAGTCAGGCCTGCAGTGACTTGCACAGGCCTCCACATTGATTGGAAGCCGAAAAAATTACCGCCAGTGTCAAGGCAAGTCTAAACCGCAAAACTGAGTCAGTCCCAACAAAGATCACAGTCTAGAAAAGAACAGCGACAAGCAAGCAGGGATTCATGGCTGTACCCCTCCACCCAGGCCTCCAAACCAGCCTCCATACCTCACTCATATGCTTGTGAGCAAATATACTGCTCCTCCGCCCAAGGCTACACACAGGCATTTCTGAATAGACTACACACAGGCAAAAAATATCTCCTCAGACCGCATATAATGACTATGCATGCCCATAAATTACAGGCTGCATGTTCCACGGGTCATACCAGAGTGCGCTAGGGAGAGGTACAGATGATTGGGCAGGGTAATATGGGTGCGCACGCACACAATACATGCAGTAGCATGCACAGGCATGTGTTGCTGCAGTTCAGGTATTTGAGTCCTCAGGGAAGGCTCTCTCATACTATCGAAAGGGTGTGTGTCTGTATGCAATACTTTGCCATTGTTGTTACAAATAATCCCCCATCGTCTTAAAGGACCTGGCCACATTCTGAGATGCTGTGTGTTGTATGTTTTAATCAGGCTTTAGAGGAGAGTGCTCTACGTTAACAGTCTGTCTGTTAGTACGTTGCCTAACGGAAGGGCTCTAGAGTTTGGATCAAGCCTTGTTTGTTGAGCTGTGTTTAAATGCTAAACAAACATGCTGGTCATTACTCAGCCCAAAGAATGTGTGACTCACGTCCCCACAGAAACGTATAAGGACCCCGGCAGGACTGTGTAATGTTAAGAAGGCCATTGTTCAACTGACGCTGTTCCAAATTAGATAAGAATACACGTATGACTGTGGCTAAAATAACTTTAAAGCATACATTAATCTTCATTATGTTGGATAAATATGTGCACCTCTAAAACACCTCTGAAAAATGACTCATTGTGACAAGAACAATTAACCTTGGGTAATAGGATTTACAGCAGTGGATTATGTGAAATATTGAAGAAAATGTTAATATTAATTGAGTATTCAGATAAAAAAGTATTCAGTTCATTTAATGAGAATTCAGTTAATGAGTATTCAGTTGAGAATGTATCAAAATTGACTTCAAAACCTTTAACCAAAGTAAATCTGTTAGTTATGTCATTTTTTAACATTTTAATTAATGCTTTATTAATAGTTAATACTGTTAATACATTCTTGCTGTGTGTTCATGTACTATCCCTTTAAACCAGACTACCACATGTGTAATTAAAGAGTTTAGTCATAAAAATAATAGTTTCTTAATTGTAATTGATATTGAAATATGTAGTTAATCATGGTATTGAGTTTAGATCTCATCATCCAGGACCTCATGATACTAGTAAAATCAAAATGATATTATGGGGCAGTTTCCCACATGGGGATTAAGCCTACACAGCATTTTCAATGAAGATTTGACCCACCCTTAAGTGTATGTCTAAGTGTGTATATGGCGCTCAACAGTGTTTTTTGCTGTTTTTCAGGAACATGTGTAAAGTGTGGCAAAGGAGTATATGGTGCGGATAATGCTTGCCAGGCTCTGGACAGTCTTTATCATACACGCTGTTTCACCTGTGTGTCCTGTGGTGAGTAAAAGTTTCACCATCACAAATTATATACAAATATATATATAAAAACAAACCTTGTTTTTGTTGTTGTCATGTTGTCTGTCTTGACAGCGAAGTGTATTTGGCTAACCAAGCTACATTTTAAATAACATATTAACACTGTATTTAACAAGGGTAGCAAAAATAATTGAAACTAACAAGATAGTGTTTCATTTGATTGGTGTCAAAATGGGAAATAATGATATTGTTTGCAACATTTGAACATTTGATCACTTGAACAGCCAATGAAGTCGATGAACGTTTAAACGAAATTATTATTTTTATTTCTCTCCAACACTTAGCTGACTACTATGAATTAATTTTGTTGAATGTTTTGCAGTATTTGTGGAACATTGTAGGACTTGTTTAAGATATTCTACAGACCTCCTGACAAACACTCAAACTGAGTGAAGTTGTGTTTATTTACTAATTAATCGTCTGGTATATACAACCTTGTAAGGCAGCATAACATCCGGTTCACTCAGACCAAACATGTGACATATTAAACTTATGTTTGGTCCACTTTTTTGTCATTTTTAAATTTTTTAATGCACTGATTCAGCTGGATGGTACAGTTCAATGGCTTTGGAAAATCTTGCATATTGATTAAAAAACATTAGCTTTTTTTGTTTCATCTATTTTCTTTTACGTGCTCTGTGGAGAAAAGAAACATTGTACATGATAGTAGAATAGAGTAAGATTATGATGATAATAATAATATCTGTTCACTCTTCCTGGGAACAGACCTACCTGTTCACAATGATAATTGGTGTTCTTTCTCTCTCTCTCTCTCTCTCTCTCTCTCTCAGGTCGCACACTTAGAAACAAAGATTTCTACAATGTCAGTGGATCGGTGTACTGTAAGGAGGACTACATGGTAAGGGAGACCAGGGTTAAAGAACACACTGGACAGTGTATAAATGTGGCAGGCTGGAAAAAAAGTAGTCATGGAACCATTGGTTACTCACCGTTTCCACTTGTTCCTCTCTCTTTTCTTTCTTTGCTTTCTTTTTCCTTGTGTTCTCCCTCAGTTTTCAGGCTTCCAGGCAGCTGCTGAGAAATGTAGTGTGTGTGGTCATCTGATCCTGGAGCAGGTATTCTAACGATACTATTCTGTACATCCCTTGTAGGTTTAGGGTCGCACATTACAGTTAGAAACAGTTGATTAAAATCAGCGTGATGTAGATGATGATGGTGGTACACTGGCTAGCTATAGCATTAATATCATTTTATTTAATCAATGTTTTTGTGCTTACTGTCTGTTTTACCAGCTCCACTGTCTATATAGGAGCACTTTACACTTCACAGTTTCTCTGCATACTTTTTTAAAATATTCTTTTCACCCTGTTTTTTGATGGTCAGGACTACACAGGACCACCACAGAGCAGGTATTATTGTTTGGGGGTTCTCAGCACTTCAGAAACACCAATCAGACATGGTGTTATTGTGTGTTCTGCGAGTACAAGTTTTTGACTAAGATTAATCTACCAATCAGAAATATCCAGCCAACAAACTGCAGTAACTGACACATCTTCTAATGACCATTGAAAAAAAGGTGAAATGTGGATAATAAAGTATGCAGAGAATAGATAGAGGACTACAGTCTGTAGTTACTGTACAACAAAGTGCTTCTGATCAGTTTTTTCTTATGATCAGTGGAGCTGATAAATATGGACAATGTGTGTAGTGTTAATGTTATAGTTGTTTGATGTCTAGTACATTTGTTTTTTGATTTACCGGGGAAGATGAGTTAAACATTTGGCTTCACGTAATTATACAAAACTATAGTAGGAAAACAAACAGTTTTACACATTGTGTGTGTATGTGTGTGTGTGTGTGTCAGATTCTGCAGGCCTTGGGGAACTCGTATCATCCAGGCTGTTTCCGTTGTACTGTCTGCTCGAAGACCCTGGATGGTGTGCCTTTCACAGTGGACTACCTCAATAATGTCTACTGCGTCTCAGACTACAACAGGTCAGTGCAGGAACATATCTGATTATTGGTTCTTGATGCTTTTAGTTGCAAAAACATTTAATAATCCAGTGAAATCTTACAAACAATACAAAATACAAAATACTTTTTTGAGTAAGAGACAACAATGTGGCAATGACTCAAGTATGATGCAAATCAATGTATGATAGTTTGTCAGTATTTTTGAAAGGTCTGATTAAGGGGGTGGTACACTTGATAATTGTTCAACAATTAGATAATTATTCATTCATTCATGGAATTGATTGTTAAAACATAAAACATTTCAATTTTGTTAGAATGTGTAAAAAAGAAAATCTAAAAATCCAGTCCTGGTTTAACTTAATGTTATAAATAAAAGTCAACAATGATTTCTGTTAGTGTTTGGTTAAATTATGTTTAAGTATACCATATACGTAACTGGTCCCAAAAAGAGAAATCCAGCAGTGAGTTCAGTGCATGACTCCTAAAAAGTAAAAATGGATACGAGAAACTGTATTTCAGTCATGGCAGAGAATTACCAGTGTTGCATGGTGACTGAGATAATAAAACAAATGTCCACTTTTAGCTTTTTCTGTTTTAGTTCAGCAAACAGTACAAATAACTTATTTGATCAGCTATTTGCCATTGAGTTACTGCAAATAAATTCACAAAAATAAGCAGATTTATTTTGGAGATCTTTGAAATGTTTTTCCTCATCTTGTGTTTAATCAGATTTTTTGACAGATCTGTTTTTTTTTTCTAGGGCTATGTGGTCAGATCAGATTTTTCTAATTACTTTTATACAGTATGTGTTCCAAGATCAGATATGTATGTGAAATTCATTTGATTCAGATTGAAAGTCTTTTTGCTGTTAGTGATGGTGAAGCTGGTCAAATTTTCACAGGACAGTTTACTCTTTACTGTAATGCCACCAACTGTTTCTGTCCATTCAAAAATTATTTTCATTCTTACCACTCTCTGATCCCTGTAAATATATAGACAAGAATACACTCAAAACTAAAAGTTTAACCTTTCAACACATATTTTAATAACTAATAAAATATAATTAAAATCCTCATGAATAATTTGTGTTTGGCTCAGTAATCCACAAAGAATCTTTTTGTTTTTGTTAGTGTGCTCATGCTGAATAGCAAATAGAGGTATTTTTTTTCCCATTAGCACTGCAATATTGTCATCCTTCCTTTACTCACAGTGTCAAGCTGATTTGCTCTTTTTGATAAAAGTATGGCATTTTTTTATCCATGAAAAAATTGGATGTTGAGCATTGCAAACACTTCTAGTAGTATTTCAGCCAGTGACAACGAGTCTTCTCTGTTGTATCTGAGTTGTGCTGAAAAATCTGAATATTTTAATTAGTCTTGAAATGTGAAAGTAGACTTAAAAACAGTTACATTTTACCTACATAAACTGCAGATGAGATTTAACACTTTAACATTTGATTGATTACATTTTGTAATGCAGAGAATGGCACAAGTCAAGTTATTAAAGTCACATTTTAGTCCCTACACTTGTCACTTTAATCCATAAGCATTGCCTAATGGAAAAGCAAAAGCTTTGAGTCAAGTCAGAACCATGCAGTGGAAAAGCACTGTAAAAGGCTTGGTTTCTGCTTTAAAAAAATTGTTGCAGGAATTGTATACAAAAAACCTTTAAACAAGCATTCACACTGGAGAATTCAGTAGTAATTCTGGAAAACATATCATTGCTAGGTGTAAATTAAAGACGATATTAGCCCATTCTAAAAATAATTCAGAGCTATTCATTTTCCTCCATTTAGATGGCTTTCCTACCAGGCAGTATGTCTGGCTTATTTTGGCAAATCCCCAGTATAAGAGGGACAGTGCTTATGTTCCCAGCAGAAAACTTTTACAAATATCAAATGTTTCTATGAAATTCTGTTCTTTTAAACAAAAAGCTTCGTATTTCATTTTTCTAATCTAAACCCAGTGCCACCTGGTTTGTATTGCTGATCTGTCTATTTTCGGTGATCCATCTTTGTGATCTTTCTGTTAATTTCATTACTTTGTGTTTCAGGACATTTGCTCCTAAATGTGCTGCCTGTTTACAACCCATTTTACCTACTGAGGTGAGTGACATCCTGCTCCAGACTGGTTGCTTATGGCAACAGAGCTTATGATTGGGTTTGATGCTGGGACTTGTTTCGTGTTTTTGCTTTTAGCCATGTAGCCCATGTTCTGGAATATTCCAGAGCACTGGTTCTCAAACCCGTCCCCAGGGTCTCACAGATGGTCAATTTTTTTCCCCTCTAACTGTACTTGCGTCACAAGAATGTGGACTGTTTGCGGGTCTCTGAGGACTGATTCGAGAACCACTGTTCAGTGGTTCAGTCCAGTGGTTTCCAGTCCCAGTATTAAGATCCCATGGTGTGCATGTTTTGTGCTTGCACTACTTTAACCCCTTTATCTTTTGTTCATTGGCACACACTGCAGTTCTAAACTTTTTTTACCTACTAAAATCCATAATTAATAGTTTCACAGACCTTCTGCTTTACATAGTTTTACCATTTTTCCTAAACTAGCTTTGACTCTTCAGCTTGGTACAAATCCCAGGTGACTGAGTTCTGACAGTGTTGTTTACTGTGTTTCAGGGCAGTGAGGAGATTCTCAGGGTGGTGTCCATGAACAAAGACTATCACTTTGAGTGCTATCACTGTGAGGTAAGACATATTTTAAGTTTGTATCCTTTTCCTTATGAATCCCCTCCTAATTTCAGAAACAAGTCAAATTAAAGCCACATTTTATAGCATTTTACCTTAAAATAACAGCTTTAAAATCAGGTTGATGCTTCACTGATATAAGAACATTGTGCAATAAGTAATAAGGAGAACAGCATCAATACTGCTGCTACTCTGGGCTTGATGTAACTGAAAGGAGACTGAGGGAAAATGCTAATAAAAAAATTGTAACAGTGTAATCAGTGTTGTGCAAAAACATTGTCAGACTTTTATAATGGACAAACAGAAATGCTCCAGAATGACTTTGAATAATGACTTCCACTGAAAATGAATAGTCTGTTTTCTGTCCACAATGTACAGTAAATAAAATGTATATTATATACTAGTGCATCTCAGAAAATATATAATTAAAAAGTAACTTTATTTCAGTAATTCAGTTCACAATTTTAAACTCATTATATAGATGTATTACACAAAGTGATCTGTTTATCTCTTACAGTCAATGAAAACCCAAAAATCATTCTCAGAAATTTAAAATATAATACAATACTAATAGGTACTTTTGGCAGTATGGGCAGTGTGTCCTGCTGGAAAATAAAATCTGCATATACATAAAGGTTGTCAGCAGAGAGAAGCATGAAGTGCACTGCACTGACATACACACATATATATATATGTATATATATATATATATATATATATATATATATATATATATATATATATATATATAATATATACACATATAAAAAGCATTCCATTGCTGAGTAACAACAGTCATTTGTAGAGTCCGTTGTAAAGAAGCTTCTTTGCAAACTGTGTATTTTATCAAAGTGGCAAAGCTATTTGCAGAAACACACTCCCTCCTGTGTTCCACTGATTAAACTTACTTAAATGAACTACTGGGTATCTGAAGATATGTAATATATATATAAATTATATAAATTAGCCTACACTGGAATTGAATAAAAAATAAATTGTTCTTATTTTGTGTTTCTGTTTTTCTCTGGCGTGTAGGAGTGCGGGAAGCAGCTGTCTGATAAGCCCGGCTCCCAGTGCTTCCCTCTGGACTCCCACCTCCTCTGCCACTCCTGCCACATGAGCAGAGTGTGTGCCACCCACAGCCTCCCCCCGCACAACAAACACTGAAGAGGGAGGGAGCATTTCTGCTGGACCAACATGCCCTGCTTTTTACTGACATATGCATATTTGCGACCAAGGTTATACGTTGCTGTCTTGTAAAGTCTTTTCTATGTCTTTATCCTTGTTTTGATCTTTTTTTCTCAATTTCTCACACCTTTACACACACAAGTCCTAAAAAAGGTCACAGAAGCTTACACTGAAAAAAAGAAGAGATTTTATACAGATTTTTTTTTTCTTCTCTTGAAACTTGAGGTCATACATTTCAAGTGCCTAGCCTGCAGCTACAGGGACCTTTGCCTCCCCCTGGTGGTCAGAAAGTGCACCGACACAAGCCTGCTGACAAAACATTTCTGTGCAACTGTTCTCTGTGTGGATTATCACGGTCAACATTACTAAGTTATTAGGGAGTATGAAACGCCACACTGAGCTACTGTTTATATTCTCACGTCTGCTGTAGAAAAGAAAATACAAGGGATTTTTGCTTAACTATAAAAAAAATATTTAATATCACTAGCAAAGATTTTGCACTTAAATGAACATGTTTACCTTTTAAGAGATTTTTTTTTAAAGAAAATGTTCCTGCAAAAGAGTAAAAACATTCCTGTATCTTGTCTTTATTAATAAACTTCTTTCTTTCTGAATTTTAGAGTTGGTGCAGTTATAAGTAAGCTGCTAATAGTGAAAATACCTTTGTCATGAGAAAGCATTCCTGGTCAAAGGTTCTGTTGTTTTGAATAGTTAAGTGAGTGGATTAACTGATCTCTAATAAGTAAGTTACATACACAACCTAAAACATTATTTTTAACATATAATTAGATTTCTATGGGTTGTTCCACAATCATTGTTTGAAAAGGCCAGGTGACCCAAACAACAACACTTTTGAATATACTGACTGTTTTTTTTGTACCAAAAACAGCAGCAGTGGGTTTTTTAAGCAGCTAATCATCACTCTGATAACTCAAATGTCTGATACCCACAAAGCAGGAGAAGACCACTGAGTGTGTGTAGTAAGCAGTAGAGATAAAAACTTTCCAACTTGAATATGATATCTACAGTGTATTCTTTATATACAAGTACATATACATACATTCCTTCTGGGGCTACAATTTAAGGTTGTTATTTTTGTACTACACACCAATACTAATCCCAAAGCATGAGTTTGAGAACAATATTGTTCAGTTAAATACCAAAAATCTAGAATATCTACGTTTGTAATCCAAAACAGACAAGGTGAAGATTTTGCCAGTCCTCATAATACAATACTTAAAAATATATGCTTTAGGACACTTGTTCATTCACTTCTTAATTGGTTCTTCTGAAAACGGTGATTAAAAAAGGGGACTATCCTGCTTTTGCTGACGGAACAATCTACTGTCCAGGGCCTTTTTTTATTATTTTGCAAGTGCAAAAGAATTGACCAATTATTTTCACTCTGTGGACAAGCCTAAATTGAGATTTTAATTTTAAAATAATGTTCACAAACAACTTATTTCCTTTAGTCACTTTATTTTTTTTTATACATTCGGCATACTCAGAAGAAAAATAAACAATCAAAAAGCAAATAGGATTCTTCTCTCTTTTTCAAACTAAAACAACAAACTTTAAAACATTATTAAAACTTGTATTGATCCTCTTTTCTCTATAAAGGTTAGATTTCTCCCTTCTCAGATTCACAGCAGACAATACTGAAGAACTAAGGGGACTAGGTATTTCAACAGGAGAACAGAGGGAGAAGGAAGACATGGGTATGGAGGCAATGAAGGATGAGGGAGAGATGAGATGGGGTTAACTGTTTTTCCTTCATAATAGCACCCTTCTGTAGCTGGAATTTAGACAGACAGCATAGTAGTCATTCACTCAGGTTAGGGTCTGAGGAGGGGGTGTGAGGCTGGAGTCCCAAATCCTCCTCTTTAGATTTAGGCCAACTCTGTGACCAACGCGATTCGTTCAGGGGAATCTTTGTCAATAGAAATAAATAAATTCAAAATTTCTAAATATTAAAAAAAAAATTAAACAAACTCCATTTCCCATAATACCGGACTGTGCTTACTGCCCACCAGCCATAGCTTGCTCTAACTAGACTTTATAAATAAAAATATGTTAAAAAAAGAAACAAAAAAAAAATTTTGGGAGGGGGGATGTAAATCAGTTTCCCCTGCTTGTTAAATAGCCAAGACTGGAGGGCCATTAATACACACATCCCTGTCTCAAGCTGAAAGTGGAAAAGAGGGGAAGGAGAACTGTGACTAATGTTTAATCCTGAAAAAACATTTTTACAACGGTAAAACGGAAACTTCAAAAAAATGAAAGTATTGGATGACCCTGAAATAAAAAGGATGTACAGCAGATACAACAGTGTGTGAGACGCTTTTCAAAGCGTACGTATAATGTTTCTTTTTTAACAAAAGGAACGAGTTGAGACTGTGAGAGTATACTCTTCAAACAATAGGGTTTTCCGGGCTGAACTTTCACTTCATACCTGGGCCTCAGTAGGCAAGAAAGGGCAGGGCATCCACACTTCTTCCATGTACGGCCGCGCTCACATTCACACACGCTTGCATTTGCATTGCTCTTCTCTCATACACACTCAACGCCGCCTGTCCCTCGAGGGGTTGCTGCGGCTCCGTGAGCGCCTGCTGCCCCCGACAGGCTTGGAGTCACTGGGTCTGCCTCTATTGCCGTCTCTCCTTTTCTCTGCCTCTTTCTCTCTACCCCTCTCCCGCTCCCTCTCTCTCTCTCTGTCTTTGTCCCGCTCTCCATCAGCTGGCCGACTAGAGCTTCCTGCCCCGCTCCCTGCGTTCCCTCCCTCTCTCTCACGGGCGCGGGCCCTCTCCTTCCTGTCTTCTTCACGCTTCTTATCCTCTTCCTCCTGTAGCTCTTTCCTCCTCTTCTCTCGCTCCTTCATCCTCTCTGCTCGCTCCAGATTCCTTTGAGCTGCCTGTGGGAAGAAGAGGATGGAGTAGTGCTGTCAAAAGTACTGATTAAAAATCAGTAGAGAACCATCTGAAATGGCTCAGTTCTTATTTTCCAGAATATCAATATTGCATACGATATCATAACCCACTCACTGGCAAGTAATTTAGTGAGTTTTAACAAATAATCTCCCATGTCAGTCATGTGCACAGATAGTGCTCTCTGATGTAAGATTCCAGCACCTTTTACATTCCTAGGTTACATCATTAGCATACTGGAAAATACATATTCAATCAAGTCTTGTAATGTGTTCACAGTGTTTAGCAAGCGTTATAAAAACCTTTAATATACACGTGCACACAGCCATAACATCATCTGCCTAATAACAAGTAGGTCCATTTTCAGTTGTTACATCATTTCTGAAGGTGTCCTGTGGTATCTGGCATTAAGATGCCATGTTGACAAGACAAGCTGAGTACTGATATATTAAGTATTGAAAGAGACAGAGCGCAGTCAGACTCAGCATCACTTTTAAACCATTTCAGCCCATTGAGCCTCTTCACGGTTCAAACGGAAATCAATCATTAATCCTGTTAGCACTTTTTTTTGGCTTTGGAGTGCGAGTGAGCTACAGAGGTCTGCGTTTCCCCTTCTGAAGTCTCCATTGCTCCACCAGCCACTCACATTCAGTAAAACTGAGATGGCTCCTCTTTTAGAGACTGTACATGTGACGTAAGTCACTGCCGCAAAAAGCAACCAGACACCCCAGTTTTCAGAATGAATATATTAAGCTTAGCAGGGATGGTCGTTCCAGCACACTGGTACCATTAAACACAATATTTTGTTCCTTCTCCACTCCAAAATGCTTCTGCCTTTTTTCTGACACTTTAAACCCTGTGTGTGGAATGGATTTTATAAGGTAAATTTGTGATTGTGTGTATGTGGGGGCGCTAGTCTCTGACCTGTTCTTCAGTGAGTGGTAGCCAGTATATACACGGAGCAGCTTTGGTTTTGCGAAACAGGTCATCCAGTAGTTTGGCAGGAGGCTCCTCTGGTTTATCTATGGAAAATAACAGGGAGTGAAGATTAACAAACAAAAAATGAGAAACAGCTCAACTCTGCATTTACATTGCTTGTATTTCAACTCCCACATTCATTTTAATGGGGACAGGTGCCAGTGGACGAAGGCCGGCAATACAGCATGAACGTTTCTGAATTGCTAAAATTTATGCAAATCAGAAGCAAATTTCTCTGGGTGGCAGCCAATTAGTGTTGAGTGTCTGTGCTGCCTAGTACGCTGTGTGGAACATCATGCTCATATGATGTCAAGCTTCACACAGAAAGCAGCAGTGAGAAGTGTATATATTTCAACACATATCAAGCAAGAGATCCTCAGGGGAATCCCTAGTGAATAGAGCTTTTACCCCTGAGACAGCATGTAGTGGTACACTACAGAACAATTCCAGAAACTGAACACTGCCTTATAAAAAAATAACCCTTTGATAAAAGAATACATCACCCCGCTCACCTTTTTTCTCCGCTTTCCTCTCTTTGCTCTTCCCTCTCTCTTTGCGTCGCCTGTCCCGGTCACGTGATCGTGACCTCCTGCCTGCTTCTCGATCTTCTCTGCCAAAATCTCGGACCTTGTCTCTGTCCCACTCCCGCTCTGAGCGCGTTCTCTCTCTGCGCTCCATCTCGCGCTCTCTCTCAGCCCACTGGTCCCTCACTACCGGTGGACCACTATCACGCTCTCTCTCCCGTTCCCTCTCTCGCTCCCGTGCTGGAGGCATAAGAGGCGGAGGGGCAGCGGGACGTGGTACAGGTCCTGGTCCTTGGACTCGTGGGTCATCTCCGGGCAGCAAACCCTTATGGAAGTCCAACTGAAAAAAAAAAAGTGGTATTCGCAGAAAGATCAACATTTTTATTTTCATTTTTTCACAATGCAAGTAAAAATGTATTGTAGGATTTTCCACACTTCCTCTCCATCTTAAAATGAATTACAACAAAAACACACTTTGCTGACATTACTTAAAACATAAAATAGATTTCTTGGCTGATTGACTATATTTGGTGTTTTTAGATTTTGTTTGCTTTGCTTTAGGGAAAATAGATTATTGAAATGCGTGTACCTCGTCCTGTTCACAGAAATCCACCCTGAGCACTTTGGGATTACTAGATGGCCACTTCACCCCATGCAGTGCCTCTCGAGTTGCTACAGCTTCCTCCTTACTGGAGTACTGAACAGGAAAGAACAAACACAACAATAAATCAGATCAGCAAGATCACATGCCCTTAAACATCCGGAACCACAACCACAAGACTCAGGGACAGGGAATGTGAAACAGATGTAGCAAATACACGGAAGAGAAAGACTCACAGTGACATAGCAGTGGGATTTGATCTTGTCTATCCAGAAGCCTTCCTCCAGTACGGTACCAGTTCGATTCAGCAGCTCCTTCAGCTGGCCCAATGTGAAGGGGCGTACCTGCGTATACACACAGTCACACAAATGAAGACCCTTAAACATTTTCTAAATTTCAGTACTATTATATGCAATAAAAGGCATGTATGTGTAGTGGCAAAGACCAGTGTGTGTATATACACATCTTCCACATCTCAAACACACATAGTGCTCACTTACCAGGTTGCATACGTGAATAACGTTGGAAATTTTGCCACGAGGAGGGGAGAGCTGCCGGCCTGTGCGAACAGGGTCATCAATAGTAACGGACACTTTCTGCTGACTGATAGAGCGCCGCACCACAGAATCATTAGGGGTCACTGGAGACGAGAAACCGTTACAAAGAAACATCATGAGAAAACAAAGAAATTAAAAAAAAAAAAAAAATCTACAGTATATGAACAAAAGTACTGGGATAACTGCACATTCATTGTTACTTCAAAAATCAAGGGGATAAAAAAAAATTATCTTGCTTTTATTGGAGTAACTGTCTCTTTTACTAAAGAACTGGACAAAAAAAACATGATACCAGAGAACACAGTTCCCCTGCTGCACCTCTCAATACTGGGGGGCTTAAAGCACTTTAGAACACACCTGGCATTACATATGGTGCTAACAGTATCATTTTTATCTTTAATCAGAGAGTTTATTATATCTATGATATTTGCTATGGCAGACAGGCTGTGTGCACGTGCGCATTTGCACAATTGCGGATTCAACCTAAAGTGGAAATGTACAAATCATTTTTTATGAAGTGCAGATACAGATTTCTCTTTTCCCTATTTTAAAATACAAAAAGGGTGTCTTGTGAATGCCAATCGTATTTTATCTGGACACCAAAGAAAAATAAAATCACCTTTCTTGGGTTCTCCTTCTTGTGTTTCCATTGCAGCTTCCGACACACTCTCCCTCCTCTGATTCCTGTGGGGTTTTTCCTTCTCTGCTTCTGTCTGTTTGCGCTCCTCCACCTCCTCCTCTTCCTCATCTTCATCATCTTCCTTTTCCTTTTGTCCATTCTCTTGTCCTTCAGATGGAACAATCTTTATAAAAAAAGAACAGATCATACCTTCTAATTAAAAAAATATTATGATTATTAAAAGCATTGGCAATTGGACCTGTATGTACACATTTTATATTAGAAGCCTGTGTCTGAACCCTGCATCAAATTAGGGGTGTACCTGTGTTACAGTACGTCTAATCTTAAGCCCCTGGTCTTCCTCACGGTCAGCCTGCTGGCTGGAGTCCTCGTCCCCAGAGAAACGCCCTTCATCTGGATGCAGCTCCACCACAGCCTCCTGAAGTGGCTTAATGTCTGGAATCAGAGACTGCAAATGGACAGGAATAGAAACAGAACAAATACTCAGTGCGTAGCTACAAGGTCAGAGTATATATTTGCATATTCTTCTTGGAGCTTCTATTTAATGCAGTTATGACTCAACCAACATATTTAATACAGCTAATACATGGGGAAAAGTTTATAAAAGACATTATGCAAACAGGAATGAATAGAATCTCAGAAGAGAAATGAATGGCCAATACTGCAGAACAATTATAACCTCCTCGTACCTTCAGTGATTCGGTAGTGATGCTAATCGACGGCTTCTTGGCAGTGACGGCTGTGCTGGAGCCCCACCTCCTCTTCCTACTGGCTGCACCACCAGACTCTGTCTCAGTCAGCGATGCTCCTTCTGGCTTAGTACCTGCAGAGAAACAGAAGTCAAATCACACACACAAAAGAACCTTTCTCTTATAAAGCGCCTCAACTCTGGAATAATCTCCCCGAATATGTTCGGGACTCAGACACAGTCTCAATCTTTAAGTCTAGACTGAAAACTTACTTGTTTAGTTTAGCTTTTGGTAATTAATGTTTTTTCCTTTAGATAAGGCTGCAGATTCAGGGGTTCATGGACAGAGGAAATTGTGGTAAACTGAGATGCTGGTGCTGTTGTTCTCCCACTGCACACGGTCACTCAGGTTTGTGGACGGTGGAGTGGGTGGATGCTGGTGTTTCAGGGTGCCTCCATGTCTATGTTACCTTCTGGCTCTCTGCCTTTAGTTAGGCTGTTTTATTCAGTTCTGCCGGAGTCATTTGCCACACTCTGATAATGTTTTATATTCTCAGTTTTGCATAAATCCAGTCAAAACTAATTCCATCTCTCTGCCTTCCTCCGAGTTACTGACTGCCCACCTGTCTGACCCGATACCGATGTTGGACCCTCAGGCTCTCGCGTCTCCTGTCCGGCCAGACTGATGGAAGTTTCTGAAGTCAGCTCTTCTCCACCACCACCACAGATCAGCTGCTCATCATCCATCTTACTCTCCACTACAGATTACATCCAAGCCATTAGTGGCGCTATTACACTCCTGAGTACATAAAACCTATATGGATGTATAAAAGACTTTTTAAATTTTAATTTAAAAGCCGTTTGACCAGTGGTAGGATGGTCCCCCCTTTAATGTGAGTCTTGGTCCTCCCAAGGTTTCTTCCTCCTCCTGCAGCTCTGAGGGAGTTTTTCCTTGCCTCCGCGCTCACTGGGGGTTCTGTATTCTGTATTTTCTATGTGTAATGTTTTGCCTGATTCTTTGTCCTGAAATCATGTTTCTGTAAAGCTGCTTTGTGCCAACACCTGTTGTAAAAAGCGCTATACAAATAAATTTGATTTGATTTGATTTGAAAAGAACCTAAATTTCAAGTATTTTTAATTAAATCCAAAAAGAGTAAAAAGGTATGAAACAGACAACAATTAGAATAATATTAAAAATCTGATTCTATTCACCATGAATTCTGACAAGATAACTGCAGGTTTATGGAGTAATTTTATCCAGTCAATTTAGCACAATAAGACAATTCAAGGTGCTACAAGAGATATTTCAGCAATTCTGAAGAAAAAAAAAACACTTTTGGATGCATATTTCGTATTATTTTATGTAACATATTTCAATAAAATCAAATAGTCTTAACTTGATAAGGTCATGTTTTTCGAAAACATGTTCTTTACAAACCAAAAAGTGGTTCTTTAATTGCATCATTAAAAGCACCAAATAAACTCTTTTAAAAATATATATGTTTTACTATTATATCACATGGAACAAACTGAGTTTTTGCTATTACACAGAATCTAAGCATTCTCTGTCACCCAAGTCCTACAGATATTAATTGATGTTAACATTACTTAGATCGTTCATTGTAGGTGCCTTAAACATGCTGAGCTCAACTAAATGTCTATTAACTGCAGCTGAACTTCAAGCTGAATGTAAATGATTCCCTGCTGAATGTAACCCTTCACGTAACCATAAAAGTAAGTCTTGTTGCCTCTGTCCTGTACATAGAGATGTTTTTTCTTATTTATGTAAGCAATTAATGCATTTTGAGGCCAGTCTCATTAGTCATATATAATTAGATTTTGTTCATCCTGCAGAAATCTATCCAAGACCTCAGACAACCTGTTACAAAATTACAATTTCTCCTTCCCATTTCATCTGACAAATGAAAAAATACTTACTAGTAAGAGAAATCTTGCGTGCTGCGAACGCTTTTGTAGTGGTGCTCTGAAAAGACAGAAAGGACAACAAAACACAAAGACCCAAGTGGGTGCAGGGAGGGATGAGAGAGAGACAAACACCAGCCAGGGAGGGACAGCAGGAAAGGGGGATGATAGAAAAGAAGAGAAAACAGAAGAGACAAAGCTATCAATGAAACCATATTAGGTAAACTAATGTTTTGACAGAGGTTTTGAAAGCTCAACCCATTACATCCCTTGCTCTCTTTCCTACATTACAACCCTACATCTTAAACTGAACTTAAAATGTTATGAAATGCATGCTTGACCCCTAAAGTCTATTCCACCACATGGACAGCTACATTAAGCTACAAGTCTCATCACCCCCAGGTTACTCTAAACATTGACTGACACGCTAATTATTCCTAAAATAAAATCGCCCTTCCTTTTTAATCCAAAAACAGTGATAACTTTATGACAAATTAATTCATCTTGGGAAAAAAGGGTATTTCCTGGTACCATTGACACCTGATTCCTCACTGGCTTGGCTATGGCCCAACCACACGGCAGTGTGCACTGTATCTAGGCAACAAGGGTCCAATCAGATCAGGCGGAGGAGTGAGGATGGGAAACGGTCACAAATTGAGTGTGCTGATTGGCCGGCTGACATGTACTGCTCTTTTTGCTGGACACTTTGTGAAGGAGTAACTGTTTGATGAGAGATTTTGGGTGTTTCTGATTCAAAGTGCCAAAAGTCTTTGATGCTTTCATGATCTCTGATGAACAGTCTTTGATGGATGTGGTGTGGCATGACTTGGGGCTGTGTCAAGCATCCAAGCAAACTTTTAAAAGGTACGGTCTCTCATAGCATGAGTGTTCAACACAAGTAGCACTCCTGTTCAACGTGACAGAGAGAGCGTGTTGAAGTAAAGTCAGTTGGACATTATTGTCTGAGGAACTGTATTGCTCTGATGAAACAAAAAAAAGTCCATAATCCACACTGAAGACAGGGTTCACCACAACAGTATTTACTTTTTTATCCGCAAAATGGCGCTGATTAAAGTCCTTCGGGAAGACTCTTATCCACCAATATGGACAACGTCAGTGAGGCTGGCAGTTGGAATGACCACAGCCTGTCCATGTATTTCCTTTGTTAAAATAAAAATGTGTCCGTGTTTAAAACTGGCATCTGGAAAAAGACAGATTCCAGACAACCCTTTGATGAACTTGCTGGTGATGTTGAAGCTGGAAAGTTCATCAGTTGATCCTTGAGTAAGGTGGTGCAGTCCTTCAAAAAAACTTTGTTTTTCAGTGACAAATCACAAGGGCTGGAAAGTCAAGCTCTGACAGACAAGTTCACGGTTAAATCTCAGCCCCTGAGCCTTGTTCACGTACTCCAAACCAAAAACAGTAGTTTAAGCTCTGCTTGTACAGACTGGATACAGGTCCGTGTGGTAAAGCAGACAAAACCTGCTTTTCAACAAATAAATCTGAGTCCATAGAAGTCCATACAGTGGAGCGTGCTTCTGAACTAGCAGGTAAAACACACAGACGGTCTTGGCATGTAAACCCCTGTGTGTCCACCATGCTGCACGGAGAACAGAAAAGTCCATGTTGTGTCCGATTTTTTGTAGGTGACCCATAATGACACACAGGTAGGGGTGTGATTGAGGTGGAGTCTTCTCAAAATAGCTGCCACCTCTTACACCTAGTCAATTCTTTGGGCTTCTCCTGAGCAGTCCAATCAGGGGCCACATCAGTTTGTGCGGTGACACGCATGGCCAATCATCCACCAGGATCCCTTCAGGTGATGCTAAGTGTGCAGTGTCGACTCTGTCTGAGGGGCCTAGCTCAGCCGCAGCCAAGTCGCTGGGACATAGCTCGGCAGGTGATGGAGGTAGAGGAGGAGAGGTGGAGGAGTGGTGGAGGTAGTAACGCAGGTACCAGTATGAGCAATGGAAGAAGGGAGTTCACCTTCACAACAAAGCAATCAGTGGGTTTTATAAAAACACAACACATCATACCACCAGATCAAGAGAGAGCAGAGGGGAGGAGAAGCAAAGAAAAAAAGAGAGCAAAAAAAAGGAAGGACAGAGAGAGAAATAGATTGATAGATACATAGATAGAAAGAGAGAGAGAGAAGAATAACAGATATGGGGGAAGGAGATGACTGAGCCTGGCTATCTCCCTCATACCACACACACTGTCAAGGTTTCTTACAGTTAATCTAGTCCCTCTCTCTCTTTCTCTTACTCACTCACTCTCCCACACATACAAACAGGCTGTCAAACATCTCCCAAAACAGCTGTCAAATGATAAAAAAATCAGGCTACATTTCAAGGTGATACTATATAAGATACTATAATATTCTCACAAAGATATCCATCACTTTATACTAGAACTGAAGCTTCTCATCTGCAAGACCACAAGTACTAACAGTATTTACAAGTTTCAGACCCTGGCAACTATAAAGGTGTTTTGGGTCGTTTTTGTACGGCAAGAAGATCAGCAATACACCATAATCTCCAACCTTAGGCTGGTTTTGCAAGTTACCAAAATATTTCCATATAAATACACGTGCTGCTAGAAGATCTAATCCTCATGCTAAATTTAAACTCTCCTGGACATCTGGAGTTATACATAGGGGCATTACTCATGCACCATCTTCATGGAAACGCACAGTTCCTACAGACGGTGCTCGCCCACCTTTGCACAAGCTGTGTGTGCGCTGCTGAACTTCTAATCTATGTAAATCCATAAATGCATGAACTATAACAATGTTTCAAAATATACAAAAAAAAAAAGAAAAAACAAACAAAAAAACACACATACACAAACCCCATAATTATTAGTCCTGGTGCTAAAGTACATCTGCCCTGCTGATTCTGGTGCTTTCCCTGAACTGATTCAACTAACCAGCTAATTAACAAGCCCTTCCTTTGTTGAAGTGGGCGTGCTGAGACTTGGACAGAAACCACCGATTCAGACAAATACACAGATCACCATGCCAAAGTATAACAAGTCCTAAAAATAACACACATCCACAGACACCTCAGTATCATTCTCTCACTCTCTCTCACACACATGCCAACTCGCCAGTGAGTTGAAAACTGTCTAATTTCACACACCGTCAGCCATCCTCAACCCCTGACACTGTAATAACAGCTTGCAGAGAGAAAGAGAGAAGAGGAGGGGGAGCTCTGAGAAAAGATACGAAAATGTATACAGCTACAAACCTCTAAGGAAAAAAATTAAATAAAATATTTGAAAATTAAAGAAAATTTGTGTTCGTTTTTTAATTTTCTCAACTTGTCATTGGTGCATCCAACTAATAATATTTAGCTTTTCTTATAACATAAAAAAAATACATGGGTTTTTTCCCCCAACTGTTCACATGTCTATTATATACTGTGTTAAAACATTAACAAATTGTAATGCATTACTCAATCTTTTAAATATAACACAATTATATAATGTTCATTACAATTATAATGCACCATGTTTCACTATGCTGCAGGAAAGCTAATTATTTCTCAATCGCTTACAAAGTCTACAGCCTTCCTTTGTTCCTTATGATGGTATGTTTCACAGGCCTCTTTAAGGAAGGCCTCATTACCTCATCAGGGCGTGACTCCGCAGTCTCTGGTGCCCCCTGTGGGGCAGGTTGAGCCAGTGCGCTCTGTGACTCAGGGCGTTCCTCAAGCTCCATAGCAACAGGGCCTGTGGGCTCAGCAACAGCAGCCTGCTTCACATCCCTGAGAGCAAAAGAGAAAAAACAGAAGATTGCTCTGAGAATTACATCATCACAGAGAAAGAAAAGGAAAGATTAGCTAATAAGGAAAAAGAAGGAAGACAAAGTGGGAGGAGGGAAAAAAAAAAAAAAGGTAGTAGAGCAGAAAAAGGAGTAGAGCAGAAAAGTACGACTGAAATAACCAGTCAACACGATCAGTTCTCTCACTGGCGTTCAATGAAGCTATCTGCAAAGCAGACCCCCGACGTGTGCGTTGTTAAATAAAAAGATAGCAAAATGACAGATACAGCGAAACGAAAGAGAATATAACGAGAGTGAGAGGTAAGGTGGCTCAGACTGATGATCTGGGTCACTATAACTATAAATAACTCAGCAGCCAAATGATACCCAACGTCAGGGTCAAAAACACACACAAACACAGACAAAACAAAACCATACCTAAAGACAGGAGCACAAACACACTTATTAGAGGTCCACGGATCAGGAGTTGCCACGAATGCAAACTAAACAAATGCAGCTCTCTCTCTAACAGGACTGCAGGGTGCAGTAGATTCCTACTGAGCAAGTCAAGCAACTCATATGACAATAGGGTATGTGTGAAACTGAGGAAAGTTTCAGATGCAGACAAAAAAAAACACAGCCTCATTATGTGAAACAATACAATAAAACAAAATAAAGAAAAAACAAATTACACAACCAGTAACACTCAGACTATGCAATTACCAACAAATGGTAATAGGTAAAATAACCCAGAAGCATCTGGATGAATATGACACCATCAGAAAACAGATGCTAGAGGGAGACGAATGCCAGGGATAACAGAACAGATCAATAACAAACCAGCCTACACCATTAGGACATAAGAACATCAAACCTCATTTAGCCATTAGGTCACCCTATCAGTTGGAGACAGATCCGTGAGCCACAGAAATCACATTTATTTTCTTTCAAGCACAAATGACCTCCCTCACCACTATGCATGTGCGACTCACGCCTTTCACTCTGTAAACCAAGAGCAAATAGGGTAGAGTCTTTTCCCCCTGGGACACAACAGTAGCTACAGTGATTGTTCTTAATACGAAGGGGTTCCCTCCTGTCTCACGGTTTCAGAGTAAGTAGGCCAATCAGTGCATGCTAATAGCTATGAGATGGCAGAAGACAAAAGTCTCAGAAACGTCAATCAAGTAAAGTGTTAAAAATTTTGCACATCAATGTGAGGCTTACTGTGACCAACACTGCAAATATAAAAACACAATGAAGCCCCGCTGAGGGTCAATCATTTTGCCACAAAGTAAAGTAATGCGTGTATGGGAGACAGTGAGTATGTATATGAGCGAAAGAAAAAAAACATACACTGAATGTGTGCCTGTGTATGTGGTACGTCATTGAAGTCAAGACACCTTTCTGGGATTTTCCACCACTGGCAGCAACTGATCTTTTCTCCCACAGGGTGGGCTTGCCTTCAAAACTCCCCCAGCACAGTGCACACACCCGGTTTCCTTAACCACCAACAGTCTGTGCTGGGTAGGAGCTCAAATCACACAAAGAAAATACAACACATTCAACCTTAATCACCATTTTTCCTAAACACAATCTCAAATGCATATGTATATGAAATATACGCATATGAGGATAAAAGATTTTAAAAACTCCTGAAGCAGAAGCCAACAAAAATCACATGTAGCTCCCACTAAACTTCTTTCTGAACTGATTCTGTGGCAGTTTAGTAGTTTTCACTGCTCCAATACACCTGATTCAATTCAGAAACTAAAGGTATTATTTTTAAGGTGGAGAAAGATATGACAATTAACACAATGTCTTTAAAGGATTTCTAGGTCTACACTTTCAATCCAGGATAAAAAGCAGCCTGTGGAACCCATAAATCCACATACTATGTACAAGTTAAACATGTTAAAATAAGGATTCAGGTCAAACTTAATGAACAGCTCAAATGTACTAAAGGAGCCAGGACAGGTTTGATATTTATTTTGGAAAGCTTATATTGAAGTTACAAATCCGAAATCAAAGCTAAAACTAGTGCAAACATCTAAGCCTGCAATCTATGTTATATCTTGTCCATTCATATTACAGATTAATTGTACTGTATCCTCAGTGGAAATATTAAGAACCAAGACACAAGAAAAAACGGTCTTGTCTGGAATGCCACATTTTAGAGGTAAGAAAAGAAGGTGAAAGTGAAACATGCCACAAACCTGCTGAAACAACATAGCGTTAGCTAGCTACCTGCAGCACACCACCTTTCATCTAACAATAAGAAAATGTAATGCTAGCTAAAGAAGGCCTAAGGGTTTTTTCCCCACTTGAAGAAAATTCCAGAATACAGTGTGAGCCTTGGCCACCTCTTCAGCTAAAGACAAAGTTGTGAGGAGACTAAACAGACCACAACACAATCCCCCAAGCCTAGCAGCCAGGTTAACCATGTCCCTCTTCTAGAACAATTCGTCTTCATTTTTCCTCTTGAGATGTTCGCACTCTGCTCTCCCTGTCTGCTCGCCCCCTTCCCCCGAATCATCACCACGCAGGACACGAAAACGAGGTGAAAGAAACCCTCGCCGATGAACACAAAAGCCACCGAGCCGCTTCCTCCACTTACTAGCTACCAGAGGGGGGATCTGCCAGCACCAGCATCCGCCAATGTTAGCATTAAGGCCGGCGTTAGCACTGCCTTGTCTCCCCTGAGCAGCCTGGCGCCGTGGGGCATTTCTAGATAGCTAGCTGCAATTCTACTGCCCCTCTCATTCTCTCACTCCCTCTCTCCCTTCTTTCCCGGCTCGTCTTTCCCTTACCCTCCTTTAGTGCCGTCGGACAGCATGTCTGTGCGGCTGAAAGCCCTTGAAACGTGGTGAGCCTCCTCTCGTTTTTTTTTCCCCTTTTTTTTCCTTGTGCAATGCGTCGGTGATAATGCGGAGCAGCGCTCACTTAGCGGCCATGTTGGAGAGAGCTAGGGGCAGATGGGAGGAGGAGGAAAAGAAGGAGGAGGAGGACCTGCCGCCACAGCCATGCTCTGCTCTTGGGTCGCGTCTCAATAAGAACACTCTTGCCCTACCAAGCGCCCTCCGCGGTTCTAACAAGGGCTCTAGATCGGTTAACTATACGTACAATTTTGACACTCCCTCCCAACACAAATCCACATATTATAAAGCAGCCGGCGCCCCCAGTCCTAGATACGCTCTATTTCGCACTGTCACCAAGTGCCCTAGACCACGAGTGTGCGTATTTGGACACGGCCTTCCTTGTCAAGAGCTACACCGCTTTTTGCGAGGCTGCCGCACTGAACGCCTGATTAGAAAAAAAATCTACCCAACCTACATCCACTGCCTACGTGAGGCGCTGTGCAAAAGCCTGCAAGCTGTGATATATGTGATAAATGCCTATTATCACCAAAACCTAATAAACTAAACATGGAAAGGTACGTTATTCCTGTTTTTGAGTATGCTTAAGGTTCAAGGTTTAAAGTCATAAGCAATGTAGCTAACCTAGCCTAGCTAGTAACACCCATACAGATGCCATTACAAAATACAATGACCGAATTCAAATAACTTAAACTTCCTTTCCTCTCACCTTTAACGCTTTGCATTCTATTCAAATTACTGATGAATAGAATAATTGCCAGATGGAATCTCAGTATATATAATTGTTTTTGTCAGAAAACTCTAAATAACTTATGTGGCAGTGATTTTTCTCATTTTACTCTTTTATGTAACTGAAATACAAGGGCATTATGTTTGCACTGTGTGTAATATAAAAGTTATTAGTAAAAACATCTATAAATAAATACATTATATTCAACTAAAGGAAACAATACCTTGAGCATCATTAAATGGTGCTATCGCCCAGCCCTACTTTGTGTGATCTATATTCTAGCTCCTGATACCCTGGATGTATATTATTATACATTTTAGGTTGCATAGCAGAGCTTATGCAAAACAAGAAAAAAATGGCACAAGTAAATTGCAGTAAATTAAAGTAAATAAAACTTTAATCTAGTATTTATCAATCCTCATCCTGAGGGCACCCTGCCCCTGTACATGTAATGCTTTCCCTTCCCCAACACACGATTCATTCAATCATATACTTAACAATGTGAGAAATTATTCAGACAAGAATCTGAGGCTGAAATGCACCCATTCATGTCTGAAATATCCTGTCTGAATAGAAGTTTAGTAATCCAGCCATCTGTTTAGTAATATCTTTATTTGCAGCATGTTGCTGAAAAGTAAACTGTTAAAAATTACATGCTGATGATAATGATTAAATGATAATGTGAAGTGTGCAAAAAGCCACATCTCCAGGAGCAGGGTCAGTGAACAGTGTAGATGACCAGTGTTTAAACAGAAAAAACCTATTCAGACAGGAGGCAGGAAAGCACCCAGTCATGTGTGAATCTAAGTTTAGTAATCTAGCCTTCTTGTATCTAGCCCTCTATGCATGTGTTGCTTTCTTTCTGACCTCAGTGAGATAGTGTGGGCATCAAGTCAGCATTTCTTGAGCTTCAAACACAGAAGCTCCAGGACCAGGATTGAGCAACACCGGTTTATCTTTAAATGATCACTATCAGTTCTCATTGACAAATTCTTAATTCAAAATATAGGACACTGTCACACCAAGATTAAGTGATAGTACTTTTCATATTCACATTTGTAAGGTCATGTGCTACAGATAAAACTTAACAAAATAAAATAAATGTTTAATTTAAAACTGAATTTAAATCCTTTAATTTTATCACAACTGATATGTTCTTTACTGCCTGTTCATATTACCCACTAGTAAGCATCATGTAGCATACAAAGCCTTATGTAATAATAACTAAAATGTAATATTAGCCAGCCTCCCACCACTAAAAAATGCTCAGCTAGAAGAGAGATTCACCCAGATGTTTTCAAGTTTATTTTTAGCTCTTTATTTAAGCTCAAACACAGGTAAGCTTAGGGCTTTATTATACAGCCATCCTATATCAGGTCTTTGGATGATGGTTTTTGGGGTTCCATATAGCAATCCCACATTGTCTGTAGTTTAAGTGCTTCTCTATTGTGTAAACAACACAATATGTTAAAAACTTCAGGAGCCTTGTTTATGTGTTTGTGTGACTTAGCTCCTTTATTGGAGGACTTAATGTTTCTTTGCACCTCTTCAGAAGCAGATTCTCTGACCTCCGGTGCTGTTATGCCCTTTGAAGTTTATACTGTCTGTACTGTAAATTTGTTAATATCTTTATTAGGAATTTTGTAGCATGGCACTAAACTTTAAAATACAGAATTTTTCAAAGTACAAGCTGCGGATAATTAGAGACTAAAGTGTACAAGAATGCAGAGCCCAGGAGCAGGGTTGGTGGCCAGTGTACTAGTTTAGCATTTCCAGACTGAACCAAGCAGTGCAGGCTGGATAGAGCAAAGAACTGAGGGGTGTAATCAAGAACATTTCAGTCTGTATGAATGTGAGAGATCACAATACATTGAGTACATTGTGACCATGCTTCTCCTCTACTGGATTTACAACATTACATGATCACATGAGATAAACATTCTCATTCAGCATATAACTATTTGCAACAGTATATACATGTGGTACAAACTGTTGACACAATACAATTGTTTCCAACTTTGTTCCAGAAAATAAAAATGTGCTAATTTGTTTTGATTAACAGGCCAAAAAGTATTCACATAGTGAAACTACAAATGTAATAAATTTTCCAATTAAAAAAACATGACCAAATATAATGTGAACCAGAAGTAAACCTGCAATGAGGGTTCATGATTTGCAGTACTTTCTGTTCATATGCTGTGAGATAATGTGCACATACAAACGAAGTGAAGGCAAAGTACAAAAAATAGCTCAGTTAATAATTGTATCTATATTTGTTGAGCATAAATGAGTCTTAACTGCCCTAGAACACTATTTTAGCACATGGTGAGTGGCTACCAAGGGAGCAACCCTTTGCCCACCTTCCAGAAGAGTGCAACATTGCTACAAACAACCTTGACAGAACAACAAAAGTAAATACCTACTACAGTGAGGATAAGGTAAACATGTAGGCCTAAACAATGTGAAGGGTTAGTGGATAAAGCAATGCAGCAGTGGTTAGAACTAAAGTCGCAGCCCAAGCACTGTTTCCTTTAGAAGTTCATAGTTAGTCATGTACACTACAAATACCCAAATGCATTCTTGCTCCTCCCTTATTATTGAGTATGCATGTAAGGTGACTTGTGAGGACTTCTTACAGTCCCAGAAAGTACCCCCTGAGAGGGTGACGTCATCAAGTACACAGCTGTTCCAATTACAGAACAACCGTCCCATGTCCTTGCATCCTTAGGCGTATTTAGTCGCGAGTCTAACTTACCAGGTCCGTACTGGCCAAGTACTGGAGTCCAAACTTGTGTCCTCCATATTGAGAAACGGCCTAAGTTACTGATCATGATCCCAGGGTTGTGTGTTCAACACCTGAATTTCTAAAGGTCATGTACACAATACACATCATTCATACTTGAAACAGAGATAGACATATACAAATATTTGGAGCTACAATTGTGTAGTGTGAACTAGGGGTGATAAATAATCTATAATTCTACAATTTTTAAGGTAAGGATTATTATTTTTAACTTGAAACAAACAAAAAGATTAAAATCACTAGTGCAAATATCAAACGGTGCATGTATGTGTAAACCATGTGGCCTAACAGATTTTCTTAATCATTTATTAATGATTATTTAAATGTAAATAAAAATAGAAATTATGTATATTAGCAGTGTCCATCACTTGAAAAATTATTGAATTAAATCACCACAATAAGAGAGAGAGGCAACAATTCTGAAGGAAAATTAGGCATGGATGAAGTAGTGGATAGCTCCATAGGTAGCTTGCTGGATTAGCACTCAATGCATGCATGCAACTGTCCATAGTAAAAGCATGGAATAAAGTTGTTTTACTGGTGCATCGTTTTACTGGTGCAACATTACCACAGACTACAAATATCCCACACCCCTAGTGTGAACTTGGAATAAGCAATCACAGGGGGTCCCTTGAGCAAAGCAACAAAACTTATTTGCTTTAGGGGCACCATAGCATGGCCAGCCTGCCTGACTTGGGCTTTTTACGGCAGGATAAGCAAAGAAAAATTACATTGTACAAATATGACAAATGCACTTTTGTTCAATTTAACAGTGTGTATGGATGCATGTGGTGTCAGCAAGCTGCAGCTGCTAACCTGTAAGATTTTTTTGTCTCCTTTTCTGTCTCAACTGGTTTTGATGTTCTTCCCACTTCGTCCTGGTGCAAATATGAAACATGAAAGACATGTTAAAAGAAGCTTGAAGAAAACTATGCTGTCCTGAATAATATCACCACAATTCAGCTTAAAATATTTTTAAAGTAAACTACGAAGCACTTTAGCAAGTTGCTCTGGATAAGGGAATCTGCTAAATTCCTTAAATGTAAATGATAATAAATTCTTAAGATTTACTAAAAAATATATAAATTAAATAGATACAGGATTGCCTGTCATCTAGATGCATTTGAATTATTTGCATGGGGTCTATAAATAAAACTTATTTGTGCTTTCCTCAGATCACACTGCCAGTGTGAGAAGTTGAGTTGAACTCACTTACGCCAAGAGAGACACAGTCTATCTGGCATATCAGTATTAGCACGGCAAACTCTTCATGGGAAACACGAGAGGCAAATATGCCCCAGAATAGTGAATGACAAGCCTATGGGCAAGCTCATCACTGACCTTCTTTTTACTGGGTGGGATGGATTTGTCCCGTGACGAAGAGCCTGAAGAACTGGAGGAGGAGGATTCTGAGTCGGACTCAGAAGATGAAGAGTGACTGGAGGAGGAGGAGGAGGAGTGTCGCTCAGTGTTTTTTTCTCTCCTTCTTGGTTTTTCCTTGACTCTCTCAGCTTCCCCTTCTTCTGAAGGTGGAGATAAAGGAAGCACAGAAGGAGCCTTTCCAGTGTCTGCTACTGCTTTACCTGCTTGTGGAGATGCTGGTTTGTCTGTTTCTGCCTGGAGCTTCTTTTCTTGGTCATTCACTTTCTCGGGTGTGGACTCAGGCGCTGCAGACTCCTCAGTCTCCATGGCGACATCTACATCAGCATGTTGTGGTCCGGATACAAGTACAGACACCTGTTCTGGTTTTGAAGGGGACAGGAGGCATTCAGGTGGGGGAACCTCAGAGAACATCCGTGGTCGCTTAGTAACTGCAGGTGGAGATGTGGTGGGCGAAACATGGCGGAAGCGGGAGGAGCCTTGATTGGGGGATACCTCACTTTGGCATTTTGATGAAGAATGGATGCTGTCCTTTTTCTTTTCTGGCTCCTTCTCGATGTCTTTTTCCCTCTCCTCTCTCAGTTCTTCTCTTTCTTTTTTTCCTTTTTCATGTTTCTCGGGTCTTCCTTCCTCCTTCTTCTTCTCCTCGGTAACAGTCTTTGGCTCCAGATCACTGTATTCAGCGGTAGGGACCACAGAAGCTGCTGGTTCAGACTCTTGGGGCAACTCCTCTTGTGCTGAATCCTGCTGACCAGACGAAAACACTGGACCACTAGTGGCATGATCATCAGCAGGCCCACCCAACCCACCTTCTGTCTTCTGTTGCCCTGTTTTCTGATCTTCTGCCTTTGCATCCTTTTGTTCAGTCATCTTCACTGCTCCATCTCCATCTTCCTCATCTTCCTTTTTCTGCCCTTTGTCAAAAACTCCTTCAGACTCCATCTTGCGCACCAGAAGGCTGAGCGGTCCAGGTCTGCGCTGAGATGGCGGCTCTGGGCTGCTGGATCTGGAGCTGGAGGTGGACTCTTGCCTCTGCAGAGATGGAGGAGAAGAAGAGTCATGCAATCCAGCTGCAGCACCTTCTCCTGGAGCTGCTGGTTCATCCTGGTCTGGGGGGCTTTGCTTTGGGGTGTCTGGCAGGGGAAAGGAGAGTTCGGGGGGTGGAGACGGTGGTGGTGTTGGCTGACGAAGTTGCAGGGGAGAATGGTGTGCAGGCTGTGGTGGAGGAGGGATGTGCTGAGGGGGCTGAAGCTTGCGTCTGGAGCGTTGTGCAGTTGATGCTGAAAGATTGTGCACAGGGGGAGCACGGATATTCCTTCTTCTTTGAGACGAAGGGCCCCACTCATCATCTTCATCACTGTCATCATCATCTTCGTCTTCATCTTCGTCACTCTCCTCCTGCATTCGAGCAGACTGACTTAGCTGTGGCATTGAATGGGCAGGACCTGCTTCAACAGGGGCAGTCCCTTCTCTTTCTTGTGGTCTGTGCACAACGAGTCCCTGCCGCTCTGGCTGACCAATCACACGGACTGAAAGAGAGGCAACTGCTCGTGGAGGAGAGGGAGTGGCAACGTCTTCTTGTGAGAAGGAGGGCCGCCAGATCCTTCCACTGGAGGCATCAGTGGGTTCCTGGGCTACTGCTGCTGAGCCCACATCCAGCCTACGAGCTCCAGGTAAACCTGGATCCTGCGGTAACCCTCCTCCACGATCCCCTCCCTCATCCTCTTCTGCTCGGGACAGAGGGGGGCGTGATGCTACAATGTGATGCTGCAGAAAAGACAACCCAAAAGGATAAAGTTGGTGATTGTAAATTATTTACTGTTTAGATACGCAAGCACTCCTCCAGGAGTTCAGATAAAAAGATAAGATATAAAGTGCATTCTCAAAAAACTATTCATTCTTGTACCACCTGAGCTTACTTTACATGCCTGCATGCTTCTGTTTTTGCACAGACATTAAAGTACATGATAGCTCTTTTAAATAGCCTATAATAAAGTAAAAGGTGCCCAGTATTTCCTCAGATCACACTGCCAGTGTGAGAAGTTGAATTGAACTCATTTGCGCCCAGAAAGATGTTATTCTGGCGCATCAGTATTAGCATGGCAAACTCATCACAGGAAACACACGCACAAACCATGACTTCACTAGCTATTAAATAAATGTTTAGTTTCAATATGGAGGTGAAAATCGACTGATACATGATCTTCTAGTTAACCTTAACGCAGACTATTAGAAGCAAAAACACCAATCACAGATTAAGTGTTTCATTTACATTGTGTGCACTTTTATTTTAGTGGATGTGTGTTTATATGGAAAACGTGTGGACTTACCTTTTCTGGCAGGAAGGAATCATCATTGGCCTCCGAATGATCATCCTCATCAGGGCCTGTAGGGCTGTCTGTATCTAAAGTCACACAACGTAGAAGTTTTAACACATTACTTTTAAATCAGAACTGTTCAAGTCTAAGACTAAGTGTTTTATACAGTGATGGATCAGTGCCCTGTATTTCCTCAGATCACACTGCGAGTGTGAGAAGTAGAGTTTAACTCATTTACACCCAGAGAGACACAGTCAATCTGGTCCATCAGTATTAGCATGGCAAACTCATCATAGGAAACACATCAGAGCACTAGCAATCAAAGACAGACAAACAAGAGAAGAAAGCCTTGCTGCTGTACCCGCACTGCACACAAGTCCAAACAAATCCACCAATGCTGCAAAAGGTGCACCCAATGGTCTTACCATCTGCCTCAGCTGCTTCTCGTGCTTCTCTCTCCATTCTCTGTCGGAGGAGCTCTTGTTGTTTGGCCAAATACTGTTTGATGAAGCTGTTCTGGCTCATTTCCTCCCCAATCTGAAGTACAAACAAAAAGTGCACATTTTTGCTTGAGGAGTCCCAGATTATATTCATATTCATATTAATTTCAAGTCCAGAGCTATGTATATTAATGAATTAAACCTGGAACTTGGCTATTTTTCGAAGACTTTAATTTTCTTTAGTGCTAGTCTCAAGACTATTGAGCTGCACACAAAGTACAAAATCAACAATGTATAATACCACTGTAAACTAGGGTTGGGCGGTATTTAAGTTTTTCATACCGTCAGATTATATGGCGGTGTACGTGGTAACACGGGTTGGGGGTGCAGGAGTTCAGACTTGACTTGGACTCCTGTTTTAAGACTCGTGAACAATCATGGTTTTCTATGTTTGGGGAAGAAACTTTGAAATGTGAGAACTTGGAGGGATTTTTGTGGGACACGGCGCTTTGTTGCATATTTTTACATTTTAATTATTTTACTAGAACAGTCACGCTGCCGCTGCTACTTCTGTTCTGTAGGTGTTGCGTCTCATAGCGATGGTAAAGCTTTAGATTCTGTCTAAGCTTTGAGATTAGTAAAAAAATTTTGGCTCTTAAATTGTTGTTTTTGTTCATTCCTTCGTTTTTTTTTTTCTCTCTGTTTGGTTTCGTCCCCCAGAAGCAGTTTATTTACATATTTGTTTTTATTACATTTTTTTTAATACTTCATTTTTGTACCTGTGTGTACAGATTGATTACCCTCATTTTCGTGTTTGTTAATATATTTATAAGCGCAGTTTCCACTACAGCGGTTTAACAGCGGGTAGCCGCGAAATAACGACAGAAAACTCTGAGGAAACTGCAGAAATCTGTATGGGATTAGAATGAGTGCAAGGGAGCTGTAACTTTACCTGTGAGTAACTCATACACCAGAACACCCCAGGCGGCAGGATAAACTGATAAATCTGATAATTTCAGTGAAGATAAGTAAAAACTGTAGAGTTTATTGAGTTTTTGCTGTATGATCTCCTCAGTGAGAATCCCCAGCCCATAACCAATCAGTGAGCTCCAACTGCTTACCCCTCCCACTGCTCTTTCATTGTGGATACGCAGAATGTCTTAAATGTCCCGTTTTTCAAAGTACAGATTTGGTACCTGACGTCACGTGGTTAATATACAGTCAATACAGTCACCATATTTAAATACCGTGGTATACCGAAATACTGTCATACCGCCCAACCTTACTGTAAACTATGATTTTTTTTTCACAATTTCAGGTTGTCACTATGAAAACATACTTGTATTAACATATTAAAAGTATCCCTTATCCTAACTTGCACATACTGACCTGTGAGTTGGGCTGTAGCCCAGAGTGAGGCGTGGATGTCCTCTGTAGGTTTTCCAACATGAGAGCCTATAAAAAAAAAAAAAAAAGATACTCATCAGAAATAACAGAAAAATTACTATTTGTACAGTAAGACATTAACAGGCTACGATTAGTGTTTTCCTCAGATCACACTGCGAGTGTGAGAAGTTAAACTGAACTCATTTATGCCCAGAAAGACATTGTCAGTCTGGCATATCAGTATTAGCATGGCAAACTCATCACAGGAAACACATGATATAAAGACAATTTGATGATGCGTTATAAGTCACTGACATAATTTCTATAGTGCTTCTTATTTAGACATTGCTGGAAACAATCAATTAAAATTAGACTCTCTGTAATATACATTTGATTATTGTACTTGAACGACTGAATCATATTCACAATATACTCAATATGTATAGTGTATATCAGTAACAAGATTTATCACAAAACATTAAAATTGTCATACTGTCTAAGCCTACTTATGCTACAATAAAAAAGGCACACTGCATTTTCATACAAAAAGTACAGATGTAAAATTTGCGTTGGAAAGTAAGTAAGTGAGAGATTAAATTATGTTAAAAAAAACTATATACACTATAACATGACAGCAACTACATGTGTATTTTATTCTACATTCGTTATAATAAATGTATAAAGCATTAACACTATAAATGACAAATTACCCCGGTCTCTATCTGCATTACTTATTTTGTAAATAAAGAAAGAAAGCATGAGTATTAGCTCACTTATCCTAAAAAAAAATATCTTAAATCCTGGAGCCAGTAAAACATGTTTTCTGATCATTTTTCTACTACTAAACTGTTCAGTAGCAGAAAAGTAATTATTAATTTCGTATTTGTACCTAAACCCTAGAATTTATCTCTCTCTTTTTACTTCTCCTCAAGTTGTTTCAGCAGATAACATCTTCTTTAACTTGTACTTTTAGGTTACAACACTTATGCTCATCTGTACTACTACTCACCTCTGATCAGAAGCAAAACGGATTCTAAAGGCTCGTTTAAAGTGTCGAGCATGATTTAACGCAGGTGCAGAGTAAAAACACACACGGTTGGGTCTCTGACAAGTCGCTTCTTTTTTTGAGGGAAAAAAGAGTAGTTACCGGTTTCCCGCAGCCCTGCCTGATCTGTTCAGTACTGTAGCTACGGTCCCAGTGTGATCATTGCTAAATAAGGTTTCTTTATAAATGGTGTTTTACTTCAGATGGGAGGCGCGTTGGTCCAAATCCACTCCCCAAAACTAACTACAACTACTCATGATTGGCGTGAAGTGCACAATTTACACGTGTCCTGTAGTGTCCTGTAGAGACCCATCAGCAGAGCAAATGTCTGCTTGAACACTAAAAAGTAATTTACATGTCAAAACAGATGCAAAGACGATAACTAAATAGGTTATAGGAGCCAGATGGTTCACATAGCTACGCTGTTCATATGGTTTTAAAATGTGTTAAAATGTTTCAAACCAACACAGCCTGTTTAGGAAACACAAAAATGTTTGAGTTAACTAAGTAAATAAATAGGTTTTGGCTAAATAAGCAAAATAAGTGTGTGTGTGTTTAAAAACGCAACCTAGTTAACTAGTTAAGCTAGCTGACGGCCCTTATAAGCCTGCGTGGCTCAGGTTAACATGATTAGCTAGCTAACACATGAAGTCTGGAGATAAAACTTGCTAATTTTAAAAGTGCAGTATAGGTCTGTTACACCCAGTTAACAATTCAAATGCTTAAATAAATGTTTGCCGTTCTATATAACTAGTTCTGACCTGATTTATAGAACAACATGTTAATAACAGTTAGGGTCAATAGTTGTGTCCTTATGTCTCATTATGTGTTTAACTTTATAATATTTAGTCATGTGTCCACAATAAGAAACAAACATGAACGAGCTGCTCAAGGAATGTATCAATAAAATACAATTTTGAAAATTGGTATCAGTAACTTACTCAGACATGGGTCTGGGCTCTTTTGTGTTAACGTTTAGCAAGACAACCAGCATTACCAAGCTCTGACTGACCAGCAAGATCAAGCTGGTTGTCCAGCATGAAGACAGAAATTGCACGTATTATTATACACTACGCTGATAAAAAAAAGCTGGTTACGCAGCTCACTCGAACCAAGCTTGGAAATAAAACAGAGTAACTTAAGTCTGTTTTAAGATAACTTACATGGTAGTATATAACTATTCCTCTCTCATGCTATGAATAAAAAAAACTAACTTCAGCCTTTAATGTGTGTAAAAAGTTATTTTTTTTAACTAACTTAATGTGGTTTAGCTAAACTAGCTAGAGTTAGCTCAACTAACTTACCATAAGGTTAACTAGTTACTTAGTAACACAAGTCTGGGTGTTTTAAAGCGGTCTGACAGATAGCTATGTGGTTAGCTAACCTGCTAACAGCCCTTATAAGCCTGTGTGGCTTAGCTTAATATGAGTAGCTAGCGAACCTATAAGCTGGATTTAGGTCTAATAAGCCAACTTCACGCTTCATAATTAATTAGCTATCTAACGCTAACTACATTTAGCAACCAATTTGTACAGAAGAGGACATAGCTGGCAAGCTTAGCAAACTTCATCCAACTCTGCGGACTTTCTGCTCAGTTTGACGGCTGTTTTCCAGCCCAAACGTCAACCGTCGCTCTGAGCTTTCAGAGCCGGGCGCGCCCCCGCGCACTACAAACACACACACAGGGCGCGGGCACGAAGTCAACTCACAGACCTCAGGATCACACGACCCAGCAACCGACTCCCCTCGCACTAAACACGCGCATACACGCACGCACGGCGTAAGACGGACTCACACCGAGCCAGACCGGTAACCAAAGAAGTACCGAACCAGCGCACATGGAGTAAACCTGCATTCCCGCTCCCGGAGCCTCCAGCAGAGCACTCCGGCCTGCCGCTCGGCTCCGGCTCAACTTGATTAGCGGAGCTGCCCTGCTTTATTAGAGCCGACCCGCCGCTGCAAACCTACCCCTTTCAGGCGCTTTATAAGCGCGGTTTTTTGCCCGCTTTTCGCGAGGCCTCGCTGCTCCAGCGCAGCTTTCAGATCCGCCACACGGAGCGAGTGAAGCGGTTTCCCGTCCAGCGTAACATCTTCGAGCTCCGCCATTTTGCCTCCCCCTCAGCTCTCCGATCGCTCGAACTTCGGCCTGACGCGCTGACGTCACGCGCCGGAGCTCTCCGGAAAAAGCCGAACAGCGCGGCGACCACAAAAACAACCACGGGCACCGGTGTCCTGACAAGCTGTGCTACCGTGTCAAACTGCCTCTTACCCTAGTGTGTGTTTAAAGGTGAAAACGCAAAAACACCATATTAGAACATGCTCCCGGCAGATGCGTAGTGTCAGGTAGGGTGTTAAGGATAGGCCAAATTACTGTATCAGATAAAGTAAGGGGCATATGAGGTGATTAGAAACCAGTTTTATATTTAATTCAGTATTCAATTTAATATTCATTCATTTTATAAAAAAAGCCATTTACACTTTTGTAACACTCAAGCAAATTTATATATATCTCAGGTTGCTTAATGAACACAAGAAAAAAAACAGTATTATCGTGAAAAACAGATAAAAACAAAAAAAATGTGAGTTGGCGCATGCGCAGTGTCGTTAAGAAGCTCCTATCGATGGGTAGCATATCATGTTATGATGCAGTTGAGAATATGCACACTTAGTACCAGAGATTTGTGTAGGTGGGTGGAGGAGATTAAACTAACATAAAAAGTTGTGTGTGTCTTAAAGCAGGTAGCACATATTAGAACATGCTCTCGGTAGAAGTGTAGTGTCAGGTAGAGTATTATTATTATTATTTTTTTTTGCCCGCCACCACCCAAAAAAAATGGACAAATAATTTTTTTGTTTTGTTTTGTATGTGGAGATAAATAGGGAGAAAATTGATAGAGAAACAAAGGGAATAAATATAAGTATTTGTGCAATCTGTGTGTATGTGTATATGGAACATTCAGGTACTAGAGGTCCTAGTCTAGATGTATGGGATGGTATAGGTATAACGCCAATGGTGATGTATGTGTCACAGACCCTTTAAAATACGTGGAAAGTTCCTTACATCACTTTATGTATGGGTTACTGCTGGACATAAAACTAAAGCTCCTTTAAAAATCTATCTTTTTCTTTTCTACAGCTCTGTTCCAAACATTTAACCATTCAAACGCTTAAATAACGTATATATTGATGTTGTGTCACTTGTTACATTATGATGTTAACCTTAAAACGTTTTTTTTTACAGTCACATGCCCACAACAAGAAACAAACATGACCAAGCGGTTCAATTAATTGATCAATGATTACATTTTGAAATGAGTCTGGCCTCATATGGGTTAAGATTTAGCTGGTCTACCAGTCGACTAAATCAAGCTGGTCAAGCAAGCAAGACAGCAAGCATTACCAAACTCTGATTAACCAACAAGATCAAGCTGGTTGTCCAGCATGAATAAAATCACACTTATATATTATACACTATATAAAAATTGCTTAACCAGCTCCCCTGACCCTCAAAGACCAGCCAAAACCAACTAAACTAGGTAACAACAAAGTATAATTAGAAACATAACAAAGTAAGCCAAATTAGTGTAAAGTTTTGTTCCTGTTCTTTTTTATTTAATATTATCTTATTAACTTATTAAGCAAATAAAAAATAAAACAAACATTAACATGCATAAAAGTATGTTAAAGTTATTTAAAGCAGCAGTCCTATATATTTTTTATTTTAAAGCAGTAGTGTTCCATAATGGGAGTGCAAAATATTATAATAATATATAAATATTATAATAAATGGCATCAATGTGCTTCTGCTACCATTCCTGTAAATGTATATATATTCTTTTAAAAACATGGTGTCTGGTAGGTCCCGGGATATTTTTAGCTATAACAAAATTAGTGCTGTCAATGGTGCTAAAACAAGAGCTGATGTAAACAACTTAAAAAAGATCACACCACAATACATATTTTAAAAGTACTTTTTTAGCATTACACATTCTCACCAAAACGTTATTCTGGACCTATATTATCATTGTAAGCTTACATTTTCTGCAACAAAATATTTTATTACATATTACATTTTTACACACTAAATTAGATTACATATTCTATCATGTATTTACCCATTAGTTTAAATGTGACCACTTTCACTTTTTTCACAGTTTTGAGGTCTGAATAAAAAGTGTGAAATGGCCAATATACCACAACGATTCAGCAACAGCACCCATTCACAATTACCGGACTGAGTTCCTGTTCCTTTGAATGATAATGAGCTATTGTTCACCACACCCACACTTTTGTCATTTCACTTCTTTCAGCTACACTTTTTTAAGCACTCTTTTACTTTACAGAGTTCACACCTTTCTCTCTATATCGTATACACTGCATGAATGTTCTCTCAGCAATTTGAAGATTACTGTGTTTAAAACCAATATACACTTGTGATGGAGATCATTTTCATTTTCTGCTGTCAGAATATAATATATTTATATAGTCACTGTGGTATGATGACAGTGTAGCATAAAATACCGCACAACCTAAAATAACAATGTTGAACTGCACTTTTGCTGTGTTGCTAATACATAAAACTTTATGGGTTAGGGAGCAATAATTATAATTAAACAGCTTGTAACAAAAGAAGCCAAGCAAGAGATTCAGACTTGATCCATACCATTAAGTGGGTTGGTTTATGTCACAGTGTGTAGGCAATCCAAACGTATAAAGGTAGAACTGTTAAGGAAGCCTAAACATATGATTTGTTGTAAGATATTTTCAGAAATCTGAAAAAATTAAAGGCTGTGTTCAAACTGCCAGCCTTAATCTGGTTTTATGTATATCTAGATTGTATCCAGATTGATAATTTGATAATCTGGACATCCAGAAACCACACGGAACTGAAAACTGCAATTGAGATTACAATCAGATTTTAAGTGATAAGTCTCTGGATGGTTACTGACAACAAGACAAACAACAAATCATCAAATCCAGAGTGATAGAAGGGGCCCAAAAAGAGCTAATACGAGTGTGGATTTATCTCAACAGATCTGATTTCACAAAAAAATCTGATTTGCCTGCAGTATTACCATAGCGTAAATTACTCAAGCTTCAAACATTACATTAAAATAAGTAATAGGATTTTCTTGTCCAACTGTAAACTGTTTAAAATGGTTTTTTTTTCTTCTGTTGAACATTTAATAACTAAACATGGACTGGAAAACTGAGACAAATTAAAGAAATAGAGAAGAGTAGCAGTAAATGAGTCCTTTAATGCAGTGGTCCATAACCCTGGTCCCGAAAGCCCAATCTCCTGCATATTCCCTGCTTTGACACATCCATTTCAATTAAGTGAGGCTTTGTTGATTAATTGATTGAAGGCCTTAGATGGGACAAATCATAGACTGTATATAAAGATGGACGCCGTGTCGCCGTTCCCATTCATTCAATGAAAATGAAGCCAAAATCTTCCGCCATTTTGGCGATTCTGAGACCAGAGTCTGCGCAGTAGAGACCAGAGGAGGGAGAAAGACTGTGGAGAGCTCCTACTCATTTAAATAACCCCGCCCCTGAGGGCTGCCTCGCGGTCACAGGCTGCAGAGCGGAGCTGACGGTCTGTTATTGGTCCCGCCCATAACCAGCCCTTTTACAATAACCACACCTGTTTTGAATAGAGCTGAATAACGTTTTAAAAAAAGAACTCTGTGAGAATATAAAAATTTGACAATATAAGCAGAGGTTACACTAGCTGCTGCATTTAAATAATGGAGGTAGAATTACAGCATATTAGAAAAAAACGTGATTAAAAGTTGTCTGTTTTGCCATTGAAACCTATGGGGGTGGGTGGGGTTACACAGCTTTCTGCAGCCGAACAGCAGGGGGCGCCCGACCTGTGGTGGCTTCACTTTTGAGAGACGATGCTCTGTCCAGCTATATACAGTCTATGGGACAAATGCACAGGACAGTGATCCTCAAGGGGCAGTATTGGGGGCCACTGCTTTAAAGAGTCAAACATGGTAAATATTTAAGCACAGCAGGGGGCGACAAAAAGAAACATTCATGACCACTGCATTTAAACAAAAATGTATTTTGGAAAAATGTTTTATGGTTTTATGACAAGTACCGGAGGATGCCTAGCTACAGATGAAGTGTCCACAAAAGTACCCATTACATAAAAGGTGTTTGAAGAAACCCATTTAAATTTAAAATAAACATCAAAAAATGAGTGTCAAAAATACATTCTGGTACAAAAAGAAAACAAATCTCCACATTTAAAAGCAATTATTAATGTTGCAAAAATGTTGCAGGAAAGCATCCCTGGTCACATGTGCATATATATATGTATTTGTAAAGAGCAACTTAAAGCCATGCATATGTTTGATTAAAAACAAACAAACAAACAAAATAATAAATATGATTACAATGCTTTCTCTAAGGCCAACTAATCTAAGCTTTACAATGGTTTCAGTTGTATTTGAGTTTTTTTCTTAGATTTAAAAACTAGTCTCTGAAAGAGCAGGTCACTCGGGAGAGAATGATACAGGTCATTATGATGAATTATAAATACAATAACCCAGAGATTAATAAGATACCAATTCCAGGCAGGATAAGAGACAACAGTATTCTAGGATGAGAATCTGTTCACACTGCAAGCCAGGATGTGCAGTAATACTGATATGGTCCACATGGTGGCGGTCTGAGACAGTGCACAAGGCTGCAGTTGTAGTTATGCACTTTGTGTGTTCAGGAATTAAGAGTTCAGCCTTGATATATGTTGTTAGCATAAGCAGACCAAACAACATGTCAGTGCATGAGCATACAGATAACAGATAATACTACAGGGAAGCAAGGGGAACAATACAGTCAGCTCTTTCATCACAATGAAGAAAAGAGCTAATTCTGACAACAAAGATAAGGTGGTCAAAAAAAAGACAAATGGAAGACAAAGTGAGGAATTAAGGTTTCCTGGTATTGTGCTTTAGTCTCATCTCTATATTAAGGATGTGGGACAGAGCTGTACAAAAAAACATGAGGGCTCTGCTCTAAGTCTGACTGTAACACAGAGATAGAAAGGTAACAGGTTCATGCCTGGACCTGTGGCTGCACCACAGAAAGATATGTAATCCCTAAACCTGCTCACATGTAAGTGATACACATGCGTATGAAATTTCAAAGCTGCTCTGAATACAGATTAATACAAGTAAAAAAATGGTTGATATATATATATATTGCTGGGTTCCAGTTAAAGGCAAGAATGCTGTATATCTATGCGCAAAGATTACAGGTTACAGTAGCCTATATTTGCTTAGCTTTTTTTTTTGCATTGTGGTTTATCTAACAGTATCTTCCGTCAGTAACTTTTAATGTCTCTAAGATAAACAGCTGCAGAACCAGAGCCCAAAAGAGAAAATGTGGGAAAACAGAGGCAAGAGAAGACAATATGAACCAAGGAACCAAGGCTAAGGAAACAGACCAAAGAGAGAGAAAAAAAAAAGGGAGGAGACCTGCCGAACAGGTTTTTGATTCAGTCACCATCGTGGGAAAGAACAAAATCCAACGGATCAACAGAAATCCCTCCATTACCTGGCCTCCCATCTTTGTTTCAAAATGAAGCACAAATTCCTTTTTGCCTCTCTATCAATACATGCATTCCAGCCAGAACCAGATAAGACGGCGCTCTCTGGATGAATGAGCGCTTGTGCCATTTAGTTTTAAGGCATACGTTGCAGCACCCCAAGCTGTTTTGTGTGTCGTTCCAAACTCCAAAGAAACTAAAACAGTCGCCTGTTGAATTGTATACGTAAAAGAGCAAGAGAGGAATTGTCCCTGACATAAACGCAGATTATCATTCCATGTGTGTATGACCATCACTTCTCAACCCAATATGCAGTAAAAAAACAAATACAAAAGAAAGCAAACACGTGCAGCACACTATCAACGAAACATGTAAAAAATAATACCTTGGCTGAGTGAAACCATCTTATTTCTAGTTGATATATACAGTACTGTGCAGACGTTTTAGCCACATAAGCACATTATTTATAACCACTTTCTTAGCAGAAACATTAGAACAGATGCAGAGAAACACGAATACTGTTAAAAGTAAGTGATGTTTCTCTTTTTGTAGACAATCTTGTGATTTTTTTTATTTTTTAGCTCACCTTATTTAATATAATTAAAAATGTTTGATAATAACTACAAATAAATAAAACCAAACTTCAATAAGGAAAGCTTTGTAGATCTCATTGCCCAGATAAGGAGTTTTTACTAAATGTTTGTATAACATTTACAGTTTTGATAATGTAGTTGTGTTGCCATTATACTGGAATTTCTAACTTTGTTACAGTACTTTAATATTAACACTAACAAGTGTTAATAATAAACACTGTTTCTGTTACAATGGAAAATTGATTGTAACAAATGCAATTACCAAAAACAACATTCAACAATATCTCCAGCACTAGCGACACAAATTGAAAAGTGATATATAGCAACTTTACAGGAGAAGAAAAAAACTTTATTCTTCACTTTCAATGAAAGTCAATGTAAAAAGATTTGATCCAATAAGGTCAAAAAGTAAAAGTGGAGAAATGTTTTTTTTGCGGGACAGCAATAATGGAAAAATGAGCCCTGTTAAAATTTCTCAATATATAAACTTTTTCAGACAACAATAATCAATTGTCAATTCTGGATAGTCTTGTTTTCTAAAGTGAAAAGTATTAAAACGATTACATCCAAACCTCTAGAATATGTTAAATACTCACATACAGTACACTTAAAACGAGAAATATTACATATATCAGCTAGATTTATGATAATTTCTCTTGCCAAGATACAATTTTTTTTGTAATGTGCAGAACACGTTCCTCACACCAACCCAAACCTCCATCAATAAGTTATTAGGACGCACAGAAGTGTGCTAGGCACCCTGAAAACGACAAACAACGAACCAAACACTTACAAACTGGCACCCATACACATACATACACACAAACGCTCACATGTACGCATACACATACATACACAACCTCACCGTCTTTAAGCACACATCACATCAGATCACTGTGGTACCGGTATAATCAATCAGTGATACAATCAGAATACCTCTTTGAATACAATCAATAAAGCAACTGTAATAAAAATACAAACACCCACAAATAAGGCATTCTTTCATGAATCTCTGTAACAAAAACAACAGAAAAAAAGACAACAAAAAAGACATCAAGATATCTCTGCTAGCCGCTGAAGGAGCCCAGAGAAGCCGGCGGCTTGCTGGGAGAGGTCAGCCACACGGTCCACCATCTCCTGCGTGGCTGGGACTGAGGGGTAGTTCTGAGCGGCGCCTTTGGTTGCAACAACGACAGCCTTCAGGGCCTGACAAAGACGTCCGCTGGATGTAGTGACCTGCAGAGACAGAAAGAATTGTGTGAGTGTAAGCTGGAGAGGGTTAAATAAGGTTATGTGCACACATGCTTTAGAACAGGACTGCCTGGCTTACTCCATTCCGAGGGACTTGCTCATACACACACATACACAGACAGTTAGTACTTTAGCCTAAGGTCATTAAGCAGTAAGTGTTTTAGAACAATACAAAACATGCCATCAGCAAATTTTAGATAAGAAATGCAGATATACCCTGTGTTGTTCCTCTGTGAGTATTATTTCCCATTGTCTTGTTTACTCTTTTTTGCCAGCATTTTCATTTACGTTTTTTACCTTGCCCTTTTTTTTTTTTTTTACGAATTTACTGTTTGTGTAAGACCCTAACGTGTCTGACCACTCTTGGTATATTCCCTTATGCCTTGTACCTTTGTCTTTTGTTGCCAAGCTCGACTGTTTTGGACTACTTATAGTTTATTCCCTTTTAATAAAGCCTTTAACTTATATCCACACATGAATCCTCCCTTCCTGGCCAAAACAGCATTATGTGGCAATTAGTATTTTTTGCTCCTGTGCTGTGCTTTTGTGGAGTACAATCTATTTTTACCTTTTGCCTCACTGCAGTAAATACAAATCACACTTTGAATGCCCCTTGAGGTGCACATGTATTCTGCAACCTGATGAATATACAGGATCACAAGGAATCATGTGGACTAAGCTGGTAGACTAGTATTTTAGAATTTTACAATTTTACAAAACAAGCATATTAGGCCCAGAGTGGCAACAACCAAGACAAAAAAGCTATTTACCACTGGTTTCAATATTTATAATCTACAAATATCTTAAAACTAATTCCCGAAACATACCAAAATAATGAAATCGGACTGATTACTGATTTCATAAAAAAGTGAATTATTAATAAAAATAATAATAAAATTATGAATAGTTTGAAAATCAGAGTTAAACGAAGACTCATTGATAGCTCAGCAAAACCGCTCTCTGGCTAGGCTTACCTTTGCCCTGAGGTCTGTCGAGCTGAGGAGACGGGCAAGCGTATCACCAATAAACACCAGCTTGTGTGCAGTCACAATCAGACTCTTCCCTTTAGACACGAAGATCCGTGGTGGCTGGTTCTCCTGAACGCTGCTGAACAGGGCATCTATTGCATCACCCAGGCAGGAGAGGTGAGACATACTTTGGGATGAATAGAAGGAGAGAAGCTCTGAATCCTCCAGAGACATAGAACCTTGGAGAGGAGGTGAGGGGCTCAACTGAAGGGAAAAAAGAGAGTGATACAGTGATGAATTATATAAACTACATTCTGTGCAGAATGCTGTGTGAGCACTTGAACGCCAGATGTTTTTTTTAGTATTTTTGCTTACTCTGGTATCATTTGTGGAGATGACCTGGGATGTGCCGTTTTCCATCTGTGATTCAGGAGGTGGTTCAGGCTTTCCCTGAATTAGTACACAAAAGCAGATCTCTGTCAGAACAAGAGGTCTAAACTACACAATACAAGATACAGGAAAAAATGAAAAACTACGTTTAAGTAAGACATCCATACATTTAGCGAAATTAAGAGAGTGCGTTGAAGTGCATAAAGATGAAAGAACAGCTGGGGGCAGATTCACTGAAAGAGGCGTTAATTACTGACACTCTCGAGACACTTTGCAACAGTGGGAGTTAGGCACCTCAATCAGAATTTCCCTATAAATAGAACTCAAACACAAATAAGTAATTAACATGCGACCAGCACAAAAATATATTTTACTGAGGGGAAAAAAGGAAGCAAAACATGTATTGTGTTTACGTACATATAATAATCTGACTACAAAAAATATCCTGGCAATAATTTATGTAATAGGTGTTTTTGAAGCAATTAACGAAATTGATAATAAAACAATCTGAAGTTCAGAAGTTCAGATACTAAATGATTGCTCAGCAAACTCACCAATAATCAAGAATTAATATGATGCAAAATCCCAAATACATTTTCTTAAGATATATTCCTAAGCTGTCATGCAAAAATCTTCAAAATGGAACATTTTCAAAGTAATTTTGGAGCATTTCTGTTATCTATTCGTCATCAGATTTCAAAGCCACATAAAGAACAATTACCCATTTCAAATAAAAACAAAAAATAAAAAAGAGCAACAGAGATGTTTGTGTAAAAACAATTATATAATATAAGTCTTTATAGATTTTTATATGGCTCAAAATTGCAAAAGTGCAGCCATTTGTTGAGTTTGATGTTTTAGCACTGAAATTTGGGTTTGATGTTTACTATTTTCCTTGAAAGTTGCCTTTAACGTGTTCAGTTACTCCACATGTGTAAAATTGTGCTAAATCTAGCTCCCTTTTGCATTATATTATTTCAAACTGGAATACCCAGAATCCACCTTTAGCCTTCACAAAGTGTCTTTTTTTTCTCCAAAAATGTTGTTTTACTCTTTTTTGCCAGACCTAAAATAAGATAAGCCTTTTCCATGCACATGTAATTTATGTGCAGCCTTAAACACTGTGCAATAAGGATTAGTTTTGCATGTGGATGTGGGATACTGTAATTTTACCACAGGATTTTACCACTGGCTGATTCTCACGGGATAAGAAATCTCCCTATAAATTTCTTAATTCCACACTCACTCATCTGTAATCCTACACATATTGCAAACTGACTGTGTGACATTTACTAACCACAACTGTAACTAGTTTACAGTGATAATTACTTGGGTTTGACAATGAGCATGTCTTAGAATGTCTTGAATGTTCTGCGTCAGATGAGACTTGAGGTTTACCATATCGAACACAGATTTTAACAGCTTAATGCCCCTCCCATACCTCCGTAACACAGAAAACATATAAAACAGGACTGACTGAACTTTTAACCATGTAAATATTATTGTCATTTTTAAACCATGTTGTGCCACTGATTTAATAATACACTAGCATAATAAATCACTTTAAAAAACTACTTTTTTAGTTTGACAGATGTATATTTTACTGAATGTTCTGTCAAAAGTCTTCTGCACATTTTTAAAAGCTGATTATTTGCAGGCACTGCATTCTTTTCATACACGACAGATGTTACTATCTGGTCGCAATTTCATTCTTGTCTCAGACATAGAGGAAATGATAAAAAAGAACAGTGTAAACAGCTAAAATATTGGAAAATGTATTCTTATGTAAACAAAAATGCAGGTAAAGATAATAGACACTATTATGGTCATGTCCATTTACTGTGCGTTATGCCATGTAATAACTGTATGTATATATATAGCAGTAAATGTAAAAAGGACCACTGTACCTGGGTCTGTTTAATGAACAGGGATTAAGCTTGGTCATAAAATATGTTTTTATTTTCAATAGAAAATCTTTATTCAAAATGTGGTGTAGTGCAAGGCTTAATCCCTGTCTGGGAAAATGCCCCATTGAATATTATTATATTGTCTATGTTGCACTAGTGTGTAGATTAGTATTATTGGGTATCTGTGTTTGGCTAATATTATTAGTGCACTCCAAAAGGAATTTTGAAGGAAATAAGAATAAATCAGATCCTTCATCTTTAAAATGGCAAACATACACACTGTCTAATGTGACATTTTTATGAGTTTTCTACATTTAAACAGAATGTTAAAGTACGATGGTCAGCTGTTAAAAAGTGCTTATATTAATGCACAAATATGGAATTCATAAAATAAACAGAAAAATGTATTGAAAGGCATAAAAAATCATAAAACACATATTTTAGTGCAACACCCTAGTACTGCCCAGCAATGTAATAAAATGCTCCACTGACTGCAATAAGGACAATTGAATCAGCAATGTGGCATGCTGCTAACTGCACTATGCAACTTTGCTGAAGCACAAAGTAATAGTTATGCATTTTTCCAAGTAAAACTTCTGCATCTTACCTGCAGTTTGACGTATCCCACGCTATCTCCTGCAGGATATGAAGGTGGAGGTGCAGGGGTTAGCCCAATTCCTGCATACTCGTTCCCTTGCTCCTCATCCTCGTTTGTCCGTACAGCGGGCGGCAGAGAGGAGGCAGGCGCCGGGGGCAACGGGAAAGCCGCGGGTGGTGGAGGAGGCAGCGGGCGTTCCTGGATCCAGCTGCCCTTACGTGAGCCCATTCCACCTGCCATGGGTTTAACCTCGGCCACCGGCAAGGCAGGAAGTGGCCTCCGCGAAAGCGACTCCTGGGAAGGGAGGCGGGGCCTAGTCTGAGTCTGCAGGAAAGAGGAGGAGTCCTCAAGTGCGCGGCGCACCATCAAGAGCAGACTTTCTGCTGGAGGGGCGGAGCCACAAACTGAGAGGGCAGGGAGAAGGTCTGCGAGCCTAGACCAGATCTGCTGAAGCGTAGCTGGAACATCACCAACTTGGCCTGCTTTCCATGTGGATAAAATCTCAGCCAGTGAGGTGGCCAGGTCCCTGGAAGGTGTGGTAGTGACTGAGGCAGAGCTCAATGCTGATTGGACGAGAGTGGAAATAGAGTTTTTCCACTGGATGTCGCCTGAGCCGGTACTAGACACAGACAGGCGCCGCATAGGGATGTCCAGCATGAGAGCAGGCATGTCATAGATGCCACCATCAGTTTCTAAGATGTCCTCAGATACTAATTCTATTTTTCCTGGACTGGGGATGGAGTAAACTTCAGACTTTCCTCCTGCTTCCACCACCACTGATACAGGTATCTCAATAGACTCCAAGGGCAAACCTGGAAGACTTGGAACGCTGTAAACATCATCTTCCACTTCATTGCACACCACAGAGGATGCTGGGACACTGCAGGCTGGATTCAGAGCGAGGGTGGGAACGTCGTAAATCTAACACACGGTGACAGTGGAGGAGGGAGCAAGAGAGATTGTGTTATTTATAGTGAGCAGATAATTGTTCTTTTAACAACCCATGCAGCTCTCAGCCACAGTTCAGTGAAACAATAGCCCTGCTGTAAAACCTATTGTGTTACAGCTCAACTCACACTGTCTTTCTACAGTGGGAGGACTGTGCATAAAGGTTGAACTGTGCTCCATTACTTTACCATTGTGGACCCCTAACAGAGAGCCCCTATATAGTGCTTAGGCCCCTTTTCATTGCTTTATGTGTGCATGCCTTGAGATGACGCATGCTTCCAGTGACCTCGCTGAGGGCCTTTGTGGCCTAATGGCAATCTAAAACCAGAGCATGGGGAAGAGGACTGTATGGTCTACCATGTCATTAAAGGAAAAGAGTAAAGACTGTGTATTAACCATAGGCTATGGATGTGTTATTAACATTCTGTAACTAGTAATTACGTATTTATAGCTCTAATTACACTTCTGAGGTTGATGGGCAGGGAGGGGTAACCCCAACTGTAAGTGTAGTGATGAATAGAAAACAGATGAGAGGGAAAGGAGGGAGAGGTTGTGTGGGTGGAGAAACAGAGAGAGAGAGAGAAAGAGAGAGAGACAAAATAAGAGAAAGAGAAAAAGAGAGAGAAATAGAGAGACTGTCAGGCCACCCTGTCCTCTAGAGACGGGTGTGACCAGCTGAACGAGGGAAGGGCGACAGACAGATGGGATTAGCTCACAGCAGTCAAAAACAGGTGTGGCCCTTGGACGAAGGAATGAGAGAGGGAGTGAGCAAAAGAGAGAAGGAGGAAGAAAGAGAGAGAGAGAGAGAAAGAGAGACAGAGTTTGAGAGTGAGAAAATTTGTCTGGAATTGTAAGCAGATGGCCTGATGAATGCGGAAGAGATGGAAAGACCGACAGACGGACGAGAGGAAAGCTGATAAGTTTAGAAGGGGCTGCATGGAGACAGTGTCATGTTGCTGTTTTCTTACTTCTGATCCTGATTCAGTGTGTAGGGGGACAGTGCGGGGGGTGTTATAGATGCTGTCATCCTCCTCAACAGATACTGCAGAAACCGGGTGCTGCCATCTGTTGGTGGGTGGGGTGTCATAAACCTGCAGAAAAGATGGATTTCATTCAATGGCTACTTAACCCTTTAAAGGCCCAGAGGGGCCAGGCTTTAGTTCATCACTATGCTTATCACTACCATGAAATAAAAGATGATGCATAATTGTGGTGAAGGCAGCACGGCTCACATCTAGTTAACTGTTTTTTTTTATTATTGATATACAAATGTCATAAAACATCAGCAATGATAACACTAATTCTTGGAAGGACAGCTCCTAAAATTAAATTCTTTAATTCTATTGTGTATTGTGTGTAGGTTATTATTTATATTATTTATATAATTTAAGTACCAGTATTATCATATTGTCGAAAATAAATGTTGTCAAAAAGGATCTCTTATTGAAAGTTTGTTCTGACCCTGATATTGGCTTGGAACCATCTGTCGGTTCTTTAAACTTTAAAGGTATTTACAATCTCATACTCTATTTTAGACTTGTTTTTAAAGATCCAAAATGGTTCTTTTGTGGTATGACTCTAAGTGTGCGGCTGAGAGTGAGCAGCTAAACAAACATTACTGACTACTGACCCCCCAAAAGTCTGAAGTTTCATAAGAAACCTAACGAAAAAAGTATATGTGTTTTTATTTGAACTAATGCACCCAATTCACGTGAACACAGTATTTCTTTAAATATTCTTACTTAATAAACCTACAGTTTCATACAATTTGTATGATTTTCTATTTAATTACTGATAAATAAACCTTAAAGCCTAACAATACGGAAAATTAAACAGGTTAACATGCTGTAACCAGAGAAGACCACCATGAAGGCCAACCTACTTAAACACAGAAACTAATTCAAATGCTGTTAATATTGAGCGTAATAAACATTTGGCTTCACTTTTATCAATAGATAATAGGAACAAATAATGGCACAATATAATATTTCAGGATTTGCAGAAATTTATATTCGACTAAATTTTAATTTATTAATAGCTGAAATTTGATGGTATGTTTACTGAACATCAGAAGAGCAGGTGCTAAAATATCTGTCTGCTGTTCACTTTATGCCATTTGAAACTAGAAGTGGTTTACATCATATTATTTAAATATGTTCACAATAAGATATGTTCACAATACATGTTATTTGTCATGATATTTTAACACAGACCAAATACATCAATTGTGTCAGATGCATAATAATTTAAATAGCATCCCATCCCTAGTATAGTGCTTTTTAAATTAAAAAAAAAATAGAACTCAAATAGAAAACCTGCAGTTGGTCAATATTCTTTAAGCACGGACAATATTCACTGCATGCTTAGGAAAATACACTGTGTATTATAAAAACAGAACTGATTACATTATGGTGAAATATTTCCCACCCCTATATGTAACTCTACATAAACATACTTTATATTTGTCTTAATGCATTTGTACATAGCCCCAATGTATACAGTACATGTGGCTACAATGGCCACATGTTAGGCAGCGATATTAATATCCACATATTAACACCTGGGACACATTGCTGAATAAGCACAGGTTTTAGAAAATTTGCATGAATAGTTTCACACCCTGAACTCATGCCTGGAGAGAAGCCTGAAGAGACTTCTTAGGACTTTCTGTTTCAATCTGAACCCAGCATGTTTTTCAGCTTGGTGTACAACTCCAGAATCACAGGTTTCAGTGTTAGTAAATCATACCTGATCACCAAGTGTTTCATCAGCACACTGTTTGTCATCTCCTTTCTTTATCATACATGTAGCCTTTTTCTTCTCTTCCTCAAGTTTCCCTCCATCTCTACTCATCTGTCCTTGTTCTTCCTCTTTATTGGGGTGCAGAAGTGCAGGGCTTGCCTGGAGAGCAGGATTGGTGGCGGGCACAGCTGCACACTGAGGTAAATCCTTCCTAGTTACACTTCTAACTGGTGGTGCTGGTGGCGGGGGCTTCCGGCCGAAGTTTGGAGAACCTGGCACCCCAGCTTTTCCTGCACGGACGAGATGTGGGGACCCCCTCATGGCAGCCTGGGACAGCTTCCCACGACCCACAGGCGGTGTGGCAGACGGACCCTGAGGTCTGGGAGTTGGGGGTGTCTGCTTTACATTTTGTCCTGAGGCGGGCGATACCACTGTAGACCCAGAAGGTAGTCTGCGCTCTGCTTGAGGAGTCCTTGACATGGCTGCCCCTGGCGGGGTTGGGGTTTGGTACATCCCAGGGGCTTCCTGACCTGCTTTGGGTTGGCTGGTTGCTCCATCTTGGAGCCTAGCAACAGGCACTGAAACAGACTGTCCTGCTACTGGAGCACCGCTTGTTGGGGTTTGATACAAATCCTCATTGGGCAAAGCTGCCACGGCTGGCCGAGGGACCAGATAGCAGCCATCCGAATGTCCTGCAGCCCCTGAGTCCCTTGGTGTTAAATAGGCGACTTCCCCAGCTGCTTCCCCCACAGGTCTAGCAACACCGTTGGGAGTCAGGTACAATGAATCTGACACCAAGGCACCCTGAGATCTATATTGTGCTGCTAGCGGTGCAGGTGAAGCAGGGGTTTGGTAAAGTGAACCAGTCTCTCCAATGCGTCCTCTGAGAGAGGGCGAGCGTGGACGGCTCTCCACCCCCATCTCGCTCCAGTCTGGCCGTGGCCTCGGGCTGGAGCTAGAGTGTGAGCGGGGCCTCCTGCCCTCAGCCTGACGAAGCTCTTCCTGTCTGCCTGGTCCTGGGGCACCTCCTGGACTCTGATATACCCCTTCCCCCAGGCTTGGGGGTGAGAGATAGACTCCATCTGCATCCTCTGAGCACAGGCCATTGACGCGGGTCTGCTGGCCGGGTGAGAGATAAACTGAGTCCACACTGGGAGCCCGACGGTTGTCTGTGCCTGGCGGGACAGGACCTGGAGCTGGAGCGGTTTGGAGGAGGCGCAACCGGTTAGCCGGGGCAATACCCTGGCGTCCATGGAGAGAGCAAAGCCACCAGCCGGGACCCCCATCCTGTTCCTGCTCCAGAACCATCAGAATGTCACCCTTGCGGAAGGCCAGCTCCTCTGGACTCTCTGCTGCATTGTCAAACAATGCTTTTGCTAGCACCGTCTGAAAGTGAAAAAAAGAATTCAAAAGCAGGAAAAGAGAGAGAAAATGGCTTCAGTTTCACATTTACAAAGACAGCTACAGCAATTCAGATACAGAAAGATAAAGAGGAGACTTAAACACACTCAAACAGACACACAGAGTCAACTGAGCAACTTAAGCAACTTGTACCCAAAAGTAAAGTTAAGAGTTCGTAATTCACTATTTTTTCTGTAATCAGTCTCACAAAAATATGTATTACAGCAGAACCTACTGAGATTTTAAATTAAACATGGGGAGGCTAGACAGCAGGACCAAACTCACGTAAAGTGCCACTCATAGCTCAGTTTAGCGAAGATTAAATCCAATTGTATTCACATTTAAATTGCTTAAATCAATTAAGTCAAGCTTCCAGCTGACCATGTTTTCAGAGCTCAAAATAGAGAGATTCCACTCAAGAGTGAGGAAACTGCTTCAGCTAAACATCCACGTATTCTACTGTTCAAATGACAGTAAACTGAACAAGCAAACAGACAGGCTAGTCAAACATGAAACCTGTTATTCAGACAGGACAGGATACTCTGACATTACAGTACACTTCAGATTCTCCTTAGTTCAGCACATAGCGCAAACAACCCCCCCAGATAAAAAATGACCTTGTTTTCTGGGTTTGCTTAACAAACAGAACTGACGATGAAGCTGGCAAACTCTGACTGACTGAGGCCAGAAACAAATGCTAAAAACAGAAGCATTGCAGTGCGCCCGAGGAAATACTGTATGGCCTTTTGACAGAATACAAAAGCAGCAGTTTCATGTTAACTCTTTACTGTAATAATATATGCAGCATATGGTCCTGTTTTTCTGATTAGCTACAGGATGAGCTCCCTGGTAACAGGGTATTTTGGGCGTCCCAAAATCACATTGATCATAGCCTGAAGTGAACCTCTAGCAAATTGACTAACACTAGCCCGATTCAGCTCAGTGAACTGATACTAACTATCTGTTGTTGAATCATCCAGGCGGTGGTTCAGGTGAGACAGCATCACATGATCTAGCCAGTTCAGGAAAGCTATCATTTGTGCAAATTGCACATGTATTTTAAATAGCTTTACTTTTATATTGTAGTTTAATCTCCGATATCCACATATTACATTCATCACAGCTGATTTGACATCACAATTTAACAACCGCTTTACCTCCCTTAGAGCTAAACCGGCTGTTTTTTGTAAGATTGCCATATGTAAACAGGCTCTGTTATGATTGGCTGTTCTGTTCTTTTACTTGTTCAAAAAGTGACCTTGGTTGTAGGGGAATGTATGTTGTTTTTTGTAATGTCATGAAAACCTGACAAGATTAGTTTTACAGGGAGAGTATAATGAGTTTTGGCCAAACAAAACAAGCCATAAAAATAACCTTTAAAAAATGCATAATATTCTGTGTAAAAAAATATGTTTCACTTTTTTTTAAGTATAGGGGGAACTTTAGGGGATATATAGCTTCGTTATACAAGACACAGATACCTCAGGAACTTCAATTCTGTGGCAAACCTCAGGTGTTCAATGAACAACATTTGAATCTAAAAGACGAGCCAAAGACTCCTCAGAGGAGCAGAGTTTCTGGCAGATTTAGGCATGACTGCAGTGAAGATGGACACTCACTCACTCATTTTTCAAGCTAAAATTATTACTATAAGTATGTTATAAAATTATAAGTTGTTGTTTATGGCTGTACATAAATCGAGAAGATACTCCCATTTCCAAGTCATTTACACCAAGATTTCTTATATTGGCCAAATTGTTTTTTTACAGACATCCTTTGAAAAAATACATTACTCCACCTCCCAATATAAAACTAATTCCATCTGAATAGTTATTTGAAATAGTTGAAATATATAGACTGAGAGTGACTTGCATGTTGTGTTCATTTAGTTAATTATAAGAGGTCAGTTTTTTTTTATATTATGGGCCCTTTAAAATCCTTTAATTACTTATATTTACTTACTGCACTGCACACGTAAACATTGAATTAAAAGTAATTTCAATATGGATGGATATTAACTTACATTTTAACATATATGCATGGGACATACAGTGAGTGGGACTCTACTTTTTGCCTTTTAGCATAACAAAATAAAGTAAATAGGTAAAAGAAAGGGGAGAGAGAGAAAGAGAAAGAGGGAACAGATGATCATGAGAGAGCTGAGTGGGGGAGGGGCTTCACATCTGTCCCTCAGTTTTAGGCCCTTTTGTCATCCGCTCAGCCTGCACCTCTCTCATTTTCTCTCTATCCCTCTGTCTCTCCCTAGGGGACTAAATACTCTGGGACAGGCTGAGCCCCAATTGCTCCTCCTCCATTCTCCCGGAGGGATTTAAAAATATTGGTTTGGACAGCAGTGGATTTAACCGTGGTGAATGTTAAATACCAAAGCTTGCATGTCAGATTGGCACATCATTAATGTCCTTCAATCAAACACACACACATGTACACAAACATTACACACTTACAGAGAGAGACATGGCTACTGCCAGTGGTCCACGTTAATCCTCAGGATGGGTCAGTCAGTGCTAAGTCCAGGTTGAACCTTTGTCCTGGTCACTTCTGGGCAGTATGGCCCATGCACATGTTTGCCAGAACCAGGCGCTGAGCTGGATCTCCCAGGGATGTAAGCTGGCCAGTCCTCAAAGATCTTCTTTTCCTTACATCCAAATGAGTGGGCTGCTTGCTGGGGTCGGTCTCCTTATCTCTTGGGGAATTACATGGTCCTCCATGATGTTTTCTTCCACTTTAAACCTGGTGGATTAAAACAGGCTTTGTGATGTTTGAATCACAGTACACACTTACAAATAAAGATTTTGCACAAATAGTTCCTCTGCGATACTATAAAAGAAATGTTATTCCATAAAGAAACACTTTTATACTGGAGATTCACTTCCTTAAACCTTTTAAAGGTTCATTATACTCATATCACATTTACAAACATGGTTATTTCTAAAACCAAGAATAGTTATTTTAAGGCATCGCTCCAATACATTTCTGGTTTATATCTTATTTTATCTTCACTGTTTTGAATTATGTTTGGAACTGTGACAATCCCTAAATAAATAATATACCAAATCTGTAGGTAGTTTTTTGCATGCTCTTAGAGCAATACCACAGAATAACCATTTTTGAATCATGTTTGTAAAAGAGATGTGTTTGAAGTAGGGGTGTGCGCTATAAAGTTTGTATAATTTTAAACAATAAAAAAATCCATGATGTGATATAGCAGTATTTAATGTAAAGCACCAGTTTTGCTATTCACTGTAGGAGGGTGAGGGTGTTTGTATAATTATATGTGTTTGCAGTTTATAAGCATGCAATAAATATTCTGCTATATATTTTTTTTGTTACATTTATTTAGTTGCGTTATTATTACCTTATACAAAATTGGTTTTGGTATGTTGCTGTTGTTTTTTTGTTCCTATTGAATGTCTGACACTGGTATATTTATACTAAAACACAACTTTAACATGTATTTTGTTGCAATAGTATGTCTTTGAAAACAATACAAAGAATTACAGTGTTATCTTAAATGTAACCTGAAATATTGTGATATTATTTTCATATCGCCCACCCCTAGAGTGAAGCACCTTTTAAAGGTATAAGGAAGTGGATATCTTTTATAAAAATAGTTTTTTTTATATATTTAGTCTGCACAGTGAAGATAAACTCAGATGTAGATCAGAAATCTGCTCATAATTAAAGTATTCACCAACCCCCATCTGATCTCCTCTAAACCCTATAATGATGGCCTATTAGCTACCAATTACATTATAATAAACAGTGTGACTGCAGGTACAGATGGGGGATTTGTTTTAATCACATTATAATTAAAAAGTAGTCTTGTCTTTAGTCTTTTCTTCATGTGCTGGTCATCTTAAACATTGTCACAATCTGATAATCCCTCTATACAGCTCTAAGGCTGGAGCTTCTGCTACTGGAATCTACCAGCCACAGAACAGACCTTTTCTATTTATGGAGCAGTGGACCAAGAGGCCCTCCCAATAACGAGGAATTCACTGAGATTATTTCATGTACAGCTTGTCTGTTCACTGAGTGAGTCTCCTCAGGCTTTGGACGCTCATTATTATGAGGACATATTTCTGAAATCCACGTTTCCTTTTCCATCTCAAAACCCCCCATTCCAGCTCCCTGATCCTCCACGCTCTCAGCGAGCAGACCCAACTGCGGCTCAAATTTCCAACAATGAAGATCAGAAAGGACGCTATCAGCTCGCTTCAGGCCCTGAAATGCTTTTTTTTCAGGGGGTAAATATGTTTTATTTCCAACACAAAGGCCACCGCGGCTGCTCAGCTCAGAGCACCGGGGCGAGAAGAGACTGGAATAAAGGAAAACGACGCCTTACCGTCTCATCGCTGATCAAACCGCGCTGAAACAAGCCGCGAGCAGAGCCATTAATTCAGATATTCCTGCAGACGGACAGTCTGGACCCGCTGCTGCTGTTTGTCGAGCTCCTCCAGCTTCGCCCTCCCCGGGCCTGGACGGGGATTTGGGTTTGAATTACACTCACCAAACCTAATACCCCCTCCTCCTTTCCCCACTGAGACAGAAACAGCGTCTTCTAGTGGGCAGCTCTCAGAACAAAGAGCATTTACAGTAGTAGCATCGGTCAGTGTAACGTTTAGGAGTTTAATTTTCTTACTGTATCAAGCTAAATTCCAAAATAGAAAATTCGGTATAAAACTTGGTCAGTGTAACGTTTATTAATTGAACTTTCTAAACGTTATAGGCTAAATGCAAAAATAGTAAATTGTCTGTAAAAACTCATTATTTTATTTTATTTTCGAAGAGCAGTGAACAAAAAAAATACATTTTCATCAATTTATCCTATTTCCTCCCCCTACAATCAGAATTTTATGAAAATAAAAAAAAAGAATTTTCAGAATTTTCCATTTTGCAAATTTTGATTATACCATCATATCTTTTTTTTTTACAAGACACAAATATGGACAAATCAAAAAATCTAAAGAGGATTCACGTTTTCATTTTTTTTTTGAAATTCTGTTTGTGAAAGGCTGAAATAAAAAAACTAGATAAATAAAAAAATGTATGAAAACCAATTTCTTCTTCACTATACTGGGAAATTACTAGAATTCCATGATAAAAACTAATTAAAGCTGCCTGAGGTTGACCAGTAAGTGGTTTGAATAGTTAAATATATGTGTTATTAGAGTTATCAGAGTTGGAAAAAGATTAAAAAAAAAAAGTTTAATTTGGAAGTTACAACAAGACAATTACAACCATTCAGTGGAATGGTTTAAACACACTGGGAGTCACTATTTGCACCTGGGTCTTACTAGCATTTGAAACAACTGAAAATAAAAATGCAAATTCAAAGGAGCCAATGGGAAATGCTGAGGAGAATTTGGTTAATATTTATTTAGACAGCTCCATCAGATGATTTACAAATACTTTTAGCATCTTAGGTGCAATTACACATTCTCAACAAAAACTTACAGACTGTCAGTTTAAAGTTAGATCACTTCAAGCAAAAGCTGGGATGAGCTACAGTAGCTTACTCTGCAGAGCACTATACCCTAATGACTGGGAACATCTGATGACATTTGATGGTAACAATACAACTAGCTTCCTAGGTATTACCCAGGATTTATACATATATATTATACATACATTATCGTGGTAAGCATATCTTACCATGTATGTTATTCTGTGAACTTTAGAATATAATTTATCATATGGGTAAATACGTTCTTAGATTTTAAAATAGTCATTGTATTTAAACATATAAATTTAATATTTAAGTGTAAGTAAGTACAAAAGAGATTCTAGAGATTCTAGGGAAAATGAAATCAAGTTTTATGAATTTAGATTGTCAATATCGTCAAAGAGGTGCAAAATTAAAGTAAATGGGAAAAATATTTAAATTCAGGTCTTATAATATGGTTCTGATGCAAACAAAAATAGTAGTTTTTCACCTTTATTTTAAGTGTATTGCAGAAGTTTCTGTAATTTTAATTGATGCAATGCTGGGCAAATAAATTAAGTGTAGAAATAATAAAGAACAATTGCAGCAACAGCTGACATTCAGCACTGACTGCTAACACTAAATCAGTCGTCTAATTAAGAACTAATTAGGAAAAAATAATAAATGCACCATGGGTCTCTTCTGCCCTAACATCAACAGCCGCATAAAACAGAAGCTTTTCTTTGAAGCTGACAAGATATGTATAGAGGTGGAACTTAGTCACTGCATCATAGAAGGATATCTGACCATGCTTGTAATCCAGGTACAGTCCAACTCGAGTCGGTGTGACATAAAGTGTGGGAGTGGGCTTCCCATCATTGATGACTATTTTACCATCTGCTGATGCAATTGTCCAGATGCCAAACTCAGAAAAAAAATCAGGAATGTGATCAGCATCAAAAGATGCTGTACGGAACCCCACAGTCCAGGGGACAGTCTGTGTCACCTGAAGTTCAAAATAAACCCTTGTGCTGAGGAGGGCCTTTGATGAAACACAGATACACCTCCGATATGTCTCAGCTGTCGGGACTCGGGGAGGACTGCTGAGGAAGGCTTGATGAAGACGCTTGCCATCATTGCTTACTCTGAGGAGAGCGTGAGCAGATTTAGGGTTAAACACCATTTTAACTGTTGACAAAGTGAAAAAAAGGAAAAAGGTAGAAAATGAAATTCAACAACAAGCATTTAAAATGTTTCAAATGTTCAAAAGTTACACTATGAGATGTGAGCAAACATAACTATGTATGTTGAAACATTTGCTGACACCAAAATAGATCACCTCATGTCATGTGATATGCAGCTTTCAATAATAATTTTTTGGTCAATTTACCTTTAGCACTGACGATCCAGTGCCACACTGTAAACAGAGACAATTACTGCACATCAGTAAAGTGTAGAACTCAAAACAGTAATGGGCATGAAAGGAGAAAGTCCAGCACAGTTTGCAGATTTCCTAACTTTAAAAGACCTCCTAAAATGGCAATTAACAGGTGAGCTAAATTTAAGTGTGATTAAAAAGAAAAAACACACTGTACAGGAATCTGCCCACAGTTATAATTGTTTGAGCCACTACTGAAATGTCTAAGATAGACAAACACAGTGCAAGCTGGAGACACTACTGACAAAGCAGATAAGTGTGTATCTAAAAGTACTTATCACTTAGTAGGGTAAAAAGTGGTTAATGTTCTTACCTTGATCTGGAACCACACCTCCTCTTCCTATTTTAAGAATTTAAATAAACACAAAGAAAAAAATAGCAGAAAGTAAAAGTTGTGTAGCAAAGGATTATTAAATTATCAAGTCCTGTACACTGAATTGTAATACAGCTATTACAAGCATGCTTATAATACAAGGATATTTCTTACTTGACAGACTGGGAAACTCCTTCTGAGTCTCTGTCAAACCTATTGGAGAATATAAACATTCACGTGGATGTATGTGATTTTAGTTGACCAATTAACATTACAAGTTAGAAATTGGTGTTTACAATGATATTTACCTGGATTAAGCAGACTGTTCAATTCCACCACCTTAGAAGCTGTCAGAAAAATTTTATTTAAACATATGTTTGTTGTCACAATTTATCATGACACAACTTGTCTGATATAAAACAGTCTCAAACAGAAGGTAAACAGATCTAATTAGATTTTCAAATATTTTAAACAAATATTGTTGTTTAAAAAGTTAATTATAAAGTTAATTTTAATCATAATAATAAACAAAATACATAACTTACCAGTGATGACTACTGCACCAAGCAGAATAAGTATAATCACAACGCTGATAGTGATGAGAATTATAAATCTGCTCCTCCGCATGGTAATTGTGGCTTCGGTGTTGACTTTCAGTATCAGAAAACACGCAATATATATTACATTTCTCCAGCCTATCTACTCACCTACTTCCAACTACATTGAACAGAAGAATAAGAATATCTTTGGTAGTGAGTATGTGGTAGATTGCTCTGCTTAAGTAAACCTGCTACTTTATGCACACAGATGTTTCTCATTCTTTTACCTTCTCTATTCTGCACACGGTGTTGTGAATCCTGTGCTGCATTATTCTGCTTACTGACTTTTGGACACAAACAAAAACAGGGAGTAAAGTTTATATTGTTTATATGTGTTTTAAAGGGAAAATAATATTATATATAATATATAACATTTTTGTTCAAAATAACTGACCTTCTCCTACAGTTTCAAGGTTGCATCGCATGCCTAAAGAAAAAAAGAAAAAAACAAAACAAATATCAAATGTGACTTAATTTCACAAGCTGAAGATGAAGGTTAATCACATGAAACTCCAGCTAGTATTTGGCAAAGCAGGTTTTCTCAAGTAAGCCATAGGAAATAGACTCACAGTTTTGTCTGTGTATTAAGAAAAGATCAGAGGGACATTCCTATTGAACAAACTTCACATTTGGACTTAAGTTACTTCGCTCACTGTGAAAGCATGCTTTGTAAAACAAATTTATAGTGGACTCATATCCTCGCTGTCCAGTAAAAAAAAAAAAAAAAAAAAATCTCCATTTATTCAATAAAATAAAATAATAAATAAAAAATATATAAAAACTGTCCCTTATACCAAGCCAAAATTTCTTGATCAATAGAAATAACCAAAATTACCTGAAATAAACTATTTTTACACCGACTTCCGTTTAAAAAATAAGGTTTTATCTCTCTCCTGTAATGTTGCTGTTTTGGAAATAAGCTCCATGTTTTATATTGGACAGAGACAATATATAGTTATCAGTTATCAAGCAAAATGTCACAGTGTTTGGGAGACAGTAAATATAATTATACATACATAATAATATGTCAATATAAAATGCTAAATATCTCTGCAGTATGGTGACTGTGTGACAATGTGCTTTATCTATATTTAGTTTATTGGTAAATGTATGGGGTTGAGGGGGTTAAAACATATAGAGATATGTAACACCAGTAATCACTAAACAACAAAATGAATACCATATTACAATATAGTGCATTAAGAATATCGGCATCTCTTAATTTACAGGAATGTCCCACTCTGATCACACAACAAACCTAGGCTAACATTGTCTGTGTACATTATGGATGTCATATTACATTAATAAAGAGTGCAATAGCTTACCTGGAAACAAAATAATGTGATTTAGGTTAACCAAATCACTGGCAACGCTAGTCAGTATTTTTTCTTATAATGCTGTTAGGTTGATGTTAGCTAATTTCAGTGCTAGTTCATGCAGTTAGCTAGCTGCTAACAAGCTAAAGCAGCGCTAAAAAACGTGCATTTGTCCAAAATTATGCATCCTTACATATTTTACAAAATAAATATCTTGGTAAAAAATATAACCAGGTTCTATTACATAAAATAAAAGCTGTAAGGTGCTGTAGATAACTTTGTAGCCAGCTAGCTAGTTTACAAGTTACATTTCTCACTGGCAAACGAAAACACCAAACAGGGTTGCTATGACAACTAAGATTAGCTAGCTAGCTTGTTAACCTAGCTACTACTCACTCACACATTTCAGATGCCTTAAATTATATTTTTTTATACTGACACTTTAAACGCAGTCAGGACTATATCTAGCTAAAACTGGAGCAAACAGTGTAATTTTCACAGGATGTCTTAAGAATTTTAGACGCTGCCTTCATTATATATTTTTTTATGTTTTCCATGAATTAGTCAATAAAAAAATGTCAAGCCATTGAAACAGTAGCATAGCCCCACCTACTGCACAGAAAAAAAACAGCTATTCAGACTTTAGGGCATGTCACCACTAAAGCCAACACGCTAAGTAAGGGCTACGTTTTACTAATTTTGTGATTTAGAACAAAAATTAAATATATTAGTTATTTGATTTTTTTTTTGTTTAAGATTTTATGTTAGAATTTATGGATTACATTTATATTAGGATTTGTTTGTGTTTGTGTGAGAGGAAATAGCATTTTTATATTTTTTGATCACTAGAACATAGTCTGAACGGGTTAAACAGTTATACAGACGGCAACTAATTTAAATATGTTTTTTGTTTGTTTGTTAGCTAATTATTAAGAGAAGATTCAGTCAATTATTGATTAGTGGTGACTTTTATTTTGTAATTTGTCGCCATCCCCTGGACACTGGGTGCACTGCTCCTCAGAACGTATAAAATCACACCTGTAGAGCCTTTAGACCTGTGAGCCTTTTTTGCACTTCTTTGACTAATTGTGAACAAATAATATTTTATTTGTGTTTTAGCTATTAAAAGTCAACTCAGATATCCTTTCTTAGACTATTTTGACTAATAAGGAAACTGTAAAAAAATATATTTTGTTTGTGTGTTAGCTATTAAAAGTCAACTCAGATATCCTTTCTTACACTATTTTGTCTAATAAGGAAACTGTAAAAAAATATATATTTTATTTGTTTTTTAGCTATTAAAAGTCAACTCAGATACCATTTTTTAGACTATTTTGACTAATAAGGGAACTGTAAAACAAATATCACTTATGTGTGATTGGTAAAAGCATTAAATTGAATTAAGAGAGAGAGAGAGAGAGAGAGAGAGAGAGAGAGAGAGAGAGAGAGAGAGAAATGAATGATTGTCTTGATTAAGGAAGAACCTCCTCCCCATTCTCATGCATACATAATTCTTAAAGACAGCTCTGCTATATATATATATATATTTTTTTTTTTTTGGAAAAATAAACATTGCACATGGCCCCAGCGCTTGACCAATGAGAAAAGGACAGCGCGAGGCTCAGCCAATCAGCTGCAGGAGATTCGAGACAACATCCGCGAACATGGCTGCCTGAGTGAAGGCGGACTTCAGAATAAACCAGCCTTTTCCTGACAGTTCTCGCACACTGACCCCGCTGCCTCAAGAGGTAACATCTACAGCTCAGCTCTCTGCTGAGTTCTACTACAAATAAACCACAGAATTAATCTTACCGCTGCGTGATTGCTCTTCAGTTCAGCTGTGTGTGTTTAATGATAGTTCTATAAGAAATAGAGGACAGGCTGATCTTAAGGCAGCTGCTGATTTTCATTAGCTGTTTGTTTTGGTACAAAGAAAGTTGTTCTTACCTTGTCTAGCTAATTCTCAACTTTAATCTAGCTTAATTGCAAAATATACAATGAATTACATTTATATATTCTGTCTTTTGTTTGAGAAACGTTTGCGTCTTTGCAGGGCTAATACAAACCTTTGTAACCTTTGACCCAGTTAACCTATGACCCAGTTTGTGGTGTGAATCACTGAATTATACCACTGTATAAAAATAATCATGAAGCCATGTATTTTCTCTGCAAACTATTTGTCCAAACGTTTGTAGACACTTTTTTAGGTATTTCAGTTATAGTATATTATACTTATTATTATAACTACTTAAATTCAGAGCTGTTGTTTAATTCTACCTGCAGTTTACATAATTAATCTTCATGGAAAATAATCTGGAGCAGATGTACATATAATTGAGCTCAAGGCATAGTGCCCAGCTCTGGTCCTGCACATTGTAGTGTTCCTAAATTCAGGAGAAAAGTGGATGTTGACTGATTTGTGGGATGGTGTGTGTTGTGATTCAGGGAATCTCTAAATCATGAGGAGCAGGAGCTAATCCAGGGCCAGAATAACACTTTCTCAGTTATTATTATTATTATTATTATTATTATTAGGGCTGAGTAATATGACTGACAAAAAAAAATTAAACATATTCGTAGGAGAAATGTCAATTTATGATATGAAGTCTAAGTAAGTTCTATATTAAAATTGTAAGGATATATCTGATTATGTAAGTATTTTTTGTTTATCAGTTCAACCAGACACACTCCTGTGAGTTTGTACATTTTCTTTATGTTTTATGATTTTTTACATTGTAGATTTAATATTAAAAACATTAAAGCTATACAGGAACACATGAAATTATCTTGAAAACAAAAAGCGTTAAACAAAGGGGAATATGTTTTATACTTTAACATTCTTCTAAGTAGCACATTTAGCTTTGAGTACAGATCTGCACACTCTTGGTTTTTCAATCTCAGTGTCTTCATGAGGTAGAGTCACCTGGAATAGTTTTCTCAGTGTCTTGAAGGAAGGAGTTCCTGGAGGTGCTGAACAATAGTTGCTGCTTTTCCTTCACGCTGTGAAGCTTCAGCTCATCCCAAATCCCCATTAGATCAGGGGATTGTGGAGGCCTAACACTTATACTGTTATACTGTTACTGTTTAATTATACTATTTACTATGTAATTTCATGTCTTTAATATTAATCTACAGTGTAGAAAAACTGATTATGTTGTAATATGTGTGAAATAAATTCCTGAGGCTGCTTCTTTGATTATGATTATTTCAACGGCATAATTCACAGTGTACTCTCAAATGTCATCTTTCCAGAACCGATTATTTAAGCTCCAGTTGGAGTGTTTGGTTTGTTTTTCTGGTGACTAAAAAGAGAAGTTTGGTATTATATTGCTGTGAAGCTGATTTTAAAAAGGACCTCCCCCTTAAGCACTGAAACTGCATCACTTCAAGTTATAAACCTTAATTCTCCATTACTGTGGGATGGTATATGAGATGAATTAGATTGGAGTTTTTGACCCAGTTCTAAGTATCCATCGTGTGTAAAGAGATGTCTGAGAGCTTCAGGTGTGGTACTATTTCTTAGTGGTAAGAATCACAGGGCATCGCGCGATACAATATTATCACGATACATTTCCCAAAATAATGATGATATTACAGTACTGTTACTGAAGAGGATAAAATACTCCTAAATAAGCAAATACCAGGAATTATAGATTTATTTGAAAACCAATATACTTCACCGCTGGTTTACCCTGCTCATTTGATTAATGCCACCACGTGGAGTGACGAAACAGTAACGCAAATGAAAAACAATAAAATATATTGTGATATCAATATTCTTTCCCACCCCTAGTATTTTTGGTGTCTTTAAGGGAGGAATAATAATGATATTATAATAATGCTAATGGTAATCTTCTCCAACTACTTTCAAACATCTGTCATGATAGTCATTACAGGTCATTCTGGACATTTAACTTTACATTATTTTTTCTTCCTCTCATCATTTCAAGGTAATGTTGAGGGCAGTAACTAAGTGCCTTTATATCAACCCTGTCGCTGGCAGAAGAATGATGTCCCACAGCAGCCTTGCTGGAAAAGTCGCTATAGTTACTGCATCCACAGATGGGTATCAGATCTACTTTTACTGTCACTTAGCAGCTAATTGTTATTTTTGGTCATTGCAAGTTCTGGTAAAATGAAAGTTAATTACATATATCTACCTGTTTAATAATATTTATTTTTAGTAGTACCTCTAGTTTCTGTCCATCATTTGGACTTGCCAAAGTTAGGTGCCAATCAGCAAGAGATTATAAAGTGGTGACATTAAATTAATCAAGAGGTACTAAAAAATGACATACAGTCATTGCATGGTATATGGGTCTAATGTTTAAGATTATATTATATTTATAATATTCACAGTAGACAAAGTTATTAAAGCAGTGCAACAACCCTTTTTTTCAGGATCGGCTTGGCTGCTGCACAGGCGTTAGGGAAGAGAGGAGCTCATGTTGTCGTAAGCAGTCGTAAGCAAGCCAACGTGGACAAGGCTGTGTCACAGTTACGCAGTGAAAACATCCAAGTGATCGGGACCAGCTGTAATGTGGGGATCGAACAGGACAGAGAAAAGCTGATCAGCTTGGTGAGCTCTCAGGTTCTTTTTGTCCTGAATTGGTAAACAGAAGAATCACTACACAGAATTTTTATCATACATTTTTCTATTAGACTCTGGAGAAGTGTGGGGGTATCGACATCCTGGTCTCAAATGCAGCTGTGAACCCTTTCTTTGGAAACATCTTGGACTCAACAGACGAAGTCTGGACCAAGGTATAGTTCAATGCAGTGATGCACTGAATAAACATATCAGTATACATAATTAGGTCACTGAAAATATTTATACATTTGTATCTCTTTGGCATAGTACCAATGGCATTGTGTGATACAATATTAATAATAAAAAAAAACATCTGAAGTTTTAGATGATTGAATATTGTATTTTATTATTTACATTTGAATAAAAGTTATGTACAGTGTAGATTTTCACAAATAAAAAAGCTTTATTAAAACCAAATAAGAAATAGAAAACAAACTGTATGTTCAGACACATAATATAAATCAGATGTAATGAATTCATGAGTCATTTACAGTGTAATTAAACATGTAATTCCATAATTGCTTGTTAATAATGAATATAATAACTGTGCTTCCTTTTAAAAGTAAACCAAAGTCATAGTAGCTTATATGGTAAGCAGACCTCATGCACAAACCATAAAGGCTCATGACACTTTTCTGTTCTGTTCTTGTTTTGTTTTTGTGCTTATGATCTGCAGATATTCGATGTGAATGTGAAAGCTTCCTTTCTTCTTACCAAGCAAGTGGTGCCTCACATGGAGAAAAGAGGGTAAGAGAAGACAGAGGAGAAATAGCTGAAAGCTGAATAGCTATAAATCCTTTGCTTTATGTTACTGTAATATCACCTGTTCTGCTTTTCAGGGGTGGCTCTGTGTTGTTTGTGTCTTCAGTTGCAGGATACCAGCCAATGCCAGTGAGGGCAACTTATTTTTGTTCTGTCATTTTTGTTCAGTGTTTTTACTATGTTGTCTGAATGTAGGATTTTGCCTGACCTGGTCCTTTTCTTGTGTTTCCAGGGTCTGGGTCCATACAGTGTGAGCAAGACAGCTCTTCTGGGTCTAACACGAGCGCTGGCTCCTGAACTGGCCCACAGTAATATCCGGGTCAACTGTGTGGCTCCAGGAATCATCAAGACACGCTTCAGCTCTGCTGTGAGGATTATTCTATAATTCTACCACCTTCTTTCTGGAGCACAAAACAATTCTACTATTATTCAGTATATTGTAGAGTAGAGTTTTTTTTTTCAAGATACCAGCTTAACACCTATTTGATTTCTGGTCAAAACACAAGTTTACATTTCTGAAAGAATTAGAGGTAAATAACATCTCTTTGTAGGAATGTGCATGTTGATGGAAAACTAGTTTCTATTACTTGGAGTAAACAAATATATAATTAAAGGTACAAAAATGACTCCTGATCAAACCTGATAGACCTCAAGCATGGTCCCCCTTAGGGAAAACACTTCTTTGGGATTTTTTTTTTATTAAGGCCCACTCTCGCTTCAGTTCAAATATCCTCTTCTTTAAGAATGTAGGAGCAAGTAACAAAAAAGAAATGGACAAAACAACAAAGAAACTACTGGCATTTTAAAAATCCAGATCTCAGCCTCACTGAAAATGCTCCAACATTTAAAACTTTGTAGGTTTGGAAAACAATTTGCATGTATTTTTAAGTTTTCTAAGAAGAACTGAACTGTGGCCGACTCAGTAAATTCCAAATGGTTAAGACTTCTTAAATCAATATTATGTAGCATTTTACCCTAAATTAACAGCTTTAGAATAATTGATGTTTATCTACCTTCCTCTACGTTCGTAATCTGGGCTGGGTACATCGCTAACTGCACTCTGTAATTTTGAGGGAATTTTCGGTTTCAGTGACAGTTCTTTTTGTCTCAGCTTCTCCAGAAATGCCTGTGTAATATGTTTCCTTTTCCTTAGTGATAGCCAATTTATAACTTATACCTTTATAATTTATAACAGTAAAGAGAGGCAAAGAGGAAAGAAAATACACCTTTTTTAAGTAATGCTGATTTAACCTAATTTCCATATATAAAAACAGTCTCTAAATTTGTATATGAACTAATTGGTTGAATCTGAGGTGTTGGAAGGAGGGAAAGCACTACATGTTTAGAGCAGAGGGGCACCAAGACCATGATTGAGAAACACTGTTTTAATAAAAACTCACCTCTGTTCTTTTGCAGTTATGGCAGAGTGAAGATGTGACAAATGAGTTTATGAAGCAGCTGTGCATTAAAAGGTATTTGTCATTTTAATTTTTGTGAGCACTGCAACATGAATATATCAGATTACTGAATAGCCAACACAGTTACTCACTTGTGTCTGCTGTTGCTTACATTATTTGAGGAGATAAAAAAAAGCTCAGACCACAAATCATGGGAAATGGTGAGAATCCTGGGACTAAAGCTCATTCAGTTTTCTAAAATATTGTGTTTTAAAAACGTCTACATTATTTATTTGTAATATTCGATTCATTGTAGGCTGGGGGTGCCAGAAGACATTGGAGGAGTGGTTGCATTCCTGTGTTCAGATGACGCTGCTTACATCACTGGCGAGACCATCACAGTCACGGGTGGCATGAACTGCAGACTGTAAATGTGATGGTGCGTGTGTGTATGTGAATGTACATGTATTTGTGCACATTTATGTTTAAAAGGGAGAAAAAACATACTAAACCACCTACAACAGAATCCTACATTTCATAAATCATTTATACATCATGAACTACTGATGGGAAATACCAGAGATGCCATATTTGATTTTAATACAATGACATGAAAATAAATGTATAATAAATCTTTACATCATTTGCTTGTTTTTTTATATATACACTACTGAGCAAAAGTTTTAGAACACTCTGACAGTCCAGTAGCAGTGCTCTATGGGTATGCTATTATATTGTTAGCAATGACTTTACATTTTAGGCATTTAGCTGACACTTATCCAAAGTGACTTCTATTACAGAGGTGGGTCAGTGTAGTGTTAGGAGTCTACTAGTCAACCAGACCAGGAATTGAACCCCAGTCTCACTTGCAGGTAGTGGTGGTATCCACTGTGCCACAACCACACATCTTTATTACTGCACTTCACCTCTCAGACTTCTAATACTTATTTTCATTGCTAAAACTGAGATTAAATCCAATAGCTTTGTCATGTGGGTCAGCCAAACAACTTCCTGTACCAGTTTTCTCCAGTTTCCAATAGGCTTTTGAAGGTGTAGAAAACTGTACTCACTGCTCTCTGGCTTTATGTTTTATTTATCTAAAGAAAATACTTCTACTGTTAATGGATTCAGAGTTCTGTGTTTGTCTTTTTCTAGTTAGACGGTGCAAAATAAAAAGTGCCATGCTTTTGTGATTTTACTGCATAATTTTAGGCATTTTAATTAAAACAATTTAACGTAATAGGTAGTGTCTGGCATAATAGCTTTACTAAAATAAGTTACAAATATATAAATGAAACATAAATGAGCTGTATTAAGAGCATGTGCAAAACACATTATAGCATAGCATAACAAAAATAGCACCTTATACTCTAAATGCAATTGTAACACATATACTGACATAACTAAATTTAACTACTTTATTTAACTACTTTTAAAATATATATATATATATATATTTTTACATGTTTAGGTGAATAAGCGCTACACAGTTACCACTCACCAAAATGTAAAAGTGAAAACAGGCTGGACAATCAGCAGCACACCGGTTTATAACTTCAAATCCAAAGGCAACAACTGAGTGAAAGTCATCTGCAGCCGTTTCCTGGAGACACGAGGTCACGCCGAAAGAAAGCAGGAGTCCAGAACTCATGCAGAGTGGGAACATACGTGTTGTTCTTGGTTTTGGAGTAGCGAGATGTGAAGAGCTGCACAAATACACAACTCAATCAGCCTTAAGGTTTTTATATTAGTGTTATTATTAGTAGTAGTATATTTTATTCCAGCATATACTTTGATTAGAATCAAATGTTCACACTTACCCTGCCTTTCACTTTCTCAGTGGCTTCATCCTCTGAGTCAACTATAATATCATCAGTGGAGTCAATAACAGGAGAGGCCCGACCTGAAATAAGAGGTAGAAATTTATAAACAGTACTTTAAAATTAAAACATTATTGCTGTTACACAAACAACTTGTAAGTAGGGATGTGCGATATGATAAACTATTATATCACCATATTTATAAAAAGAGAAATGTGATTGTAGTCATTCAAAATTCATTCAAATAGTATCCCATATTTAGTACAGTGATTATTTAAAATGTCCTGTCCCTTATCTGGTTAGACTGCACTAATTACAGTCTTTGCAACTGCATGTACTGTATAGTTGGGTCAGGTATATGTATGTTGTTGATACGATATGACAAAATATTACACTCCTTTAATTGTAAGATTGTAAATAACCATAATTCTAAATGAAAGTCATTGTTAAAAAATAACAAAATAAAAACTTTGACACAATGTAAAGAACACCTTAAGATTTACACCATTTTAAAAAATAATGCATAAAAATAAGAGTTTTTATCTGACAAGGAGGACATACTAAAAATTGCTTTTATCTTTCTTAATATCTTTGCATTTTTGGGGGGAAAATACTTTGTAAATATATTACTTTGTATAAAAAGTGCTATACCCATAATCCTGCCTTGCCCAACTGGATTTTTTTTTTTTTTTTTTGGCCCGAGCTGCACGAGCCGAGCATGCGGCCCCCGAGATCCCAAGCACCTGGGAACAGCCCGACACCCGGCAGCCCCCCCCCACCCCCCCACGCCAAGGGGGCCCAAGCCACCCCCAGGCCACAGCCACCAAGGGGGCGGGCCAGAGACCACATTAGGGCATCCGGCCACGCACCCAGGGACCCACGGACGCCCACCCCACCAGGATCGGCAGTGACGATCGGCGGAGAGCAGCGTGGAGCGGTAGGGGGGGCAAAAACCCGCCCTCCGCAACCATGTCCCACAGGTGTCTATGCTCAGTCAGCCCCAAACCCAACTGGATTTAACTAATGATAGATAAAAATTACCTGGACTATCTGGCCATCCGGTCATGATGTTGGGTATGCAGGGTGAGCCGGCACATATTCTACAAGGAAACAGAGATTCAGAGTAATTTAGCACAGTGTGATTGTTTAAAATCCTAAATGATAAAATTCTAAAATAAAACATTTAATGTAACAACAAAACTTGCAATTTTATTGCAGAATATTTCATGCATGCATATAAAATTCAAACAAACCCTAAACAAATACCAAAAACAAACCAAAACAAAATAGACTGCAATACAGTACAATCTCTACTGAACGCATCTATAATTTATTTATCAGTAAAGTATTTATTTTGATCTGAAATTGATAGTATAGATAAAATGCATAGGCACTTTTACACAATTATTTTCCATACATATATATTCATGCACTGATATTTAAGTAGTTCCTCTCACTGTGTATTAACTGCAGTGGTCAGGTTCTTTTCAGGGGTCGACATGCAGCTGAGTTTCCTCTTCCGGTTCACAGAGTCACTGTTTCTCACTCTACACGCTCGCTCTGGGGAGGACCGGCATGGAGATGGTGGAGTCTGATCATGATTGGCCGATGTGTTGAGCAGCACAGGTTGTGTGATTTTGCTGATGTCCAGTTTTGGGATGTTGACTGTTAGATGACGCTTCATAGAGGAGGAGAGGACAGCAGAGACAGGTTTGTCTTTTTGGGACTTTGAGTCCGGGACAGTTCTAGGGGAATTCTTGCTGGAGTTTTTAAGCCCCTCTTCGTTGCTCTTCCTGTTCTGCTCCAGCACTCTTGAGCTCTTCCTCGTCTCTCGTTTCCCTGTTTCACTAATCCTCCTGCTCCTAGAGCTTCTCCTCACTGGTCGCATGTCATCTTCATCATAGTCTTCCTCTGGAGTGCTTGAAGACTGGCTGACTACAGAAATAAACATATTCCCAACACAGTGTTCCTCTTCAGAAACGTCCTCTTGCAAACTCTTGCTCTTCTGACACAAGCTTGAATTCACCCCTGTGAAAATATCTTCTGTGTCCATTTCCAAAGCAGGCGATTCATCCTGATTGGCTGAAGTGCTCTGAGGAAGGTCTTTACTGGATATGGTCCCGATCACTGGTGCAATTTGTGATGATGTACTCCTAGTTTTTCTACCACCAGAGCGCTCTGCAGATAGAGCAGGACTCAGGACAGCGCTGGGGGTGGAGGTAGATCCTGATTGGTTGGTGTCCCGTACTCTGCCAGAGGGAGGGAGGGAAAGAGAGGATAGGATAGATTCGCCAACGGAAGAAGGAAAAGATGCTAAAGAGCAAAATAAAAAAAGCAGAAATAAATAGGGAAATGCCATTAGTTAATCTGCCTAACAAAAAAATGAAAATTATAATTTTTTTTTTAAATCCACACAATTTACCTTGTGACCCTGCTTACCTGCCGAGTCCAGGTGTCCCAGACATTTCTCGTGCTGGAGCAGAGTGCTGAGAAGCTGTGGCTGAGATGCAGAGCGTGCACATTCCTCCAGCACAGCTGGTGCAGAACTAAGCCATGACACAGTCTGAAACACACAAGAAGTCTTCAACTAGAGATAACTGAGGAATAGACAATGCCAAATTCACAGTATTAGTAAAAAAAGCTACATTAAGTGTATATTTAGTTTGGTCCTGCAATCTTGCATGTCTGGATTCTTAAAAAACTGATAAACTTAACTAAAGTCTGTCACAGAGAGATTTTTTTAATCCCAATACAATCGTACTAGAATCTGTTCTGCTTGCACCAGCATAGAGACATTTAAGCCCAGCACCTTTCACAGTCCCACATACTTTTCAAATAAATAATTTACTTTAGAAATAGTATAGCTAGTGAACTTCAGGGCACAGGGATGTTTCTAAAAGTATATGCTGTAATATTTAGATTAAAAGACCCATATCCTGTATTTATCTAATGTTTTCTGTTTGCAGGTGTGCTTTTGCATGAAACTTCATTTGCTGCAGGAGGAACTAAAGAAAGAACATCACTGATAAGACAAGACGATTTTTCTATGTCCATTTTCAGGCAAATGACTGATTGATGCAAATAATCTGATTGGCTGCCTTGTTTTGTGCAACTCTGCAGCTCCCCTTAGAATAATGGCATAAATGAGAGGGGATAAACTGTGGTATGATGAAAATGATAGTGAATAGTACATTTTAAAGGGTTAACAATGTATACACACTTCATAATATTCTTTCAGCTCAAATTATTGCTAATGCTTGCAAGTAAAGCTGAGTTTCAAAATTTGATACCAAAAAGGCACAGACTGATAGGTGTGCTTATTTTTGATACTTTGTACGAAACATATATGCCAATAATTACTGCCCCCTCCCAAACATACAGGGACTTGGCAGCATTTGAAAAAAATAAATATGACTATAATTAATTTTTTAGGTGATTGACACGACTAATATAAAAATTATTTCTTAATTATTGAGTGAGTAATTATTGTTTTTTTGTGTTTTTTAGTTACAGTTTAGAAAAAGATTTTTTCACAAAATTGTTTGGGTATCAAATTCAAAGTACTATATTGCTATCGGTATTGTAAAGTTTACACCGATACCCAGTCCTACTTGCATTTTAAAATAATATTACATTTTTTCAAGATATGGTTTACTTAAGATTCACACGTGGTGATTAAATGTAAAAACAAAATGTACAAAATGAGACCTGAGCAAGATCTGGGACTGGAAGCAGCTGGTCCAGTCTGGTCAGGAATTCCCACAGCAACTTTTCTACAGCAAGATCATACTGTGGCCCATACTGAGAGTCAAACTCCTCCTGGATATAGATAAAGAAGGAGATAATTCAGCATAAATGTAAGTATAAGAAAGAAACATTTATTTTGAGAAGTTTATTATTAACTATAAACAGTCTAAAGATTTTTTTTTACCTGGAAGAATTGTTTCCTCCTTTCTGGGTTCTTGAGCAATGTATGCACAAGGGTGTGGAAATTCTTCACAGCTAATTCAACTTTCTGAATCTTCCTCTAAACAGAAATACAAAACACAGAAAAGAAGATAGTACTGGTTACTTTATCAGTTGTTAAGTATTTAAAACCAGACTGGTGTGGAGATAAGAAGACCACTGACTTTGCCTTTGGATATGGGAGGAGCCCGCAGTCTCTCCAGATGAGGGACAATAAGGTCAGGGTCGGGAGACGAAGACACTCTGAGTTGCTGCAGGATGAACTAAAGAAAGAGCATCACGGATAAGACAAGAAGATGGTTTTTGTTTGCCCTTTTAGGACAAATAAAATATTAATACAGTCAGCTAAAACAAAAAAATCTCACCTGTGCCCGAAGACCCACAGTGAGCTTAGCCTGATGTCTGTAACTCAGCAGTCCAGGTACAGACTCCGAGACAGAGGTCACAAACTCCTCCAGCTTTCCATACTGCATCACATCACGCTGCTGCATCACCTTCCACACTGCAGCCGAGACCAGTCTCATCGGTGGAGCCAAAAGACGAAGGGATGCGATGGGTAAAGACTCGTCTAAATGATTGAATGAGGGGAATGAGACATGTAGAAATCAGACAAGTCAAGACAGTACCTGTTTAATATACATTTTCATCTACTAGGCTCAAATTCTACATCTGGCTAGCAAAGGGTCTGGAATTACAAAGATTACCTAAAGTAGCTAAAGCAAACACTGATCTTAAAGTTCATATTAATGCAATTTACAGAAAATAAATAAAACTCTAGAAGTTACCTGATTAACAAATCTTACTGGTTACAGAAGTTTCCTAAGACACTTAATGTTTTTCTTATGTAAGCATTTTCTGCTACATTTTACAGTAGAGCTACGTATTGTATGATTTTTGTTTGTGATGTAACATTGATATGTGCCGTCAAATGATAACATATATATATTTTTAAACATATGCACTTTAAAGTCCCCAAGACTCCCAACCTCTAACATTTAAACACTAGCTGGAATTATGATTTAATATATTGCATTATTGTAAGCAAGGCAATATATTGTGATTGTTTTCCTAAAATGTAATTTAAACAAACACAAAATATGAAGCCAAACAGTGGTGAGTACAGATTCCTACACGTTCAAAAGACTCGAACTTTGAAACAGGAGAAAACTGATACACATGGCAACAGTGCCTTTAGTTTAGATTAACATTATTAAACTAAGCCTCATTTTTTTTAGCAGTGATGAGAAGAACTAGAGGCCTCACAGCTGAAGTGATAAGCAGTAATAAGCTCATTAATAAGATGAGGAAAATAAAAAGCAGCTTGTTTGAGTCATACAGCACACATTAGCTAATTTAAATGTTTAATCTCAATAAATTAGACTACAGTTTTAGTTATGATTCTATGAAGGACAAATCTCATTTAATAGGAATTTTTTTCTTAATGCTGTGAATACGGCATTCAATACGGCCTTTGAATGTCATTTCTGTTGTTCTTATATAAGTAATATATAATTAAAAGGGAGATAGATGCTCACAAGCCATAAAACCAAGCTGAACTGCACCAAGAGTCGCATACATTTATCCAAAAGCAGTGTGTAAGACTGGTGGAGGAGAACATGCCAAGATGCAAGATATTGTTATAGTAATATATATAGAACCATGCAGTGTTTTTACATATTTTTAATTAAAGGAGTGTCAAAAGAGAAAATAAAATAAAAAAATCTAAAAGGTAGAGAGACAGGACAAATCCAATGAGAGAAAAAGCCTAAACAACATCCATTATAACATTACACAACATTTGATAAACAATTTAAGAATTAACTTACCATTATTCTCAGCTTTTCCTGAACCCCTCATTATTAATCCTGTAACTGTATGTACTGTCAGTGTGAAGAGTAACTATATTATCTCGGTTTGGGGTGAGATCAGCTGAAGTAATCTATATAAATCACATTAATGCGCTTGATAAAGAAGCTAAAACACTAATAGAAGCGCTGACAGCGGCTTTAAACAGTTGGTTGCAGGCGGTGATTATAAAGACTCGATATATATTTAATAAACACCGGAATTCCAGCTGTAAGAACCGCGAGTCAAGCTTTAAAATTATAATTCAGATTCACCCAACAAAGATTCATGTGTCCGCCCCGCGCCAAATCTTCACACTCCTTCCGGTACAGACAAAGATACTTTACACAGGAGAATTCACACTTAGGGAGCTTCTGTTCAACCATCAGGGGGCAGAGCATTAAGGTAAAATAAGATATTTTGTTTTCACCATAATTTAAGTCATGTAGCTGCTCTGTAAGCAGTGTTAATAATGCTGGATGAATGGTCCAAGAAGTTGACCATCAGTAAATTTCGCATTTCATTTGGAAATCAAGGGAGCAGAGTCTGGAGGAAGAATGGAGAAACACAGTCCAAGCTGCTTAAGGTCTAGTGTGAAGTTTAACACAATCACTGATGGATGAGAGAGCCATGTAATCTTGCAGCACTTCATGCTTCTCTCTGCTGACAACCTGGTAATGTTGGAATATGAAAATGTGAATTTCATTTTCCAGCAGGATTTGGAATTATATATATATATATATATATATATATATATATATATATATATATATATATATATATATATATATATTTATATATATATATATATATATATATATATATATATATATAATTTTCAAATTTTCTGAGATACTAACTTTTGGGTTCTCGTTATCTGTAAGCTATAATCATAAATAAAAGAAATAAACACTTTAAATAGACTACTCTGTGTGTAATACTGAAGTAAAATAACTTTTAAATGACATACAATTTTATTTGAGATGCACTAGTATAATATATATAATTATTTATAAATAATTTATATATATATATATATATATATATATATATATATATATATATATATATATATATATATATATATATATATATATAATATGTTTCAGCACTGAAAAAAATGATTTGTGGATTTTTAGACTCCAGTCATACGTCTTTTAAACCTGCTCTGGCTGCATGCTCTGGATCAGCTCACCTCAACAGCGAGGAGCACAGAGTAGCAGTAATGCTAGCGCCTTTACTGCCTAAAAACCGTTTGATGTAGAAAAACAAGTTTTCTTTGCTTATTTAGCAAACTACTTCATTGTATTTTCTAAAATTAAAAGAATATCCCGGATAAGTAGTTAGTTACTGTTTTTTAATTTGAGGTTTTATCCGTTTAGCTCCGTTCACCCCAATTCATTGAGGACTCCCTCTCGGGCTCCCTCTAGCGGTTTGCAGTTCTCAGGGCAGATTCTCTATAAACGGGCCTTTGGTGTTCACTTCCTCACTCCGAGGGCACACTTCTTCCCTCAATAAGAGTCTAGTGCAGTCCGAGCGCACAAGTCAGCATGTTTAAATCTTTTTCTATCATGTGTCAGCATCAGTAAGCGTTCTGTATCTGTGTAGTTTTATCCAAAATAAATGTACATTGCTATATTTGTAATCTGCAGATTTTTTTATGTTTTTTTTTTAAATACTATGGAGATTTGGGACAGAGCCATTTCTGATTTTTTTTAATTAAAGTACCAACTAAACTAGGTAATGGCTGCGTCCAGAAATCTCAAAAATTACAAAAAAAGTGATTTTGTGGTGCCATCCTGTGACTTTAAAATCCTCCTCAAAGCGGCTCCCAACGGAGGAGATACGCCAGACTATCCAGGAAGACTTTTATGGATTTTGAAGTGACATCGCTGAGCGATGCCCACAGAGCACACACGACATGTTATGTTACATAATAAAATAATTATTCATTTACTAACATATTTTTTGAATTGTGTGTAGAAATGTGTAGAAATCACACAACACTTCTGTGACTGTTGACAAAATATATTCACTTATTATAAACAAATAAAAAAAGAGATAAATAAATAAAAAACAACACACAAGGCTTCCACTTTTATCTTTTTGGCAAATATTTAATATTTTAATGAATTGTATAATATATTTCATAACTATATAATACATTTTAGAAATATAATACTTTCTCTGCAATGAGCAGGAGATTAAATATCCACAGTTAAAGCAGTTAAAATTGTGAACATATATTTGCTGACTGTTTGCAGCAGCTGTGTAGTTGGCTGAGTAGTATTGGTGGAGCTGAAATCATCAGTAGTCAACATCCTCTTAAAAGGGATCAGCTGTCCCATGTCCCCCAATTACTGCTCCTTCTCTCAGGTTCTGGGGGCGGGGCCACAGGGGCATTGGCCCCAGCTGAATCTGATTGGCCCTCTGAGGTGCCCCTTTCCTGTCACTCATGTGTCTTTTGCCAGAGAGCAGATCATAGGTGGACACAGTTCCATGCCCAAACAGATGAGATAATGAGATAGAAAAATGGTTTGTGATTAAATATTTGACAGTATTTGTAAAAAGGTTTTGAAAAATGAATAAAATGATGAATTTTCTCATGTTGCATGTAAAATTGGTAAGGAGATCTGCTAAATGAAGCCAAAAATTTGGCAAAAGCTATTAAGAGATTTCAGAAGCACAAGACTTTAGCAGCACGAAAAAAAAAAATCCACCAAAAAAACTAAAATAAAAGCAAACACTGGAAAAATCAAAACGCAAATAATAATAAGGTAATCAATCATATTTAAACATATACATTTAATATATTACACTGTTTCCTTTAGATTCTTAAAATATATCTATTTTTGGAACAAACCTTTACTGTGCTTGCTTTTTAAAATAACATTCAAGTGAAATGCTACTGGTCCCCTCTATGAATATTGTGGCCCCTTACTCAAAAAAGTCCTAGATCTACCACTGGTCAAAGCACATAGCGTCTGTGTGTTTGTGTATGTTTATGTCCAGCTTAGCTTGGTTATCTTTTTCATCCACACACCCTCAGCACACTATCATAATCCGGACCTTGCCCCATGACATCTCTGACTAAATCACTGTGTTCAGACCAAAGTCCATAAAAGCAGATTCATGTAGTCAACTAAAACAGAACCAGCTCAGAGCCTAATCCTGGAACTACAGAGAGAAGCACATCTAATTATTAATTTAAACAAACAAACAAAATAATATTGGAGCACTGAAGTCACCAGGATGGACACAACATCCTCACTGATTAAGTATGATTGACTATTGGATATATTAGTGTTTATTATATACTTTAGTATGAAACAGTATATGTTGTCTGCCAGTTTTCTATTTTGTTTTTGATAAAATTATTCTTACAAGTAAAATGTCTTGCTAATTCTTTTGTTTACTTGTTTTTATGTGTTGCTTTATAATTAAGCCATTTTAAACGATGAAACATTCCATATATATTTGATTTGTTTTCCTGAACAGATTAAGCAGAATATTAGACTAAATGGTCAATAGTGACGTACTACTAAGCTAAGATTTAACCTAATTCAGTCTTACACTAGAATACAGCTCTACAGTAGGTGTTGAGAAGAACACCAGACATCACTTGCATTACTAGGCATCTTGTTTTAAACTGTTTAAAAGTTTAAATAACACTTTTCAAGTCATTATATAATAAATTCAGTTTTTTTCTATTTTTGTTTGGACCCCTGTTTTAGGTCAGTGTCACGGCGTGTGTGGTCACCCCCTCAGAGGCCTTTCAGAGTGTGTACTTTTAACAGAGAGAGTCGTAAGGGAGTCACTGCTGCCACATTAAAGGAGCTGAAACAGAAGGTGAGTGAGTGACCAGCAGAGAACACACTTTGAGTTTTAGTTTGCTTTTCTTTAGCATTTGCTGCTTTATTCTTAATTCAAAGTTTAGGCCTTTTTATTTAAAAGACTGCTAAATATAAAAATATTTGTGTGTAAGTCAAATATTTGCTTTTCTGGAAAATTAACACTTGTTTTGGACTAAATGGTTTTATCATTAGTGATATACTGTTTACTTGCTAGATCTTATAAACCAGCCTTTTAGAACACGAGACAGAGCTTTAGGCTAATCTCTTATCTCTTTATCTGCATATCTGTCTTATAATGTTATCATGTCATGATTGTTTGTGTGTGTGTCAGGCAGCCCATGCTCTGCTGATTCCCACCCTGCTGTCTCTGGTGTGTGAGGAAGATGGGACTGAAGTGGATTCAGATGAGTTCCTCATGGCTCTACCAGATAACACAGTTTTCATGGCCTTGGAGCCGAGGCAGACCTGGAGACCTCATCCGGTATGTATGATTGTAGTAATGATATTCATTTAAAATGCTGTGTAGTGTAAAACTATGCATCGGTATTAAAATAAATTTGGCAGGCAACATATCTATTTTGTTCTTTTGTATACAGCTCTGGAAAAAAAGAGAAAAAAAGAGACCACTTCAGTTTCTAAATCATTTTTTCTGATTTTGCTATTTATAGGTACAAGTTTGAGTAAAATGAACATTGTTTTATTCTATAAACTACGGACAACATTTCTCCCAAATAAAAAAAAATACTGTCATTTAGAGCATTTATTTGCAGAAAATGAGAAATGGCTGAAATAAGATACAGAGCTTTCAGACCTCAAATAATGCAAAGAAAACAAGTTCATATTCATAAAGTTTTATGAGTTTAAGAGTAGAGTTATTTTTTTTTTAATCTCTTCCACCAGTCTTACACACTGATTTTGGATAACTATGCCAGTACTGGTGCAAAAATTAAATCAGTTCAGCTTGGTTTGATGGCTTGTGATCCGTCTTCCTCTTGATTATATTCCAGAGGTTTTCAATTTGGTAAAATCAAAGAAACTTATTTTTCAGGGGTCTCTTATTTTATCCAGAGCTGTATATGTTGATTTTTGCTATAGCACTGATCCAGAGCAATTTACAAGATTTATTACAGAGGTGGGCCCATGTAATGTAGGAGCCTTGCCTACAAACTTCTATTGTTGTAGCACAGCATAGTCACTCAGAATAGACATTGAACCCTAGTCTCCCAGGGTGTTTTAGCTCACAAACAGATCTTGAAGATAGTCATAATGCCAACCACAACAACCACAGGTAACAGTAACGAAAATGTTTGTAAATGTATATTATGTGAGTGTATGTGTATATAAAAGCAATGATATTATAATAATAACACTACCAATAATAATAATAATAATAATAATAACTGTATCTTTCACAGTTAGCCCGGAGAGGTGGCTCCAAACCAGCTGACAGCAAACCCCGCACTGGTCGAGACATTGCTCGAGTGACCTTTGACCTATACCGCCTGAACCCAAAGGATGTGTTTGGCTCTTTGAGTGTGAAGGCCACGTTCCAAGGCCTGTACTCTGTTAGCGCAGACTTCAAATGCCTAGGGCCCAAAAAAGTGCTCAGGTGAGAAAACAAGAAGTCCATACCTTTAACTACAGCCTTTAATACCTACATTTGATTAATTTTTCTGTTACACTTTTGTTTTATAGGTATGAACAATTTGATGAGAAATAATTGTAAAATCTTCAAATTATATATATATATATATATATATATATATATATATATAATCGTAAATAAATTACACCAGAATGCTTAGTAGGTGTGTAAGCGTGCCATACAAACTCCAATGTTGTGGGATTATTTTGGGTGACATGATGTTAAAGGGCTCATGTAATGGCAGGGAAAGAGTTTGATGTAATATGTAAATAAGGCTTAGGTTTTAAATGAACTCTCTACCTAAGTCCTTATAGGAAAATAATGTCTGCTTTAATTAACTTTTTTGTGACCGGTTAGGTATTTCGTAATAGCACTTGGTGCAAAACAAATAGCCCTAAAATGTGTAAGATTACACATTTTTGGAGAAACCTTAAGTTACAAGTATCTATTACAACATTCAATGTTTTTTACAGCCACAAATTAAAGGATTACATTCCTGCTAGATTGTGTGGCATTTTAGTAAAACAAAGTACTTAACTCCATCATACTTAGAACCAGTAGTCAGCAAAATCCAGGATGGTTAAAGAACTCCAGGATTTGCAGTGTTGGCTTGTTTTGCCTATTCATTCAAGAAGATTTCTCTTTTTTTTGTCATTTCATATCAAACGTGGTACATGAGGTGGAATCTGGAAAATTTAAATCAATTCCAGTGCCATTTATCTGTAATAAGCACTGAGTAATTCAATTCTCCAATGAGGTCTTACTTTACCTCACTGAAAGCATAGATTTATCTCATTTTCCTGTAAATACAGAACTTACTATGTATCTCATATAGCTAATAAGAAAATCCAGTTAATCTAATTTGTTTTAGGCTAAACACAAATGATTAGTACTTAAAGAACATTGAGGGTTAATTTCCCAAAAAGATGATTTTTAAACAATTGACACTCATTCTACCAAAAACGATGATCTAGTCACCAAGATGTTTTTGAAAACTAAGCCGTAACTAAACATTGTATTTAATGACATGAATAATATGGATGTACAGCATATTCAATCTTACGATAAGATAATCCTTTATTAGTCTATCTTTATTAATCTACCTTGTATTTGAGTGTACAAACATTACGGTAACAGTACAATTAGAGTTCTTCTCTAATTTCTCCTTCACAGGGAAGCCCTCAGATTCATCTCCACTGTACTCCAAGCAGCAGGACACATGCTACTTACATCAGCCACTGTAATTCGCCGAATCATTCAAGGGGCAGACCTCCTTCAAGTGCAGAACGCTGATCATGACGTTCAAGCAGAATACTGGAACTGACTTCAGCTTTATTCAGAACATTAAATTATATATTTTTGTAATGTAAATGTAATTTTGAAAATATATTTCGTATAACAATGTAAATACACACAATATAATCTTTAATAACAGTTTGATTTGTTTTATGTACGTATCTGAAAATACAACAGATTGGGGGTGAAAACAATCATGTTTTGAAGACCAGTTTATTGGGTTAAAATGCCATTGTAACCAAGGGGAAACATTTTCTAGAAATAGGTACAAAAATCTTCACAAGTGAAAAAGGAATTCTCTAGTCAACCCCATGATATCAATCAAATGCATAGAATATAAAATGTATCATTCAAGCTTTTCTCTTCAATTATGGTCCTATGGTCTAAAAAATGACTGAATGTTGAAAGAAGCAATAATTGAAATTTATGCACATGTAATAGCATCTGATCTTTTAACATTAAATAATGCATGTTAAAACTATTTTAAAATAAATATTTTTTTTCCACTGATTTACTGTTAAGAGCAATTTAAAATGTATTGAAAAGGTCTAAAGCGCAGTTTTTGTTGAAAATATGAAGTATATTAGAAAAAACAAACAAAAAAAACATGGAATACAATTTTAAAGGACATTAATAGCTTGCTGAAGGACTCACAGAAACAGACACCGAAATGCTACACATGAAAGCTGACAGTAGTTTCACTCAGTACCTGTGGTCTGCAAATTACTCTCAGCCTCTCTCTTTGCTTATTTAGTGTTATCATAAATAATTTCAACATAGGCAAAAATGTTTTAATTGGCAAAATTAAATAAATAAATTGTGTACTAAAAATTCTGACGAGGCACTGGATTTTTTCAATGCATCAGTGGTGATGAACACTGGAAATGAGATAAAAAGAGACACCAGAAAACCTTAAAACAAAATAAAATAAACCCCTTTATGAGAAACAGTACTTGGCAGCCAAGTAGAGTCCTGACTCTACATCAGATTTTTTTTCTATTCTAAATGCTCTCTAACATTAAATGTAACTTTACAATTACCCCAGAGTCAAAGCTCACCCTCTGGCAGTTTTGAAGAATTGTCTTCAAATACCTTATCCCAGACCACTTGACTCGCTCCTGTCCCGTTACTGGGTTTAGGTTCCTCCTGGCCTAAGCTAGAGTCCGCACCATCTAGCCAGGACTTCCTCGAGGCCCTACCGCCTCTTCTCTGCTGCTTGGTAATGCCTACAACGATGCGCTCCCTGTCCTCTGGACTCATCCAGCGCATGTTGTTGTGTTTGACATGGTAGCGTGTGTCTCCGAACCACTGCACAATCTCTGTCCGTGTCAGGCCTGTCCTCCGCTGTAAGTTGGTGTAGTCATCACTGGTGGGCCACTGGCAATTTAAAAAGCTCTGCCTCAATACGTCCAGCTGCTGCTGTGTCTTCTTCCGAAGGTTGGGCTCAGGGCCAAGGCTAAGGACCCGGCCTTGGATAAAGGAGGGCGAGGGAGAAGAAGAGGAAGTAGACGGAGAAGGAACTATGGTAATTTCCTTACGTTCTTGTTTAACAGAAGTCTGAACATCCCTAGGCTCTGGGTTTACTGTTCTCCCCTCTTTTCTCAAATCTAGCCCGCTTCCACTAACTCCTTCCATCAGAGGGTCCTGTTCATCCTCCAGGTCCACATCCATATCCACATCCACATCCACCTCAAAACCCTCGGCGCCCATTGCCTCACTGCCCTCAAACAGGCCTGCGCTGGGGTACACATCGCCATCAAGTTTTCGATTTCTACCCGAACCTCGACGTGAGCGACTTCCATCCTCTGACATCCATGACCGACCACTTCTGCGAAGCTGATATCGGCTGTCAGCAAACCACTTGCGAATCTCATGCCGCCCAAGTCCAGTGACACGCTGAAGACGTTGAACCTCAGCCTCGGAAGGCCAGTTCCTGTGGACAAAACTGCGGCGGAGCACCATTAGCTGAGCTTTGGTCTTCTTACGCAGTTGTCCCGTAGGAGCACGAGAATCCATGTTGGCCAGGTCTGACAGGGACTGGTACTCCATGCTACTGGGTGGGATACTGTCATCTAATTGTGCTGAATAACTGAATTCGCTGGGACTTTGGGGCTCATCTTCAAGAGGAGCCATGTCATTCATATTTACGTGGGACTGAGAATTAACTTTGTTTGGGGATGTATGTTCAAAAGCAGACTGAGCTTCTGCTGTTTGTGGAACAAACTGTTCTAAACCGTTAGTGTACTGAGGAATGGCATTACAATTTGTTACAGCACTGCCGTTGAAATCGATGGAATTATGCTGAGATAAAATGGTACCGTGGCTGGGTGTGTGATGCATCTGTGACATATGTGTTTTCCCTGCATAAGACTGTTTAAAACTTGGCACGTGCCCTTCTGTTGTCTTTTTCTGAAGAGCTAAATCTTCAGATAATGCATCTTCCTTGTCTTCTACACACTCCTCCTCGTGGTTCGCTTGATGTTGCCGTCGCAGTTTGCGCCGTGTCTCACGGATGTCATCGTCGCCCCAGCTAATTCCGTAGCGAACACGCTGCATCATAAACCAGACCTTGACCCGTTCAGCAGGCAGGGAGCAGCGGCGTGCCAAAGCACTTGCCTCCTGCTCTGTGGGATAAGGAAAGATGTTAAAAGCCTCTACAAGCTCAGAAACTGCATCTAACTCATGAGTCTGCTCAGAGCGAACCCACACCAGCTTCAGCCCTTCAGACACCAACGGCAGACACACCAAGTGGGTCCTGTTAAGGCTGGATGTGCCAGAAGATGCAGTGCCTTCACTTTGGTTTCCTTTGTTAGACCCTGAAGAACATGATGCTTTTCTCCGAGGCAAAACGGAGGCAAGACATGGGCTTTGGCTGGGCTCGTCAGCTGGTGCATTTTTTGCAGTCTCTGTTTGCGCCAGCTCTGGAACCTGGTTCTCCACAGTGCATGTACTTCTTTCCTCTGAGTCCTTGGCTAAGGAAGACGTGGACCCCTCAGAAAGCTCTGGCTGTAAGAGGCATTGAAAATATGATATGAAGGTTTGTCAGATTAATTAGAGTATGCAATACTACTTGACAAAATTGTATTTTGCTTGTGGGCTACACTAGCCTGATTTAATATGTGCTAACATCTATGGATCAACAAAACAGAAGGAGAGTAGAAGAGAAAACCTTAATTTTCACAATTAAAAAATACTAGCTACACAAATTGTGTAAAATTATGCAAAGCAAAAAATAAAATCAAACTAATTTCTGCTACACAATACTGCAATATTAAATACAGATGTTTTGACCAGATTCAATAATCATTCTTCAAAAAAAAAAAAGTTATGATAACAATGCCACTGCCAAGGTTTGTAGCAAAAAAAAATTATACTGGCCAGATATAATCTGCCTCTTGTAGATATGTGATGCAAAATGAAAGATATTTGTAGCATTATGTATGTAAGTTGCCTTACATGACATTGCACATCCCGCATTGTAACTATTGCACATGCACAGATTGCAATAACAATATATAGTGGAGTCATAATCAAAACATTTATGATCTGTGTACATATATATGATATTGGGAAAATTATCTTGCTTGATTTATATACTAATTTCTTCACCAATTTTAGTCCACTTTTTGTGTATGCAGTCACAGTTATTGAAACATGACTGGCTAAAATACTGTTAACAGTAAAATATGTGAACAAACATACAAATAAACACAATAGACAATATCACGATTATAAAAAAAAAATCTTGGTCATGTTCATTTGTTGTACGACAAATCGATACGATATATGATATATCGCAAATATTGTGACAGGCCTACAGTCAATATATTAATTATGCACTCCATTACTGTCTATATTAGACAGATATAATCTGCTTCTGGTATATAGGTAATAAGTTATCACAATAATGAGAAACTTCCCTAAAATAAAAAATGTACTGTGACATTACACAGCACATTGCACAATCTGCCACGTGAACACTAAACATGCACACACTGCAATCAAGATGCTCTAACTATTTATTATGCAACCCTTGTTCAGGCCAACTGAACAGGAGGCAACGATTAGTCAATACAATCAACGAAATTGATTCTAAAAAAATGTGTCAACTCAAAATTTTCAGTGTCAATTTCAGTGTCAACTAATCATATATTTGAAACAGCACTGACTACACAGTGCTGAGGACAGAAACGCAACTTTAGAGGGGTAATGGGTTCACTTACACAGTTCACACTCAACTTGCACTGTGTCTCCAAAAGTGCCCAAACACAACAGATCATATATGTACTAAATATCAGCACTTTCCTCTTCTAAACATCTTTGTCCATTTAAAAAAACATTAAATCACACTTTCAGCTGTTTCTTTTAAGGGCATTGAAAAATAATCATCAGACACTAACCCACAAAAAACAAACACATATATATGACACTTACGTTTTCCACAGGAGGGCTTTTTTGCTTTCTTTCTGGGCTTTGCTTTCCATCCACAACAGCATCCTGAATATCTGCATCTGAATCTTCATCTCCATCCTCCTCCTCTTCCTTGCCCCCACCTTTCTCTTCTCTCAGCGAGCTCGGGCCAGGGAGGGAGGTAACAGGGTGGACAGAGTGAAGGTGCTGGCTAAGCGAGCAAACGTCTGCTGCTTTATAGCCACAGATACGACAGTCGTAGCCGTCGGCAGTCATTAAACTCTTACCCCCGACTCCATTCCTCTCTACACCTGTACTCCTCTCCTCGGGAGCCCGCTCAGCAGCTCGTGATGGCTCACACTGCTCCATTGCAAACTACAGACAGAGAGAAAGGGATGAAGAGAAAGTTAGGCAGCAGCCTTCTAGCAAAGTAACAACACCAACACCACCACGATTAACAGCCATAACAGCTAACTACTAACAACTAACTAATAGGTATTCAGAGCTTCACATTATTTTAATATTTTACAATTTACTCACGAAATAATTAAAAGAGTTGTGTGTTTTACACTAGCTAGTTAACTAGTTAACCTAGCTAACCAACTATCTTGTGTAGTTCAATGCTAAGTAGCTAGTTAACTATCAAGATTGGTAAACCATTCTATTTCTGGTGTTCTGTCGAGTTGTGCTACCCATCGATCTGTGCTTCTTACCTTCACTGGGCATGCGCTTCCCCACATTTTGTTAACTATATGACTTCATTTTTTGTTCATGATAATTCAATTTATCTTCTTCTTTGTCTTGTTATTTTCTTTAACTAAACAACCTGACATCACCGTCATTATTTAGCCCTATCTGGACAGGATTAGTTTCTATTATTTCACACTTCTACTCTTGCATCCGGCAATCTGCAATTGGAAAATCAGGAGGACCAGTGAGTTTTTTGGCTTTCTTGATCACATGACATGACGTTCAGTAGCTCCTCCATTACATTGCATGGTCATTCCGGAGGGGAATAAAATCACAGAGGAAGCCCATAAAAGAATAAAATTACCCCAGGACCCCCTGAGAAACTAATCCCATCTGGGTAGGGCTTTATCCTGAGTGATAACTACAGAGGTGTAAATGGCAATTAATAAATAGTAGCATTAATTATTATATGAACCTAATAAAATACAAAACATATATTTGTTTAGCTCACTAATCACGTCTCATTATCGTAACTTGATTAACTTAACCCTGATACAGTAACGTTAGTTAAGTTAGCTTATCTACATATCCTGTTAGAAGCATGTTCTGATATAGAGCTTATTTTATATTTATATTTTTACTTTAGCAAAATATACAGTAGGGTAGCGCGGTTTGTCAAGGTAGCACAACCCGTCAGTACCCCGAAATCCGCATATAACCCGTTCCCAGGTCAGAGTTAAGATAGCCAGCTAGCGCAGCAGCAGCTATGCTAACTAGCTAGCAAAATAAACTAGCAGGCTAACGCCGACCCGGCCGCCGTCGTGTTACAGTAGCTAAGGTAACTATGGTAGCGTTAGTTAGCTTAGCAAGGGTTAGGTCAGCTAGGCTAGTTAGCCAACCAGCTAACTAACGTTACCATAATCTTCTCAGCCCCGCTGACACTGCACTGCCAGCGACGCAGCCACATTTTAGCTCAATAAAAACTGCCTGGACGGGATTTTACACTTTAAACCGTCTCTCGCCAGCATTACACAGTTTGCTCTCGAGCTGCTAAGAATCGAAACAAAGGCTTTAACCGCTGCAGCTCCTCTCTAACAGCGCCTCCAGCCACCCACATAACCCGCACCCTTACGCAGCCAGCCCCCCGACACACTGCCCGCACCCCCGGTACGAAGCTGGACCTTAACGAGGCCGTACCGAGCCCCGGTACGGAGCGTGAACTCGCCTCGGTTAGCTGTTGTCAATCTGTCACAGTTTGGTTTGTCGCATCTTCGATCCGTGAAAACAGAAACAGTTAATGTTTCCGACCTTCAAAATAAAAGTCCCCAAACACCGCGACCCCGAACCTCCGGTCAACCAACCGAACCGACGTGTCGAAAGTGCTGAACCGGAAACAGCACTAACCATATCAGACCTGCCTTAAAAAGTAAGAAACCACTTCAGTTTCTAATCTATTTTTTCTCAGATTGAAATGAACATTTCTCAGAATGAAATGAACATTGTTGTTTGATTCTATAAACTACGGACAACATTTCACCCAAATTAAAAAAAAAAATATATATATATATATATATATTTATATATTGTAATTTAGAGCATTTATTTGCAGAAAATAAGAACGGCTAAAATAATAACAAAAAGATGCAGAGCTTTCAGACCTAAAATAAAAAAGCAGGGAGAGAGAAAAAACTACTAACATGATAGGAAAATGTGTTTACGCTGCCACTAGGGTGCTGCTGCTTTACTTCAGTGTGCAGATTTTTTTCAATGCAGTGGGCGGGGCTAAGATACTGTTTATGAATAATATGTCTGAATTTGTGTGAAGTGAAAGAATACACATGAAAATAGAAAACACACCATGTCCTTTGCAATGGATGGAGGGTCAGAATGGTTAAAGAGCCACTCAATTCTAAACCATATTTTTTTCCATGAATAGATGAAATTTGTTCCTTTGAAGTAATTAAACATACCAGTCCTGCTTTTTTTTGCCCTCTCATGTTTAACTGTGCTATATGCATGGATAATATGTTCATGTACTCGCAATATGCAGATCAGTCTAACATTTTTGCAATGATGTTATTAAAATATTTTGTCATTATTATTGCATACGTTACTATATGGCACACCCCTAATTGGGGCTCTACTTCACTCACTTTACGGTGAAAGACATGCCCCCCCCCAAATAATAATAATAATAATTATAATTATAATATAAATAATAATATTATTTTTAATTATTATTATTATTATTATTATTATTATTAATCTTATGCTGACTCAAAGGCAGTCTAATTTTCCTATCTAGAATTAGGAGTCCCTAAATGTCATTTTATACCTTGATATTTTAGGCACCTTGTAACTTTAATGTTATGTATGTAACATTTGGCCTCATGTTGACGTACAAAAAAACCTAATGCAGAGGTTGAAGTGAAATGTCTATCTGTAGTGTTTTTTGCTTTATAAAAAACACACACAAAAAGCCACATCTCTAGAACAATCTTTATTTATTTTACTTATTATACTGTGTAATTATTATACTGTGTTCCACAGAATTCCAAAGAATTAAAAAAATAAGTAAAACCACCCTAAATCAGTTGTTTATTTTTAGAGGTACTCAGAACAGGTTTTTATTATTTTATTATTTATTAATTTCATTATTAGAAGTAGTAATAGTAATATTGGTAATCATTTCAATTAAAGAAAGAGAAAAATAAATGTGATTATACATGACTGAAAGGTTAAATGTTATCTTTGCTGATTTGATGATTTCTGTACAGTGTCCTCTCCCTTTTTACTTGTCCACTTTTCCCACATGATTGTCAATGAAAAATACACACATTTCAGTATATTGAAAGTTGTCTCAGCCTGGCTATACTATTTTATTTTATGCTCTCTGGAAATTTGAATGTAGTGTCATGCCTCCTAGTCATGACTCCCAATCATGCCTGTCTTCATACAAATTCTATTTGGACTACATTTCCCAAAATGCCTCAGTTGACCACTACTCAGAAGATCAATCACCACATATTAGCTAACCCCATCACCTGAGTACTGATTAAGTTCACCAATGTACCTGGGCGTTTGTGGCCTGTTTGTGTGGTTTTATCTTTGTGAAGTATTGCCCCTGTTTTTCAGCGGTGTAGTGATTGATCAGAGTTAAACGATTTCTGCATAATCAGTTCTGATTATTTAGGTGTCATATGTTGACCTCTTAGATGAAATTAAGGCCTATTTTCTCTAATCTAACATAACAGAAGAAGCTAAGACTCATAGTAGAATCATAGTAGTGGACTCTTCACATTACAGTTTAAAACACAATGAACTAAAATTGACACAAACAGTTTAGATATACAAATTACACATAAAAGTAAAAAGACAATTACATATAATTAAATAGGCATAAAACATCAGGCTTTTTTGAACTCATTAGAATTAGCTCATTTTGGATGGCATTTTTGCTTTTTTTTTTTTTTACTTAACTGCAACGCAGTTTAGGTTAATGTTGTTTACTGTGTAATTAGTTGCATATAAATAATTTGGTCTTGTTCCATCATATATTTTAGCTAATGCATTTACTATATGAATGAAAAAAAGTTATTTAATATCTCAGAGACATATTACTGATGGGTGTAATAGTGAGAGGAGCTGAGTTTTTACCCCCTTCATTAGGGCCAGGGTTGAAATATGGATAGAGTAACCCAGTAAAAGACTGACCAGTGAAAGAGTAGATATGAGACCTGGCCTCCACATCATAAAAGGAGACCAGACCCTCCTCATAATCCACAAACACCCCCACCTTCTGGGGCTTCTCTTTTAGGGAGAGGAGAACTGGGGGATTATGACAAGCCTTGCAGACCTTGCAATCATTGTCCCTCTGAGTCAGAATCCAAAATCCAGCGGCAGGGCACAGAGTAAACTCTGTATTACTGGTAATGGACTCTTTGGCCACACCTATCACCCATGAGGTTTTCCCCTTGACCTGCACCTCATAGTAAAATTTGCCTGATGAAAACCCCTGCTTGCCTAAGACATTTGTATATGGATAAAATACAAAATGGCCTCCGAACAGAGCCACTCGTCGGATTCCTTTTCTCACTTGTTTTCCATCTTGAGACAGGACTAGACTGGCATGGGCCTTCTCTGGATCCAAAGTCACATCCACTGAAAAAAATATCAGTTTTAGAAATAAGGATGTTCCAAATGACAAAAGGTTAGAAATATTTTCACTGACTTTGTTTTAAAATTGCCTCAAAGTACTGTTACTCTGTAATGCCATTTTTTATGTTAAAAAAAGTGCTATGGATTATATGTGAATCACTGGGCATCATTGCATGCTTATTGTATATTACATCTATTATATATTATATCTTTTTTGTTAAGCTAAAACACCACAATTCACACTGTACCTTTATACTCCTTTATCTTCTTCAGCTCTGTGAAGAGAAAAAAAACGAAAAAAAAAAAAAAACATTAATTGATTATATGGAATCATCTGCTTCATAATATGACTTAATACAAAACATAAGAGTACCCCCACAAGCTTCAAATGCCTATTAAATTCAATATGTTGTTAAGGTACAATTGCAATTTTGTAAAAAGTCTAGCAACTATGTGGTGACTGTGGTGGTGCCTCCTGCCAATTTGTCTACCAATAATCATACTGTATTTGTGCATAAAATAATTTGTAAATCACACATTGCACCACAATTTGAAGAGCATTTATTTGTGAAGTACAAATAATAGAAGTGTGTGGTTTGGGTGCAGGCTTAGGCTAAGGAGATGAGTGTTTATATATACAGTGTTATTGCTTTTACATTATCTAGTCTAATAGGTTTGGATGTTATATGTTACGATATACTCTCATAGTGTTAATGCATGTCATTGCTGTTGAGTAGAAACCTTCAAATTCCAAATCGTGCATCTTCAAACAGTCATAATTAAATTTTGTTAACCGTAATTCTGAAGGCTCAAGGGGTATTGGACTTTTAAGATTACTACACTCCAATGACAGAACTCATGGGATAGCATATTAAGCCAAGCCAATGTTATCTTGTGAGTGAGGTATTGCAGAGTGCTCATGTTTTGACAAAATTAGTTTTGTGGTATATTGGGTATTTGAGCAAATAATATAACATTTATGTAAAATAGTAGAAGACAAGAAAATATGATTTAACAGACTTTTACCATTTTCATACAGTTGATCGTTCAGACTCTTTTGAAGTTGAGACAGAGCTTTTCTCACAGTCTCTACACTCAGATAAGGTTCTGTACTGATGTTAGTCCAGTTGGTGGTGTGTGGGGGTCTGCACAGGGATGGGAAAATCTACAGTCCAGCAGGAGAGAGGAGAGATCCTCAGCATGGGCAGTGTTGTTGTGCTGCATTACCATTGAGCAGATAGAGGAACACTGACCTGTAGGAGGTGGAGGTGATCCTCAGTGTGTGAGAGCTGCTCCAGCTCAGTGTCTCTCCTCTTTAGCTCAGTGATTTCCTGCTCCAGATCTTTAATGAGATCTTCAGCCTGCCTCTCTGCTGCTTTCCGCTTCTCCTCCATCACCTCAAGCAGTTCAGCCTGACTTCTCTCAATGGAGTGTATCAGAGCAGAGAAGATTTTAACAGTGTCTGTAACTACTTTCTCTGTGCTTTTCTAAAAGATCAAAACATTAAATAAATTACCACCCATTGCTTTTACAAAAATCAGAATTTGGTATTTTATAACTATGAAATCATTATTATCAGGATCACAAATACTAATATAAGCTTGTATGTTACATAACATACTTTACTAAACTCTGCAGATTTGTTGACCTCTTGAATCTTCTTCTTTCTGTCCTCAATTGACTGCTGAATTTCAGCCCGTACCACTCTCGTATAAGTCTGAGAACAGGCCATACAAAGAAAAGATAGATTCTTCTTAAATTAGGATTAAAGCAATACTGATTTTATTTGCAGACTGTGTAACTATTTTTTTCATAATGAATTTTGTTTCTTGATGGCACTTGTCACTGACCTTTCTCTCAGTACTCTCCTCTTCTATAGGTACAGTTTTGTGTGTTTTGTGCTCTCCTTCAGTGCAGAATTGACACACGCATATGTGGTCATCTCTGCAGAACAGGTCCAAGGGTTTCTTATGCTTTTGGCAGATGTATATGTCAATGTTATCAACAACATCAATCAGTTTATGAGTCCTGTATTGTGGCAATAAGACATATATCACATTGCGCTTCTCCGGGTTTGGCAGGAATTTTAGCTTTACCTACATTCCTTAATTCAGCAATCATTGAAGACATAAGGTCATTTACTGTAAGATCTGGTCGTCTCTCAAAATTCTTGTTGCACATTGGGCACTGACAGCAGTCATTTTTGTCCCAGTATTGAGTAAGGCAGGTTTTACAGAAGTTGTGTCCACATGGAGTAGAAACTGGATCAGTTAATAAATTCTTACATACAGGACACAAAAAACGCTCTTCAGCCTGGGGAGCGCTAGAAGGAACTGTGGAGAAAAACAGAATTATAGGCATTTATTTTTGTTTATTAACTCTAGAAGATCACAGTCATAATTATTATATTTGGATACATTGCAAAAAGACATCACAAAATGGGCAACTTCACCGGTAGCGATTAGCTAGTTGATTTTGTAATATTCACAGTACGTATAAAATACTGTAATTAAGATTAAGTTCCAGTATTTTATACGTACAGCAATACATTTTTGAACAAGTTACTGTACAATTTACAGTGTTCTTATATACATATATACACTCTAAAATTACAGTAATAGACTCCTGTTTTATCTCAGCAAATATTTAAAACTATATACAAAAATACTTAAAAAAGGTATTACTGCATTATTTCTCACATTTTAAAATGAGATTTTTATCACACATTTCATTTATTGTATCATTTTAATTTTTTAAAAATAATTAAGGTACTAAATACATTTTATTTACTTGCTTTTTTTTGTAAATCTTTTATATTTTGTAAAACACTGCTGTCCTAAAAATCATAAAAGTAAACATTGTTGCATACAAAGAGCCATACAAGCTGGCAAGAGTGAAACAATTAACAAGCTTTACCAAATGGACAGCAGCAGTAAGAGCAAAAACTGTCCCTGTCCTGTTGCTACTGTCCCGCGACACTCTCCTACTGTCCCGCGACACTCTCCTACTGTCCCGCGACACTCACCTACTGTCCCGCGACACTCTCCTACTGTCCCGCGACACTCTCCTACTGTCTCGCGACACTCACCTACTGTCCCGAGACACTCTCCTACTGTCCTGCAGAGCTCTTTAACTGTACCGCGGAGGTTTTTAACTGTACCGCGGAGGTTTTTAACTGTACCGTGGAGGTTTTTAACTGTACCGTGGAGGTTTTTAACTGTACCGCGGAGGTTTTTAACTGTACCGTGGAGGTTTTTAACTGTACCGTGGAGGTTTTTAACTGTACCGTGGAGGTTTTTAACTGTACCGTGGAGGTTTTTAACTGTACCGTGGAGGTTTTTTAACTGTACCGCGGAGGTTTTTAACTGTACCGCGGAGTTTTTTTTAACTGTACCGCGGAGGTTTTTAACTGTTTTAACTGTCCTTCAGAGCTTTTTAACTGTCCTGTGGAGCTTTTAACTGTGCCGCAATGTGATACATTGTGTCTTAGTTATCACACTCATATATCTCTTTTATATTCTATATCACATTCTGGTATAATTATATTTTTTATTATTCATTTTTTTCTGATGTGTGTGTACTTATGTGTGTCTGTATATAAGTTCCTGGAACAGTCTAATTAATAAATTTTTTTTTTTTTGCTATATTCTCGTTTATTATTGTTTATCTACATTCTATTAAAGTCTAAATTAGTCTAAATTAAGTCTAAAAGTCTAAATTTTAGTTAAAGCATTTGCACAGCATTTTGCTTATTTTTTTCTTGGTAAATTTTCTTTAAAAATAATCAATAAAATCTAGGTGTTTGCGTTACACTTAAATTCATAAATCAGTCATCATAAATCACCATCATGAAAAAAAACGTATGTGCTTGTTTTGGGCTCTGAATTACTTAAATAATGTAAAATATCATTTCAATTGCTGATATTTAGATTTTTGCAGTGTAGGTATGAAACGATTTCAGTGACACCGTTTAATTTGTGGTCTTTTGATAGAGCCTATTCTATTGCTTATTACACTGTTTTTCAATCCTGGTCTTTAAGGGCCACTGCCCTGCACATTTTATTAATTGTCATACTTTGACAGCCCCACATTAACACAATAATTGACAGCTGATTGTCTGGTGTATTGGAAGCAGGGACAACTCCAAAAACTGCAGGACAGTGGGCCTCCTTGGCCAGGGTTGAGAAACACTGGCCTATTCCATCAAAATCCCATCACTGTGTACTTGTATTAGTTACAATTAGGGTTGTGCCGATGGACAATATCATATTATTTATTATTATTATATTATTATTATATTATTATTAAGATATAATTATTTATATCTAGGTTACAGCTTGTCTTCGTTTTTTTTCTACATGTCTGTATTCATTTTAAACATTTCATGTTATTCACACAAATATAATACGCCTGCTAGATTTCTATTATTATTACAAAAATAATTCACATATTTATTGATATTTAATCAAGAGATATCAGGCAAAATGCGCTGCGCCGTGCCTCTCTCTCTCTCTCTCTCTCTCTCTCTCTCTCTCTCTCTCTCTCTCTCTCTCTCTCTCTCAGCGCGGAGCTGAATTCAGAGCGAGGCTAAAAATAAAAACTCAGTTTAGTTAAATAAATTAAGATGAGTGAGGACCTATAAATTGAATCAAATATAAAGGATAGGTTGAGGTTTTGGTGAGCTGTTTCAATTATTTGAAACTGAAACAGATATCATTCTGCGTACTATTAGATAGCCTTTGATTGTGTTTTAAATGAGTTTTTATTTTATATTAATTATTTTTTTATTCATTTTAAATATTTTTAGTATTTTATTGATCAAACTTTTTTTGGCTATAGCGGCGTTGGCTGGTCACCTGAGCAACTACTGTGCTTTTAATCCTCTCCTGCTGTAATAAACAGTGGGGAAACCACTTTTCTTAGGTTCTGGTTAAAACTTTTCCCGCTGTGTTCTCAGAATTAAAGAGGTATAGCGAGAGATCAAATGTTACTGGGTGAAATAGTAATAGACACACAGTTTATCAGCATGATTACTGTATTTTAAATCCTCTGAATTCACAGCAACACCTGCACTCATCTCTGCATTTCATCCACCGAGGTAAACATGTTCCCCTGAACTCCTAAAGTAAACGTCAAGCAAAATTACATGATACATCTACAACAATATTGTAATAACTTAACTTTGTTTAATAAGTGTTGGATAACTGCTTGCCACGTCTGCATTGTATAATTTGATTTAATCTGCTTTATTAGGTCTACAAAAAAACTGCAGGACAGTTTAAAAGTTCCACAGGACAGTTAAAAAACTCCACGGTACAGTTAAAAAGTTCCACAGGACAGTTAAAAAGCTCCACAGGACAGTTAAAAGCTCCACAGGACAGTTAAAAAGCTCCACAGGACAGTTAAAGGGCTTCGCAGGACAGTTAAAAAGCTCCACGGTACAGTTAAAAGGCTTCGCAGGACAGTCGTTGAGCTTCTCAGGCCAGTTAAAGAGCTCCGCAGGACAGCAGGCGAGTGTCGCGGGACAGTATGTGAGTGTTGCGAGTGTTGTAGAAAAGAAAATGAAAGATGGGTCCACACCCACCCCTCCTCTGGGGTACAACTCCCCTACGTGTTCCTTTGATAGAGAGTCGCAGACAGGTGGAGTGAAGTTGAAAGCAAACCAAGTATTTATTACAAAGTACTGAATATTCAGGAGAACCCACACATGAAAGACCGTCTAACAGCCGTCCCAGTATAAGTTCTGACCCCCCTCTGATCTGACTCCATGTTTATACCCCAAATGACGTGAAACCTGCTGATGAGGCGTTGCTAAAATCATCTCATGTTAGTATGCATATTTTCACATGTTAGTGCTCAAGTTTCACAGGTCTGACCTGACCACTAGTGTTTGGCCTTGACTGTATCCAGCCGGACAGTGCGGCATTGTTTCAGGAATTGGACAGCGCCGTCCTCCCTATGTGCGCGCGTCCTCCTCCCGCTTTGGTAGGTGAAGAACTTTGCACGCACAGAGAGAGAAAGGCCGCACTGTTCGTCCCAAAGTCCCCTTTGTATCAATTCAGTTCATACAGAGTGCACTAGCCGATGATTGATGGCCGTTAGTCAGAGACATGCAGTGAACGAAATGCTTCAAGCATAAGCTACACAAGTCACACAATAGATTTCACATGTTATATGTTAATGTGTTAGTAGCGCGTGGTTAGTCCACCATATAATAGATCCTATGTGTTAGTAAATGCCTTATGTATCATGTCGGTTAATTTGTCATAATAAGGTCTGTGTTAGTCACATGCCTGATCAAACAATGTTTTACTATATATGTAAAGAATATATATTGTGATTATTGGTTAATCTTCTTATATAAATGCGTGTAAAATACACTGAGTAATAAAAATGATCAGATACAATGTGAGTATTGGTTAATGCATATAAAATACAAGGTTTCACACAATGATTATGTAATTATAGATACTAAGTTAAGTAATCATGATTGGAAGATATTTGTCAATACACCCAAGGTATAATAAACAGTTACTCTTCACGAGACAGTAGGTGAGTGTCGCGAGACAGTAGGTGAGTGTCGCGAGACAGTAGGTGAGTGTCGCGGGACAGTACGTGAGTGTCGCGAGACAGTAGGTGAGTGTCGCGGGACAGTACGTGAGTGTCGCGAGACAGTACGTGAGTGTCGCGAGACAGTACGTGAGTGTCGCGAGACAGTACCTGAGTGTCGCGGGACAGTAGGTGGGTGTCGCGAGACAGTACGTGAGTGTCACGGGACAGTAGGTGGGTGTCGCGAGACAGCAGCAACAGGACAGGGACAGTTTTTGCTCTTACTGCCTCTCCAAATGGAGCTAGATAGCTAGTGTACACTGTCTAGCTTGGTTAGAAATATACCTAGGAGCACACACGCGAAACACAAAATGTTTTTAAATGTAGCAATACTACACCAAATACATTTTCAACCAAATGTTACCAGATAACGAAATTTATTCAAATTTAAGGTACAAATTGTATCTTTTGGTAACGATAGCTAAGGAAGGTGTACCTCTCTCTCAGTACAGTGTAGCTAATGTAAGCTATGTAGCTAGCCAGCTAACAGAGCAGTACCACAATGAACACTAGGTTAGTTAAGACCCAGACTGACTGTTTAACACTTGGCAGATACAAGCTGAAACATTAGCAAGCTGAGGTAACAAAACACAAGCACACGACTGGCTGCCTTTGTCTGTACATTTTAGATACACATGCTGTGTCTTTATTGAGTTATGGAGGATATAAATATTATCTCTGCATTAAAATAAGAAATAATGCACACACTATTAGCCAAGATAGTTTCTTAATTCAATTGCTGAAAAAGATACCTGGGTAAAGCTTTATAATACAGCCCACGTTTTAGAGGGTAAGCACTGTGAACTTATAGAGTAAGAACAGAAAAACACTGTCCTCTACATAACACAGCCCGCTCCCTGTTGTTTCTGAGTACTTACTAATGATGTATACCTTGTGGTTTCTGTGTATTAATGAATACATTTTCTTTAAAATGTCAACATTCCTGATTGTGTTATTGAAGATATATAAATATATTTGTATTTTAGTCTTGAAATTACAACCTATAATGTTTTTAGCTGCTCCATCCTTGACAGTTTTTAAAGCATAAATCAAATTCTCTTTTTTTCAAACTTGTGGCGTGTGACTGGAATAAAGACTGCTATGAACAAAGGGCAAACTTATTATATATTATTTCATATGAAAATTGCACCACAAGTTTAGGTAAATTGCAGGTTCTTGTGTTCTTTATTTGTACCTTTAAGTATGAGTAGGACGCTATAAGTATTTTGTATAATACAGATTCATAAAGAACAGTTACACCATAAGTGTTGGAAAGTACAAGGTAAATTTCAGAAAGTTACCTAGTTGTTACATTCTTGTTCCTGGTTATACTTTATTTATACCTACAGTTAAAGTGCCTGTAGGACCCGGTAAGTACTTTTAATGTACTGGTTAATCCAGAGAAGTTACACCGTATGTAAAGAGAATTTACCATCTAAAACGCGGGCTGTATTATAAAGAGTTTACCAATACCTGCTCCAAAATACAAGTTTTCCTGCTCTGAAAATGAAATTTATATTTTACAAAATACAGAATTTGAACTTCAAGGCTATGCACCAGTGCATTGGTTTATTGCATGAATATTTTTCAGGGTATCTGCAGATCCTTTCCTTTTCCTTAAATGTACTGAGGGTCTAAAAATGTTTCAGACAGTAAACACAGTTTTTCTTTTATTTTTGCACATTGCAGTGGAAAAAAATGATATGCAAGTTAACTTTCTTTAACCTATAGGTTTGTTAAAAATAAAAAGTCACTGACTCACTGTAAAGTCTGTAAACGTAATAATGGTGTTTTTTATTATATGAAAAATGCTATTCATTATGACTTGGGGTTAAAAAAAATTCACCCTGGCTTTAAATTCTCTGTTCTTTCAGTACTTACAGTGTGGTGGAGAACTTTTGCTTTTACCTCTTCCTGGTGATGAAACAGGTGATGGTAATGATTCTGCCATTTTCCCAGTCTATTTTCATTTCTTTTTGATGTACTGGATGGTGTTCTTTTCAAAGAACCTGATTATTAACTAAATATACTAAATATTTTAGCAACATTATTTTTCTGTAAAAAACAACAAAAAATCCAGGAAATTACATAATTGTATTATTTCAAAGAACATATAACTATTCGAACATTTTATTTTTATTCAACAGTTATTACATTGAAATACACATTCAAAAAGCGTTAAGAAGGGGTTATGCTTCTGGATATATTCTCATCTGTTTCTTTGAAGTTTATGATAAATTCCCATAAATGTCTAAAAAGGAAAACGCACACATAATAAACACATTGTTTTTAATTTAACATTAACATATGATATGTGTGATTTTCTTGAACACACAATTTTATGTGCTAATGCATAGGACACAACAGAAAACTAAACTTAAGTTTATTTAATAATGTGCAACCCAAATCAGTAAATTGTACAAAACCTGATGTAAGTTTTCTGATAATGCCATATTTTATTTCAATAATAAATATCATGTGACTGAACTAAATTTAGCCTTGAGTTACTTCTTTGCTTGATTATATTGTTTGTTTCTCTTATTTGGTTACTTTTTTTCTTATCATTGTGTTTTTCTGGTATTAGTTTGATCTACAGTAGAAATGTGTGAATTTAAATTTTCATTTTAATTAATTAATTCCTCTTACGAAATATGTTCTCCAGCACATGCAGCTAGGTTCCCTTGAGCGTTAATAATTAATTAATTGAGTGTTATTAAATAATTAACTTAATTTATGAAATCAAAACAACTAACCATGTCAATGTTTAAAGATTATACTAAATGTGTGTTTCAAAATGTGGACTTTTGTTTAAAGCAATTTAAAATATGAATTTTAAAAGATAAAAATGCAAAGTTTAAGTTTACAATGTGAACAAGCTTAAAAATGAAGTGATGAAACACAGGCTTTTTCATTGTAATATAATACTATATAGAGTATATATATATATATATATATATATATATATATATATATATATATATATATATATATATATATATATATATATATATATTACTGTTTGTTAGAAATTACAAATAAATAAATAACATAATAGATAAATACACTAATGTGAATTCATTTCAAATAATATAGGGGTTAATGTTTTAGTTACAGTTAATTGATTTCTAATTTTTGGAATGAACAAGTAGCATAAGTAATAATTTTCTACTGCAATTCTATCTTCCCAATATGAAATCTTACCAGATCGTAAATAACAAACAAACGAAGCCATCAGACGCTCCGGAAAACAGCGCTGCGAATCATCTGAAGAAATGCCTCTTTTTTGTGTGGCAAAAATGGATTTATATTGCCGTCTATGTTGAAATACAAGACAATCAGGTTTTACTTTGCATAGAGAGAGAAAGAGAAAGTGTTTCTGTATTTGTGTGTCAGGGAGAGAGAGAGACAGAGAAAGACAGAGAGAGATAGAAAGGAAGAGAGAGAAATAGACAAATTTATTTAAACAGCAACTTAATATGTTTATGGAAGTCATATGTTATTAACAGTGACATGGCCAAGGTTTTAGAACAGGGATTTTATTGTGTCTTTATTGTGAACTGGTATTGTGTTCCATGACATTTGGCATGTCCCATGGTAACTACAGAATGCTGTACTGATCTGGTTCGAGGAATGTTAATTGTCTGCACGCCCTAAAATGGAATGTGTCATCTATCTGGCACGCACTGTTAGGCCTGTTACCCAGGGTTAAATATATCTACTCCAATTACATTGTGAAATGAAACTTTGTTTGCGACTTTACTTAGAATTTGTGCTACAGACAAAGACCTTCAGAGACACCTGAAACATGTGCTGCTAAGGGGCAGGTGCCCACAGCACAGCTAAGTGTAAAGACATGGTGGGTTGCTCCTTAGTGGTTTCTCTGCTGAAGAAAGTTCTACTGGACTCCAGAAGCAAGCAAACAAAAAAATAGTCTTTGATTTGATGTAAAAGTCTTTAGTGTAAACTTCTTTGTCACACCAGGTCTTGTTGCTTCTGAACCCTTTTATGCTACATTCACATTAGATAGATAGATAGATAGATAGATAGATAGATAGATAGATAGATAGATAGATAGATAGATAGATAGATAGATAGATAGATAGATAGATAGATAGATAGATAGATAGATAGATAGATAGATAGATAGATAGATAGATAGATAGATACTTTATTGATCCCCGAGGGGAAATTCTAGACATCCAGCAGCAGGTGTAATACACAAAGTTACAAAATGAAAAATATAAAATATATCAAATATAAATACGATGTTTTGTTCAGATCAAATTTGGCTATCTTGGCGGTTCACATTCACAAATGTAAGTGACCTGTGTGTAATGTGAACGAATCTGTCCCTAAACATCTCACGTACGCACAGCTCATCTAAAGTACATGCTCAGGTCGAGGAGAAGAAAAAAGGCCCGGCGACAACAAGAGATCTGCAATCTGCAACAAGAGATGTGTGGGTACAAGGGAAAAGCACATAGTGCATGTGTAAAACCATAATAAATGTACAAATATAAATATTACAATTCTAAAATAAACAGACAAACAACATATTTTAATGTATTTTAAAATGCTAAAGTGGAAAAAGCAACCACATTGTATTAACATATAGTGTTAATGAATCCTCTAAATTATGGGACAAACTACAACAACAGACAATCATTTAAAAATATCATAATACAGACAAGACAACCGCCATCACTTATATTGGAGTTTATTACAGAGCAAAGAAACTCCTGGGCTATTCACACATGGCAGAGTGACTTAAAATGTGCAAACACGTTGTGGCCCACTCGGGCCTTAATCAGGGTACAAAATTGTACAAAATCTCAGTACAAGCCACTAGAAAGCATAGACATATACATACACATGTATTTGCCTCTTATTGGACATAAAGACAAGAAAGAGAATGAGAAAATCAAAAAAAGACAAAAAAAAAATGTAAACAGAAATATATTGATAATGATCATTAAAAAAGTTATATATTTTAGATAAATAAGGTAAACAAGAATATCTTTATTCAAAACAGTAAATTCCATAGCTTTAATAGTATATGTCCAATATGTTTCCCTCTAATGTAATTGCCCTTAATTGCCATCGGCCTTAGTGGCCATTGCTCATAAACAGCAGGAATTTGGATGTTTCGCTCTACTAGGATGTTTTTGGATGAATTTGGATGTTTTTGCATTGCCCTAGGATAGTTAGAGGACAGAGCTGGAGGAATTTAGAGATTTAAAAATTTTGAGAGATTCACTGTACATAAATTACATGCTTCCCAAGTCAGTTAAATATTATATAATTATACTGTATTAATGGACCAGCCCATCTACACCTGATGGCAATAGACAAAACTGGATCCATACCAAGAACTCTTTGAGCTTCCAGTAAGGCTCAGCTTCACCCACCATCTGTCTAAATCTGTGGAAGACAAGCATTCAGACTCTTCTAAACAGCAGAATCGCTTACTGTCTTCAAAAGCAGACTGAAGACCCACCTATTGAAACGCTTCTTAAGTTAGCTCTTATCTCCTATGTGTCCATACAGACTTTTGTATTTAACAGTGTTTAGGCTTAAGGTGTCTTTTTGATTCTAGCTTTCAAAGATATTTTTGGAGTAAAAAATAAGCAATTTTTAAGTGACTCTAGATAAGGGAATCTGCTAAATGCCTTAAATGCAAATATAAATGTAAACAATAGTTTAATCATTATAATATTTTTACATTTTTTACACATACCTATATGCTACAGCTTCTTACAAAGCTTAAAAGAGCAAGAAAATAAGACTTCAGCATACAGGACACCCCTCAAACACTAGCATTCACTCATTACCGGAAGTGTTATTATTTACCTATCTTTACTTTGCTGCCATCTACTGGTCATATAAATGAATTTAAAATGAAATTTAGCTGCATTTATTCAGTCTTACACACAGGTGAGATGATCAGTGGAGCTATGTTTTTACCACTATCAATATTACAGGGGCAGAAGTATGGATAGAGTTTCTCAGTGAAGGACTGACCAGTGAAAGAGTAGATATGAGACATGGCCACCACATCATAAAAGGAGACCAGACCCTCCTCATAATCCACAAACACCCCCACCTTCTGGAGATTCTCTCTCAGAGAGAGAGGGACCCCAGGACCAGCACAAGCCTCATACTCATTCCCATTCCTCAGCCACACAGTCCAGAATCCATTTTGTGGATTCAGTTTAATATGGATCTTCCTTTTGATGAACTCGTGAGCCACTCCTAAATCCCACTTATTCTTCCCGCTGACCTGCACCTCATAGTAAAATCTTCCTGAGGAGAATCCCTCCTTTCCCAGCACACATGCACATACACTAAATCTCTCTGGATTGTCAGGAAGATTCTGTTTTTTGTATTCACATCTCACTTGTTTTCCATCTTTAGACAGGATGAGATTAGGATGAGCTGTATCAGGATCCAGAGTCACGTCCACTAAAAGAAACACAGAGAGTTATCTCATGGACTCATGGAAATTAGATTTAATTTATTTATAAATTCAAATGAAAAGAAGCTAACATACACAGTCATATCATAATTTAATGACCGCCTACTTGTGTCTGCACAAGCTGTCAATTTTTTCAGCTATTAAGGAATATTCCCAGTGTCAGTGCAGTGCTAAGGATGACCCACCACCCAAGTAATAGCTGCTTTGTGGTGATCTATCCTGTGGGGTCCTGACTCTTAAAGGACAGGTTAAAAGAGGATAATAAAGTACGCAGAGAAACAGATACAGGACAAAAGTCTTTAATTATAGAATTATCAAGTGCTCCTATAAAATGGACAGTGAGCATATAAACAAGGAGGTGGTCATAATATTGTGATATGACTATATATTTAGAGGAATTATCTTCATGTAGTTTTATGACTATATGTGGTATCACAGAGATTGTGAAATGTAATAAGAAAATAGACAGATATTACACTGTACCTGCATACTGCTGAATCCTCTTCAGTTCTGTTACATCTGAAATAAGAGAGTCATAATATTAAATAAACAGATTCATTTTTACTATAATCTCTCATCCAATTCACAGCTATTTTTCTTGTAGTCAGTGACAAAAATTAAATAAATAAAATAAAATTGGAAGCACAGTATAATACAAGATTTTCTCACCGGTTTCTCTCAGCTTCTCACTGAGTACTTCATTCAGACTCTTCTGTAGTTGAGACAGAGTGTTCCTTACAGTCTCTACACTCAGATGAGGATCAACACTGATATCAGTCCAGTTGGTGGTGTGTGGGGGTCTGCACAGGGATGGGTAAATCTACAGTCCAGAAGGAGAGAGGAGAGATCCTCAGCATGGGCAGTGTTGTTGTGAGATGTGCTGCATTACCATTGAGCAGATAGAGGAACACTGACCTGTAGGAGGTGGAGGTGATCCTCAGTGTGTGAGAGCTGCTCCAGCTCAGTGTCTCTCCTCTTTAGCTCAGTGATTTCCTGCTCCAGATCTTTAATGAACTCTTCAGCCTGCCTCTCTGCTGCTTTCTGCTTCTCCTACATCACCTCAAGCAGCTCAGCCTGACTTCTCTCAATGGAGCGCATTAGAGCAGAGAAGACTTCAACACTGTCTGAAATCTCCTTCTCTGTGTTTCTCTGAGAGAAAAACAATTTTCACTGTAAACAAATCACTGCAAAATTATGAAGTTATTTTGTAAATCCAGAGTTTCACCCACTTTTCTGATGTCTACTGAGTGTTTAATCTCTTTAATCTTTTTCAGTCTGTCTTTGATCATCTGCTGCACCTCTGTATGTGTCTTCCCCATCTGTGTCTGTGAGCAGAGTTAAAACGGTTGTTTTTCATTAATTAGTTCAGTACAATTACATTCATTGACCAAAAAAGCAATCCAAATTGCTGCAAAACTCTATATTACAGTTAGATATCAGGTAGATATGTTAATGGTTACAGGTGTGGTCTGATTCCTACCGCTAGAGGATATAAAAGCTCTTCCTCAATTTCCTTAAAAAATGGTCTCAGAGCATGTTTTGGGTAGTGTACCTCCTGGTGAGAGATTGCTGACTGCTAGACATGACTGTAATGCACTTAAAGGCATTTTGCACTGTTGACAGTCTCTGAGAAGGGGGACATCATTGGAGAATTGAAAGAACAGACATAATTACAAATTGCCCGCCATTGCATATGAGAGTGGGTCACCCCTAGTAGTGATATAAAGGATAGTAACAGCTCGGCAGTATGTGCAGACATAGCCACACTGTGTTGCCTCTCATGGCAGAGCCTCCAACTAGCCTTTTTAGCAGGAAAATGCTGGCCCATACACAAAAAGGGTTTCCCAGGAATTACTCAATCTGATTGCAACACTTCCTTGGCCTGCCAATAAGTGTGCAGAATCTACAATGTCTGTGGCCAAATGTTCTGCAGGATACCATATACAACCTTTATGCCTCCATGCCCAACCATATCTTATCTTGTATCCTGGCTAGAAAAGGATACTGAAAAGGGTCTCAGTTTACCAGAAATGAACTTATCTTTGAATATAATGTAATCACTTGCATACATATATATTATATTTACATCATACATATATACAAAATGTTTCACTTGATTCCAACAATTCATCACATGCTGTGATATATATATATATATACATATATATATATATATATATGTATATATATATATATATATATATATATATATATATATACATATATATATATATATATGTATATATATATATATATGTTGGTTGTGGATTATTTAAAGATAAAACTTGTGTAAAAGTGTCTCTGACCTTTTTCACTCCACTCTCCTCCTCTATAGGAACAGTGTTGTGATTCTTGTGATCAGTTACAGTACAGAATAGACACACACACGTCTGATCATCTCTACAGAACAGCTCCAGGGGTTTCTCGTGCTTCTGGCAGATGTAGTTCTTCAGGTTCTCCACTGGATCAATTAGTTTGTGATTCCTAAGTGTCCCAACTGTATGTGGCTCCAGATGAGTCTTACAGAACGTCGCTCCACAATTCAGACAGGATTTAAAGGCCTTCTCTCTAGTGCAGACGTCACAGAGAACCTCAGATTTGTCTAGAACAGTTTTCTTCTTGAAGTGATCTGCAACCTCTCTCAGTGTTGTATTGATCTTCATTTCAGGTCTCTTGGTGAATTTCTCTTTACATAAAGGACAGTGACAGTGCTGAGTGCTGTTCCAGTACTGAGTGAGGCAGGATTTACAGAAGTTGTGTCCACATGGAGTAGAAACTGGATCAGTGAACACGTCCAGACAAATAGAACACTGGAACTGATCTTCAGACAGAGGACTGCTGGACTCACGACCAACTGTTTAAAAAATATGAAAGCAATTAGCGTAAACTGTATATACATATAAATACACAAAAAATATTTCAGATAAATTGTGTAACTTACAATTCATTGGATATTCCATACTGTGTCTTCTGCCTTGTCTTGATTGTGGTGATGAGGATTCAGCCATTTCCTTTCTTCCCTTAAACACTTTTTTAGTTTTCAGCTAGAAATTGCAGCACAACAGTATTGCACGATTTAGCCTCTGCATTTGACCTGTCCATGACAGTGAACACACACACACACACACACACACACACACACACACACACACACCTGATTATGGGCAGCATGTACAGCCTTAGGGTACCTTGGGGCTGGGTGCCAACTCCATCGTGCCAGTCCTGGGGAGACCTTTCAGTCCCCAGACCATTTCTCATTGTTAAACCAATAATATTACAGAAGCACTTGGGTTACAGTCATATTACAGAAGCTCACATGTTTTTTTTTCATTCACCAATTTTTTGCACAATTTAAAAATGTGCATGTAAAACCTGAATGGATGAAGGGAAAATTTGTAAAAAATACCCCAAATATTTTTATGCTAGGATATGTTGGAAATCGATTCATCCAAATTGTAAAGGAGAGTGTTTTATTTATTTGTTGGAAAGGATTTCAAATATTTTTTAAATAAACCATTATGTGGATGTCATGGAGATGGCATATGGATTTCAGCTCCCAGACCTTTTCAGACAGCAAATGTCTGCAAAAGAGGATATCACTGAAACTAGGCAGAGTGATTTTTAAGGCTTTACAATATTTCAGCCAATACATGATAAGGATCTGATGTATTTGCCTTTAGTTCACAATGAGGGATGCTAACACCGTTTTCGACTGTCATCAAGATCATCTCTCTAAATCCAGACCAAAACTTACTAAAATGGAATAGAGAGAAAAAATAATGACCAAGAATATAATAATTCACATTATCTCAGGCTTTGTGGTACTATATTACACATGTTAAATGTGATGTTAAATATTTTGAGTTAAAAGTGTTCACTTTTCATGACTGAACACAGTCAGTTATGCAGGAGAACATATGGTTGTAAAGTAGTATTTATAAAGAAGAGCATCAGTTTATAACAAATTATAAGTGCCTCCTATTTTACACTGAATAAACTGTACACTATATAATCTATGGACATCAACACTTATCTTGTCTGATCCACTGTATCTAAGGTAAAGGGGAAGTCATCTATCTATAAACTGTAATAAATGGCAGACCCTCACTGAACATTTCGACAGATCTCAGATCAGCACATTTTATTATTATTTACAGTCTCTCAGTTCCTGTTTATCCTGTTTAAATACTTTTGAGTCTCTCAAGCTCACCTCCGTTCTACTAACACTGTGTTAGTGTTACACCCTCAGTAGAAGATCATGGCTCTGTTTATTCTAATAATTCTTACAAGCTCTATAAATCAGTATGATACATATTTCATCACTGTCCAGCAAAAACCTTATATAACCATGTTTGCTGTTTTTCACTTTTTGACAGAATAATGAATCTAAGAACTGTTCTTTACACATCGTCCAAATAAAATGATAAATGGATCAATAAAAAATTATAAAGAAGTACATGGAATAAAATCTTTTTCAATTGACTTCTATTAAAAGCTCATACATTTTGCATGTAAAGTTTTTTTTTGTGATAATAATTATTAAATGTGTTAGAATGACAATAACTGACTAACTCTCTTTACTCTGGTTAGTTCAGTCCACCCTGTTAAATCACACACTAATAAAACTGCAGAACTGTGAATCATAAACTGAAGTTCATACCTGTATTTCTGTTGATCGTTTTAAAGGAAAGAGTTGAGTTGAATCCTGTTTTTTAGATTAAAGCTGCTAAAATGTGATCTAATGCTGAAGCAGTCAGAGACAGTTCAGTGTTTCCTCATTCAGACACTTTCAGTTTCTCCTCACTAAACTGGTGTAACTGCTCAGATTAGTTTTTAGTACTGGAATGTGTTTTAAGATGGATATTTATAAAGAGAATAGCTGAAATAATTGTGTTGATTCATGTTTAATTACTTTGAGACTTCATCACTTTCTGTATCTCTAAGAGGTGATTTATTTATTTTCTAAAATCACTTAATTCCATTTATTATATATAAATAATTTCAGTGAATCAGATGAGACTACCTGATCTCAGCACCAGGATCTGTAGGATTAATACTACAGCTCTAAAGCTTCAGCTAGATGTGAGTGATTAGACTTTAAGATCTAACTGAATCTGTAAATTATATTATGAACGACACAGCCAAATATTAAAATGTAAAATATAACTTGTCAATGCCTTAAAGAAGGTCTCTGACTGAAATCTTACATATTAATGTACTTAAAAGACTGAATAGTGAAGGAGTAGTGGTAGTGAGTGCTGAGTTAATCATGTGGAGAATAAAATATAGAACAAATGATTATTAAAAGTTTATTATAATCAATTTAATTTTAATCTGTTACTTCATTAAAACTAAGCACTTTCCCTCTGACTTTCCACACATTCTTACACAGCTAATCCATAAACCTGATATCAGATAAATAACACTTCTATAGCACATCTCTCACCCACTAACATTTACTGATTACTGTGAGAAATGTAGTTTTATTATTCATGTTTTAATGCTTTGCTTCCATCTAGTGTACAGTAAAATATTGCATTATGGAAGAGAGGACAGATAAAAGAGTGAACAGACATAACATTCCCTGTCTGCCATGGCGTGCACAGACATTTTGGGGGGCAAGTGCTCAGGGGGGAAAAAGGGCACTTTTTAGCGCACGTGGAACACTTGATTATAAAAAAAAACGTTATCTATAATTAATGTGGGCTAGAGCGGCTAGTTTATCTGGAGACCAGTCGGCTAAAGATGCTTAGTAGTTTGGTGCTGTATGAGACATTTTACTGCACAACAAAATGATTTCACGTAGGCCTAAGAGGGCAAACGGTAGGATTTTACTTGATGTGTATGTTACCTGGGTGGTGGGACACGGGGGAAAAGAAGCCTATCTGTTGCCGTGCGTGCTGTGCTGAAGACTCGCTGAACTGAACTGCTGCTGCAGCGCATCTAGTGTGCCTTGCGCGCGACCGCGCGGGGTCACGTGACACAGGAAGAGAGTGGTCGGGTGTGATTTCAGGGCATTCTGTTTTCACTCGCTTTTAATCGCTCAGGTTTTCAAAAGATCATTTCAAACCGGCCTCAGTAAAATCTCAATAATAATAATAATAATATATATATATTTTTTAAACGAAGTTTCAAAAGTACACTTTGGTTGATAAAGGTCAGAGTAGGTGGTGCTTTAGCCTCTGCCTGTCTGTCATACTTTGCAGTATCACTTTTACACAGCCTTTACACAATATAGTACAATTTCAGGAACAGACAGAGTGTTTGAGTTTAATTTAGCTGTATATTTGGTTTAAAAGAACAGAGTTAAGTATTTATTTGTAGTGTAGAAACCCAGAAACTCAGATACTCTCAGAAGACAGCATTCCTTTATTGCTTCAATTATGGAAACACAAAAAGCATTTTAACCTCCTTTTAACTCATTTTTACATTCTTACACTGTAAAAAAAAAGGATTACTACTGTAAACACAGTAACAGTGTATGTGTTTGATTAAATATATGAATAATTATTAGCGTCACAGAATATTTCCCTCATAAATAAAAAAACAATTAACATTAAAACCACCTGCCCAATTATTATGTAGACTCCCTTCATCCTTCCAAAAAAAAGCTCTGATCTGTAGAGACATTAACCCCACAAGACCTCTAAAGGCATCTGTGGTATCGGCCATTAGCAGCAGGTTCATAAAGTCCTGTAAGTTGTGAGGTGGGACCTCCGTATAGGTTCTAATGAACCTGTAACTATTTTCTTGGAGAACTTTTGGTCAATACTGACCACTACATATCAGGAACCACCCACAAGACCTGCCTGATGTTTTGCAGATGTTCAGATCCAGTCATCTAGACATCACAGATTTGTTTCTCAAATTCTTATGTGTGTCCATATGTTCTGCTTTCAGCACATTAGACCTGACTGATCACTAACTTTTCTATTAAATCCTTTACATGTGCCACTTGAACCAGATTATCAATGTAATTCTCATCACCTATAAGTGGTTTGTATATGGTATAGTTGATTGCTGATAATTTGTAATATAATAACACATGATTACACTTTACTGCAGAATAATTAAGTACTTTTAGTTTTTTTTCTTGAAATATGTTGAGTTCTGTTTGTTAGGAAATCATTCAAACATTAATAAAGGATTCCAACAGGACTCTATACACAGCCCATATCAAGCAATAGTGAGATCAGGCCAATAAACTGTGTGGTTATCTATTAAATCTATCTCTTTTCTTTTCTAACATCTGATAAACACTGAACTGTGTTGAAACATATTAAATCTTACACACAGGTGATATGATCAATGGCACTGAGTTTTTACCTCCATCATTAACACAGGGGCTGAAGTATGGATAGAGTTTCTCAGTGAAGGACTGACCAGTGAAAGAGTAGATATGAGACCTGGCCTCCACATCATAAAAGGAGACTAGACCCTCCTCATAATCCACAAACACCCCCACCTTCTGGAGCTTCTCTCTCAGAGAGAGGGAGACTGAAGGACCAGCAAGAGCCTTATACTGATTCCCATTCCTCAACCATACAGTCCAGAATCCATTCTTTGGGCTCAGTGTAATCTGACACTTTCTGTTAACAGACACTCTGACCACTCCTACAGTCCACTCAGTCTTCCCACTGACCTGCACCTCATAGTAAAATCTTCCTGAGGACAATCCCTCCTTTCCCAGAACACAGACACATTCATCAAATCTCTCTGGATTGTCAGGAAGATTCTGTTTTGTGTTTCCATGTGTCACCTGTTTTCCATCATCAGACAGGATAAGTTTGGGATGAGCTGTATCAGGATCCAGAGTCACGTCCACTGAGAGAAACACAGAGAGTGATATGAGTATACAGATAATAATACATTTATCATCCTAAGTACATGTATCAGACTAAGTACAGTTTAAAAAAGTAAAATTAAGATTAATTGTGATTCATCACACTTTTTTCTGCTTAAGACTTACAGGTTTAATAGTGGATATTAAAATTTAAATAAAATAATAATTGTAAGATTGCTCAATTTAAATATACTTGTATTAGTGATATCAGTCGCTATTTCTGTATAATTGGGAGGGAGAGAAATAATAATTGTGTAGTGTGGTTTGTCTGGCAAACAGGTGTGTGTGTGTATTTGTGTGTGTGTGTATTTGTGTGTGTAGTAGTAAGAAAGAAGGGTAGTGAGGGTCAAATTGGGTGTTAGGAATATAATTCATATTTCAGCATATTTTTTTTTCTGAACTCGGCAGTAGTAACGCCATGTTTAACATTGTTAAATAAAACGGTACCACTATAAAATAAGACTACCTTTATAAAGGGTTTATAAATGGTTTACAATTAGTTTATTAATGGTTACTTATTAGGTTGTAAATGCCTTAAAAATCATTAATAATCAGTTATAACACATACGTAGAAAGGACAACAATGACCTGTTGTTTGTCAAATAGTGAACCCACAGCCATATATATTGAGACCTTTCGATGTATGTGTTATAACTAATTATTAATAATTTTTAAGGCATTTACAACCTAATTAGTAACCATTAATAATCTAATTGTAAACCATTTATAAACCCTTTATAAAGGTAGTCTTATTTTAAAGTGGTGCCAATAAAACCACTAAGACGTCACCAGGATGAACTACAGGAGGAAACTTATGCCAAATTTGGTACAATGATTGAAGTTAAAGATTCTAAATTGCATGTGTTAATATGTTAACATTAACAGCACTAATCATATTTATTGTTTCAAGAGGAATTTAACCTTATACAGTTCCATGGGTTGATGTGGTGGAATTATGATTTTATAATGCAATTTAAAACTATAATTAATGAAAAATACACAAATTATACTGTACCTGCATACTGCTGGATTCTCTTCAGCTCTGTTAAAACTAATTACAATAAAATATAAGATTAATTATTATTACATACATAATTTTATTCTAATCTTTGGTCCAATTAAAAGACAATGTATCTTGTGAGATTCCCTGTTAGATTTCTATTAAACATAAGAAATATGAAAGTTTCTCACCTGATTCTTTAATCTTCTCATTAATAGTTTTAGTGAGTTCTTTATTCAGACTCTTCTGAAGTTTAGACAGAGCGTTCCTCACAGTCTCTACACTCAGATGAGGATCATCACTGATATCAGTCCAGTTGGTGGTGTGTGGGGGTCTGCACAGGGATGCGTAAATCTACAGTCCAGAAGGAGAGAGGAGAGATCCTCAGCATGGGCAGTGTTGTTGTGAGATGTGCTGCATTACCATTGAGCAGATAGAGGAACACTGACCTGTAGGAGGTGGAGGTGATCCTCAGTGTGTGAGAGCTGCTCCAGCTCAGTGTCTCTCCTCTTTAGCTCAGTGATTTCCTGCTCCAGATCTTTAATGAACTCTTCAGCCTGCTTCTCTGCTGCTTTCTGCTTCTCCTTCATCACCTCAAGCAGCTCAGCCTGACTTCTCTCAATGGAGCGCATCAGAGCAGTGAAGACTTCAACACTGTCTGAAATCTCCTTCTCTGTGTTTCTCTGAGGAAAGAACAACTTTAACTGTAAATAAATCATCACAAAATCATGGAGTTACTCTGTATATCCACAGTTTCGCCCACTTTTCTCATCTCTGCTGAGTGTTTGGTCTCTTTAATCTTCTTCAGTCTGTCTTGGATCATCTGCTGCACCTCTGTCTGTGTCTTTCCCAGCTGTGTCTGTGAGCAGAGGAGTATTATTTTGTTATTATATGACATTTCAGATTAATTGTTAAGAACAATTGTTTGTATTTATAATTTTAATGACTAAAATAATTGTTTATTATTGAAGAGAAAAATTGTGTAAAAGTGTTTCTGACCTTTTTCTCTCTACTCTCCTCCTCTATAGGAACAGTGTTGTGATTCTTGTGGTCAGTCACAGTACAGAAAACACATACACACGTCTGATCATCTCTACAGAACAGCTCCAGGGGTCTCTCGTGCTTCTGGCAGATGTAGACCTCCAGGTTCTCCACTGGATCAATTAGTTTGTGATTCTTAAGTGTCCCGACAGTATGTACCTCCAGATGAGTTTTACAGAACGTCGCTCCACAATTCAGACAGGATTTGAAGGCCTTCAGCTTCTCTCCAGTGCAGACGTCACAGAGAACCTCAGGTTTATCTAGAACACTTTTCTTCTTGAAGTGATCTGCAATCTCTCTCAGTGTTGTATTGATCTTCAGTTCAGGTCTCTTGGTGAATTTCTCTTTACATAAAGGACAGTGACAGTGCTGAGTGCTGTTCCAGTACTGAGTGAGGCAGGATTTACAGAAGTTGTGTCCACATGGAGTAGAAACTGGATCAGTGAACACGTCCAGACAGATAGAACAGTGGAACTGATCTTCAGACAGAGGACTGCTGGACTCACAACCAACTGTATCAGAAATATAAAAGTAATTAACATTAAACTTTAACTTTTTTAATTTGATAGAAAGGGTTAAAAGTATTTACAATAAACTAATACCTGATTAATCTAATTTACACTGATATGCCAAAGTCAGAGGACAGCAGTATATAAATTGATCATAAAGTGTTACGTCAGGGTGCAGCTTAGGAACACCCACACCTGTATAAGTTGCGAGGTTTTATCTTGTGATGGAGGCTGAACACTGGTTAGCATACTTATAATAAGACAATGTGAATTAGTTCTAGTGAGGTGTGATAACAGGAAGGCAGATGGATGGTACATTTCATTTCTGAAGATGTGTGGGCATTTAACATTTCTCAATCTACAGTGTCAGGAATACATCATAGAAGGCGTTATCGTCCACAGTGGACAGTGCAGTGGGTTGTAATGATTGTAACCTGCTGTGTCTGGCTAGAAACATACTATTGCTATTTGTCTTTTGCTATGTCAGAGTATTTTCATCCCAACTATATCAGCTTTAAGACTGCTCAGTTTGTACTGATTTTATGATTTAATTGAATCTGTGAAGAATTGAGAGTTGATGCAGTTTGTTTACATTTAGTATTTCCTACAATCAGTTAAAAAGCACATCAGTCTTTTTTGTTTAACACTAAACCTGTGAGAAACCGTCCATACTGTAAACACTTTTATTCATTTATAGCACAGCATGATAGAAGTAAAGAAAACGAGGAAATGTAATAACAATGACTTATTTACTTTTTTATAAATTGTGTAACTTACATGAGGCTGATTGATCCATACTCTTTCTTCTTCCTTGTCTTGGTTGTGGTGAAGATTCAGCCATTTCCTCCCTCCTTTTTCCCCCTATTAACCTTTCAGAAGAATCACATATAACATTCAACAATATTAATATCACTGATAAATTTGTCTATTTGTAAAGGGTTTAAATGTAAGTATTATCAGCAGAAGATACTAACATGAGTAATAAGCACCAATCTTATTCTGTAAATATTGAATGCAATTTCTTGTTTTAAAAAAATTGACTATAGAATATACTATATAACGTGTTCTAAAACATTAGACTAAAGTGATTTAATAGCACTTATTTTTCTAGTTTTATAGGACTTCAGGTTATATACAACCAAATAGACATTTGTCCTATAGTTTTGGCTTCCTATAATTCCAAAATGCTACAGTACATCACTTAAAACATCTAGCATTAGTACTACATCAAGTGTTCTTTAAGAATTTTAGGGGCATTTAATAATCATTTGTTTTTCTAGTTTTTAAGGACACCAAATTCTGGTTTCACACTTACTGTTTTTGTAAATTTCACTTCCCATTACTCCAAAATACTACATTAATATCACAATACTTATATCATTATTAATCTTTCTTAAATGATTTCGTGGTGTGATATGATAACCCTTTGATTTGATGATTTTACAGGACAGAAATCTGGTTTATGCTAAACCCAATGTACATTTTTTTATATGTTTGCCGCCACATTACCAAAAATCTGTAGTAATATAACTTGAAGCATATACCTTGAATACATGAGAATTTAGTGGTGTGATATGATAACCCTTTGATTTTAATGCTTTAAAACTCTGGTCTATACACAATTAAATAAGCAATGTTCCTACATTCACCATCCCATTAATTACAATTTCAATTCTGGTCTATATATCCATAATAATTATAATAATATTTTTTCCATCCTAGTACTCCAAATTCTTAAAGTAATACAATTTGAAATGAAACATGATTAATACTATGGAAAGTGTTTTAAAGACATTATTGGTGTCATTTGATAACGCTTTGATTTTATCTTTAAAACAGACTTAAAAGTGTGGTATATAATTTTTAAATTTAGTGTATTTAACCTGAAAACAGATTAATTTTATTTTTAGCAAGAGAAAGGTCGGCATTTCCAAAATGTTACACTGTTCTACAGATAGGTGGTTGTGTTTCTGGTGTATATGTGTTGATTAGAGCTGGATAAATGATGTTTATTGTGCTGTAAAACTTGTTTCTGCTCCATTATCAGTCTCTCTGCACGAGAAGCGCGAGCAGCTTCTCCCTCATATCCAGTCAGACCGCGGATACAGTAAAACTCGGTTTAGACGCGCAGCACAAACTTTCAGTGTAAATACTTTCAGGAGTTTTTTTTACAGAGGAAAACTTACTATGCCTACTCTAAATTATATCCAAGTTAAATTAGACAGTGTTTCCCCATAAAAACATATAATAAAATCTGTACACGAGACTGTGTTTACTCAGTTCATTACACACCATGTTTAATCCTGTTTAGTTACACACTGACAGAGCTGTGGAACTATGAATCATTTACTAAAGTACATACCTTTATTTCTCTCTTTTCCTGGAGTGTTGTTGGCTTGTTGTGTTTAATCTCCTCTCAGTTGCTTAAAATCCAGAAGTTAAATCTAATCTTATGGTGAAGCAAAACAGGGCAGTTTACTGTGAGCTTCCTGATTCAAACACTTTCACTTTCTCTGAAGTGTCTAGTCTCCTCCCTGCTGTGCTGTTGGTGTGTGCTATAAGTTTTAGCTGCACTTTACGGGGTAATTTTAGGGCTGATTGATATATTAATAATCAGCAGTTGTTTTGCAGACATGTGGAATTAATTACTATACGACTCTAAGGGACTATTTTACTGCTTTCTACACACTATGTCCAAATGTTTGGACACACACAATAATTCAGTACGTCAAATTATGGTTTATGCAAAACCAAATGGGCATTTATACGCCCATTTATACGTTTATACACTTCAATTGCTCCAAAATGCTATACTGTAATATTACTTGAAACATACATTAAATAGAAGAATAAAATATTTATTAATTTAATGGTGTAATATGAAACCCTTTCATTTTCATGTTCTATAGAATTCAAAACTCTGGTCCAATTTACAACCAACCATTTTCCATACCATTAATTTACAGGTTTTCTCTCAAATCAGAATTAATATTTGCACCACACTGTGAGCAGTTCTCAAAAACAGTTTGTACAAACAGCACCACATAATGGATAAGCAGCAAATGCTCATACTTCACTCTAAATCCTTTATCTATATTCCAAAGGTCTGTATTTATATCAGTGAACCTCATCAATGAGTCATCAGAATAAAGAGTTTTTTAGTCATTGATTATGAACAAATCCATCAAAATGATTAGTCATGTGGTCATCTTTCAGTTTACTCTATAAGGATTTACTCAATGATAAAGTTTTGATGAGAATTATTAATAAATTCTGCCCTCTTTCCTTTAAATCATGAATCAGTACACAATTACACATTACTGTTTATGAAAGCCTGACTACAAGAAATTTGACAAAATTTACCTTTATGATTTTACTGTTTATACAGTAATTTATTGACAGATCATGTCGTTGTACCACAGAACAGACAGACAGGACTGTCAGTACATCGTGTTTCTTCAGGTTATAGCCAGTCCCATCCAGGTTTAAATTTACTTTATTCCCGTTTCATTCTGTTACATTCCAGAATTTACAACATGACATTTATGAATTTCTTTCATTATTATTTTGAAGACAATACAGTTATGAACACATATCAGATGTTCATTTCTAAAATCACAGAAATTGTCAGATCACAGATCACTTACTGTACTGTATATAATTACACATTGATCAATCATAACATTATGACCACGTGCTTGTTCATATCCATTATCTATTTTTAAGCTCCACTGATCATAGGAGCACTTTAGTTAGTCATTAATTCAGGAGATATTTAACAGAAAGAAAAGTATGAAATCTGCTTTACAGGCTCTGATAACTAGTTTAACTGAATTGAATGTATTGAATGTGGCTTCTCCACTGCGCAAGCCGGCCCAGTAAATTGCACTTAGGCTATTTGCTTAAAAACAAAAAACAAAAACAAAAAGGTTTGTTCAAAAATTTGTATTTTATATGCTTAAACAATGTTAATTATATTTCAGTAGAGGACAGTCATTGTAAATTATGTTACTGTTCTTGGTCTATTTTGGTTTAATGATTGTGCAGTGCATAGCCATATTACTGATTTTGTATTTTTGCACTTGGGCTATAAGCTCAATATAAAATAGTTTGTTTGTTTAGAAATTATTTTATATTATTAAACCATGTTAAATTATATTAGATTAGAGGAAATTCATTGAGACATCATTCTTGTAGGCTAGGTCAAGAAATTATACTTACCGCATTTAGATGGTTCCTCAAGCTTGGTGTGCCACCATGATATGCTAGTTGAATATCACATATTTGGCACACTGCCTTTGTCTTGTCTACACTCAATTTGAAATGCTTCCAAACAGCTGAGCTTCTCAGAATTTTGCCTCTCTTATACCGCCATTAACCTGAACAGAAGTGTAATGTTAGAGTGAGGTGGAGCTCTGGAAAGGAAAAAAAACGAATATCCGAAGACCAAAATTAAAAACCGAATACCTACTCAACGAGCGAATATCCGCATACCCGAATATTCGGGTCCAGCCCTAGAAAACTCAAATCTGATTCTGTTTTGTGTTTCCATGTGTCACTTGTTTTCATCACACTTTTTCTGCTTGAGACTTAAATGTTTGATAGCGAATAATAAAATATAAATAAAATAATAAATGTTAGATTGGTAAAATTTAATTATATTTGTATGAGTGATACCAGTGGCTATTTCTCTGTATTTTTGGGAGGAACACAACAATAATTGTGTAGTGTGGTGTGTCTTGCAGACAGGTGTGTGTGTGTGTGTGTGTGTGTGTGAGTTAGAGAGAAGGGTAGTGAGAGTTAGATTGGTTATTAGAAATATAATTCATATTTCAGCATAAATAATTTTTCGACAGTAGTGAAGACATGTTTAATATTGTTAAATAAAATCACTAATACATCACTAGACTAAACTACAGGAGGAAGCTGGTGCCAATCTTGGTACAATGATTGAAGTTAAAGATTTCAGATTAATTGCGAGAGTTAACATGTTAATATTGACAGCACTAATATTATGTAATGACACAGATAGAATTTAACCTTATACAGTTCTAAGAGTAAATGTGATGTAATTATGATTTTAAAATTAAATAATCAATTAAAACTATAAGAAAAAAGACACAAAGTGGTAGTGAGTGCCTAATAATTCTGTAGGGACTAAAAAAACATAACAAATACTTATTAAAAGTGTATTATTAATGATTTAATTGTAATTACTTACTTTATTGATCTACCCTTTCACACTGACTTGCCACAGTTTCTAACACATCTAACTCACAAACCTCATATCAGATCAATAAATCTCTCACCCACCATTTACTGTGAGAATTATAGTTTTATTATTCATGTTTTATTGCTTTGTTTCCATCTAGTGTACAGTAAAATATTGCATTATGAAAGAGAGGACAGATAAAAGAGTGAACAGACATACCATTACCTGTCTGTCATACTGTGAACTCACATTTTTACACAGCTTTTACACAAAATATATAATTTCAGACACAGACAAAGTGTTTGAGTTTAATTTAGCTGTATATTTGGTTTAAAAGAACAGAGTAAAGTATTTATTTGTAGTGTAGAAACCCAGAAACTCAGATACTCTCAGAAGACAGCATTCCTTTGTTACTTCAATTATGGAAACACAGAAAGCATTTTAACTCATTTTTACATTCTTACACTGTAAAAAAAGATTACTACTGTAAACACAGTAATAGTGTATGTGCTTGATTAAATATATAAATAATCATTAATATCACAGAACATTGTTTTTTTTTTCTTTGCTTGTTTTTGCAAGCACAAAACATATAACAAAAATGTTTTACATCAATCAGTCAAAACATCAAAACCACCTGTATAATTATTATGTAAACGCCCCTCATGCTTCTAGAAAATCTCTAATCTGTAGAGGCATGAACTCCACAAGACCTCTAAAAGTATCTTGTGGTATCAGCAGCAGGACATTAGCAGCAGATCCTTAAAGTCCTGTAAGTTGTGAGGTGGGACCTCCATGGATCACAGCAAGGAGCCGTAGAGGTGCTCATGAACCTGTAACTAGTTTCTTAGAGCAATTCTAGTCAGTAATGATCACTGCATACCAGGAACCACCCACAAGACCTGCCTGATGTTTTGGAGATGTTAGATCCAGTTGTCTAGACATCACAGATTGTTTCAGGTCTAAGTATCTCAGAATTTTATGTTTGTCCATATTTTCTGCTTCCAGCACATCAAGTTCAAGACCTGACTTATCACTAGCATTCTTAATATAGTTATCTCTTAACAGGTGTCACTGAAACCAGATTATCAATGTAATTCTTTTCACCTATAAGGTGTTTGTATATGGTATAGTTGATTGCTGATGATCTGTCAAATAATAACATAATTACAATTTACTGCAAAATAATTAAGTACTTTTAGTTTTGTATTTCCCTGACATATGTTCAGTTCTGTTTGTTTGGAAATTATTAAAACATTAATAAAGTATTTCAACAGGACTCTATACACAGCCCATATTAAGCAATGGTGAGATCGGGCTATTAAATATATACCTTTTCTTTTCTGACATCTGATAAACACTAATTTGAGCTGAAAACTTATTAAATTTTCCACACGGGTGATATAATCAGTGAAGCTGCATTTTTACCTCCATTGTTAAGAAAAGGGCTGAAGTACGGATAGAGTTTCTCAGTGAAAGACTGACCAGTGAAAGAATAGATATGAGACCTGGCCTCCACATCATAAAAGGAGACCAGACCCTCCTCATAATCCACAAACACCCCCACCTTCTGGGGCTTCTCTCTCAGGGAGAGGAGGACTGAGGGACCAGCAAGAGCCTTATACTGATTCCCATTCCTCAACCACACAGTCCAGAATCCATTCTGTGGTTTCAGTGTAATTTCCCCCTTCCTGTTAATGGACTCTCTGGCCACTCCAAAATCCCAGTCAGTCTTCCCGCTGACCTGCACCTCATAGTAAAATCTCCCTGAGGAGAATCCCTCCTTTCCCAGGACATTAACACATGTATTAAATCTCTTTGAATTGTCAGGAAGTTTCTGTTTTTTGTCTCCATGTCTCACTTGTTTTCCATCATCAGTCAGGATGAGTTTGGGATAAGCTGTATCAGGATCCAGAGTCACGTCCACTGAGAGAAACACAGAGAGTGCTATGAGTACAGAGATATTAAATACATTTATCACCAGTGGATCAGATTGAGTACAGTTTGAAAATATATTAATTGTGATTCATTACACTTTTTTTCTGCTTAAGACTTAAAAGTTTAATAGTGCATATTAAAATACAAACAAAATATTTGTATGAAGGATGTCGCTATTTCTGTGTATTTTTGGGAGGGACAAAACAATAATTGTGTAGTGTATGTGTGTGTGTGTATTTGTGTGAGTGTGTGTGTGTGTGTGTGTGTGTGTGTGTGTGTGAAAGTGAAAGAGAAGGATAGTGAGAGTTAGACTGGGTGTAAGAGATCTATATTTCCATATAATCCATATTTGTTTGTTTTTGAACTCAACAGTAGTGATGCCATGTTAACACTGATAAATATAACCACTAATACATCACCAGACTAAACTATGGGATGAAGCTGGTACCAAACTTGGTACAAGGATTGAAGTTTTCAGATTTATTGCGTGCAATAACGTGTTAATACTGACAGCACTAATATTATATAATGACTCAGGAGGAATTTAACCTTATACAGTTCCATGGGTAGATGTGGTGGAATTATGATTTTAAAATTCAATGATCAATCAAAACTATAAGAGAAAAGACACAAGTTACACTGTACCTGCATACTGCTGGATCCTCTTTAGTTCTGCTGAAACTAATAACAATAAAAGATAAGATTAATTATTATTATTACATACATACTTTTAATCTAATACTTGGTCGAATTAAAATACAAGCTTCTGTGACTTGTGATTTTTCCAGCTTCCTGTGAATGCTGCCTCTGAGATTTCTAGTAAACATGTTTAATATGAAAGTTTCTCACCTGATTCTCTGATCTTCTCATTAATAGTTTTAGTGAGTTCTTCATTCAGACTCTTCTGAAGTTGAGACAGAGCGTTCCCCACAGTCTCTACACTCAGATGAGGGTCAGCACTGATATCAGTCCAGTTGGTGGTGTGTGGGGGTCTGCACAGGGATGGGTAAATCTACAGTCCAGCAGGAGAGAGGAGAGATCCTCAGCATGGGCAGTGTTGTTGTGTGATGTGCTGCATTACCATTGAGCAGATAGAGAAACACTGACCTGTAGGAGGTGGAGGTGATCCTCAGTGTGTGAGAGCTGCTCCAGCTCAGTGTCTCTCCTCTTTAGCTCAGTGATTTCCTGCTCCAGATCTTTAATGAACTCTTCAGCCTGCCTCTCTGCTGCTTTCTGCTTCTCCTCCATCACCTCAAGCAGCTCAGCCTGGCTTCTCTCAATGGAGCGTATCAGAGCAGTGAAGACTTCAACACTGTCTGAAATCTCCTTCTCTGTGTTTCTCTGAGGGAAGAACAATTTTAACTTTAATCAAATCACATTAAAGATATGATCAATGCCAATCAAAACTACGGACTGATGAAGTTACTCTGTGTATTCAGTTTTTTACCCACTTTTCTGATGTCTGCTGAGTGTTTGATCTCTTTAATCTTCTTCAGTCTGTCTTGGATCATCTGCTGCACCTCTGTCTGTGTCTTCCCCATCTGCGTCTGTGAGCAGAGAGGAAAATCATTGTTTTGTGTTTGTATAAGACATTTCAGATTAACTCTTAAAAACAACTGTTTATATTCATCTTTTTATTTGTTTATTATTAAAGATAAGAAGTGTAAAAGTATAAAAAGTGTCTCTGACCTTTTTCTCTCCACTCTCCTCCTCTATAGGAACAGTGTTGTGATTCTTGTGGTCAGTTTCAGTGCAGAACCGACACACACACATCTGATCATCTCTACAGAACAGCTCCAGGGGTCTTTCGTGCTTCTGGCAGATGTAGTCCTCCAGGTTCTCCACTGGATCAATTAGCTTGTGATTCTTAAGTGTCCCGAATGAGTGTGGTTCCAGATGAGTTTTACAGAACGTCGCTCCACAATTCAGACAGGACTTGAAGGCCTTCAGCTTCTCTCCAGTGCAGATGTCACAGAGAACCTCAGGTTTATCTAGAACACTTTTCTTCTTGAAGTGATCTGCAACCTCTCTCAGTGTTGTATTGATCTTCAGTTCAGGTCTCTTGGTGAATTTCTCTTTACATAAAGGACAGTGACAGTGCTGAGTGCTGTTCCAGTACTGAGTGAGGCAGGATTTACAGAAGTTGTGTCCACATGGAGTAGAAACTGGATCAGTGAACACGTCCAGACAGATAGAACATTGGAACTGATCTTCAGACAGAGGACTGCTGGACTCACAACCAACTGTATCAGAAATATAAAAGTAATTAACATTAAACTTTAACTTTTTTAATTTGATAGAAAGGGTTAAAAGTATTTACAATAAACTAATACCTGATTAATCTAATTTACACTGATATGCCAAAGTCAGAGGACAGCAGTATATAAATTGATCATAAACTATTACGTCAGGGGGCAGCTTAGAAACACCCACACCTGTATAAGTTGTGAGGTGTTATTTTGTGATGGAGGCTTAACACTGGTTAGTATACTTATAATAAGATGATGTGAATTAGTTCTAGTGAGGTGTGATAAGAGGAAGGCAGATGGATGGTACATTTCATTTCTGAAGATGTGTGGGCATTTAACATTTTTCGATCTACAGTGTCAGGAATACATCATAGAAGGCGTTATCGTCCACAGTGGACAGTGCAGTGGGTTGTAATGATTGTAACCTGCTGTGTCTGGCTAGAAACATACTATTGCTATTTGTTGCTCCATGTCTTTTGCTATGTCAGAGTATTTTCGTCCCAACTATATCAGCTTTAAGACTGCTCAGTTTGTACTGATTTTATGATTTTATTGAATCTGTGAAGAACTGAGAGTTGATGCAGTTTGTTTACATTTAGTATTTCCAACAATTAATTAAAAAGCACATCAGTGTTTTATTTAACACTAAGCCTGTGAGAAACCCTCCATACTGTAAACATCAACATTCATTTATAACACAGATAGAGGAAAGTGAAGAAAACAAGGCAATGTAATAACAATGGTTTATTTACTTTTTTTTATAAATTGTGTAACTTACACGAGTCTGGATTATCCATACTCTGTCTTCTGCCTTGTCTTGGTTGTGGTGAAGATTCAGCCATTTCTTTTTTCCTTTTTAACCCTAATAACTTTTCAGAAGATTCACAAAAAACCATTTAACACCATAAAGTAATTAATTTGTCTATTTGTAAATACTTAAAATGTAAGTATTCAGCAGAAAATCAGCTTAATATGATTCATCACTTGCAGTTGATCAGCCAAGGCATGATTTAAATTGAACCCGATAAACCCATAAACTGTCATTATTATTAGCCAAAGCCTGATTTAAACACAATGATTCTTTAGTGAGTAAAGTGTTAAAACTTACCTTTTTAGCTACAATTCTGAATTCATTATGTTAATGAACAGTGCAACACGAAAAAATCACAGGCCTATTATTTAAGGAAACTGTTTACTGAGAATGGAACTATAGAGTGTAATGCTGTGGACGACTGGAAAAAAAAATATCTTTACAAAATTAAGCCTACATCACAGACCATTTTCAAACTCTGATTTGACTTCATTACTCATTCATTATTCATTCAAGTGCTTAATTAATTTACACAAGGAGATGCTATGCTAACACTGTTAATAAACACCAATCTTATCCTGTAAATGTACAATAGAAAAATGTACTTAATTTCTTGTTTTTAAAAACATATTTAGGTAAAAAGGTAATTTGTCTTAGAATTATGTTAAAATTGAAAAGAACAATAACTTTTATAACTTTTTTATTTGTAATATGATTCTGCTTTCAAACTGCACCCCAGTGCATAGAAGAATTCCAGATATATTTAACGTAAAAGTGTTCACTTAAAATTACTGTAGAAAAATATTGCAGCATTTTGTAAAGGTGAAGTCACTCCAGGTCTAGGGTTTCTGCTGGCTGGCTGGCTGCAATATGATGTGTAACTCCACACATTCCCATATGTTTTTTCAGCTCATTTTCCTTCTCACTTTTAATCTTCAAACTTTTTTTCCATCCCCAGTGTCTAATTCCAACATCTATTTTTCCTTGTGCTAATATTGGCACATTTTATCATTTTCACCAGAAGGAGGCAGGTTTATACTTTGGAATAAAGTGATGGGCAGCCTTGTAGACAAGATATGCTGTTGTGTTGTTGGTCATATTAACAGATACTCTGTACAAAGATTTTTTTTCTCTGTGAGTCTGATGTTAATTGATATTAATATGGACATGCAATTATTGGTCAGAATTTGCACTAAATTTATTTTCAATCCGAATACTCTTTAAAATATTACTTTTTCTTCTTCTAAACCTCATCAGTGCCAAAAATCTGCTTTGGTCCTGGTTCTTTAGGCTGTGCTGTAAACTCAATGAATGCAGTCTGAGATGCGGGTTTATCAAATAAGTAAACCAAGTAAGTCTGACTGCGCCTCTGTTCTCTACCACAGAGATTCTGTTTGAAATTTTGACATTATGTTGAACATAATGTTATAAAGTTATAAAGTTATAAAAGTTTTACACTAACTACTTCTAACCCCATTTCCTTCTTCCCCTCCTTCACTTCTCTATCCTTTTATTTCCCTTCGGCCTCCTTAAAGCCCTATCTAAAATGGTTTATCTTAATTCCTATTACTTTTGTACTTGACTTTTGTAAGTCGCTTTGGACAAAAGCGTCTGCCAAATGTAATGTAATGTAATGTAATGTAACATTTTTGGCTTCATTCCGATAGAATGGTAGGGAATGGGACCACAGCACCCCTGCTTATATACAGCCATTGGCAACACAGAAGAATTTATTACTGTATTTATAACCTGAATAAGCCAAGCTGTATCTAGGGGTACCAATACTAAGTAGATTTGTCACAGAACTCTTCAAAATAAGACAGTGGAGGTTCTAAGCTTATACTGTTATTTATCTCCTGTCTTTATAAAACTGTAATAAAGGACAAACTTCATCTAAACATTCTCACAGATCTTACATCAGAACCTTTTATTTTCATTCTGCCTGTTTTGATCTTAATAATAATAATTTCTTAGTATATTTCTAATATATTTCTTAATAATAATCTTAGTAATATCATTTGTAATTATTATATGGTTAATACTATGGAAAGTGTTTTAAATACATCAGTGGCATTATTTGATAACACTTTTTTTTTTTACTTTAATAAGACTTTAACGTGTGGTTTATAATTTTAACCTAAAAACAGATTCATTTTATTTTTAGCAAGGGAAAGGTCTGCATTTCCAAAATACTGTGTTTCTTGTGTATATGCGTTGATTAGAGCTGGTTAAATGATGTTTATTGAGCTGTAAAACTCATTTCTTTCCCATTATTATTCTCTGCACGAGAAGCGTGCGGTAAAACTACACTTCAGTGTAGATACGATCTGAGTTTTGGTTGTAAGAAGTTATTATTATTATTATTTTTTTTTTTACAGATGACAGTAAATAAATATACTGCTGTACAAGCTGTACACTGACTGCTCTAAGACATATCCAAGTTTAGTTTATACAGTGTTTCCCATAAAAAACATATAATAATATATCTGTAGAAATATAAGGAGTGTATTCACTTCTGTGAGATACTGTACACGAGACTGTGTCCACCATGTTTAATCACACACTAACAGAGCTGAGGAACTACGAATAATTTACCGAAGTACGTACCTTTATTCCTCTCTTTTCCTGTAGTGTTGTTGTGTTTAATTTCCTCTCAGTTGCTAAAAATCCAGAAGTTAAAAGTCTAAACTTATGGTGAAGCAAAACATGGAGGTTCACTGTAAGCTTCCTGATTCCAACACTTTCACTTTCTGTGTGACGTCATTATCCACCTTATTCTGCCATGCCCACTTTCAAGAGTTTGTTTCTTCTATAATTGTGTTTATAGGTTCTGAATGAAATTTTGACATTTGTGGCTTTATTTCTATAGAATGGTAGGGAATGGAACCACATCATATTTGCTTATGTACAGCCACTGGCTACACAGAGGAATTTATTACTGTATAACCTGAAGTGAGCAATACTGTATCTAGGGGTATCTATACTTGATATTTCACAGAATCCTTCATAAATAAGACAGTGGTGGTTCTGAGATTATATTGTTATTCATCCCTGCATTTATTAAACTGTAATAAAAGGACAAATGTTACTGTATTTTCTTTAATAAGGCAAACTTAAAATTCTTTAATTTTCCCAAAAATCAACAGTGTGCCTTTTATAAATACAGTGTTTAACTGGTGTTTCAGTTTAGCCAGGGGCACCAAGGCTGGAGCAGTATAAGCATTACCGGCTAACTGCACTAAGCGCTAGCTCTTTTTGCTGTTTAGAGGTGAGTATTATTGGCCTGTAGCCCGCTTCTAACATCAGCTACCACTGATGGATCAGTATTAGCATTAGCCACTTATCATGCTAAGCGCTAGCTCTTTTGCTGTTCCGAGGTGAGTGTTATCGGCCTGTAGCCTGCTGCTAACCCTGGCTAGCACTGCTTAAGCAGTATCAGCATTACCCGCTACGCGCTAGCTCTTTTGTCGTTCAGAGGCGAGTATTATCAATCTGTCTGTTTGAATCTTCTATAGATAACTAAATAGACATTTGTCCTAAGATTAGCTTTCTATTAGTCCAAAATGTTACTGTACCATCACTTAAAAGTTCTAGCATTAGTAAGTAAGTATGTCAAGTGTATTTTAAGAATTTTATGGTGGCATTTGATAACTATTTGTTTTTCTTTTTTTAGGACACCAAATTCTGGTTACTTAATTTGTGCCAGAATATCTGGTCAATTCATATTGGAGGGTTTATGGTTGTACTGTATTTAAAGTGAATGCATTCTGAAGTAGCTACTGCTATGGATACTTCTGATGTAACTAACTAAATAACTAACTAACTAACTAACTACATAATTAAACAAAAAACAGTCTCCCTTTAAAAGAACCATATGTTGTTAGTTGTAGTATAAATAAGCTTAACTATACCTGTGAAAGAATTGGACCAGTAAACGTATCTGTATATGTCTTACAGTCATTTACTCACTTTTCTGGCAAACACAATGTAATACAGGCAAACGGTGTTCCAACCATTACCATTGCAGTGCTGCCCGGTTAAGTTGAATAAACATTTCAAGCAGATAAATAACATTATATTACAATCATAATTTCCTTAATAATTAAGGTATTCTAATTATTCACTTAACCATTTTCACACATCAGGCTATTTAAACATGTTCAAGAATTCCCTGTCCAATCTTTAAGAATTAGTGGCATCACAATCGTTTTATTTTTATTTCAAGAGACAAATGTTCAGCAATTAATAATATTAATTATACTTAATATTTGTCTCCACATTTAGCTGAGGTAAATTTAAGCTGTCCATTCTCTCATGGTCACCATGAACAATTCAATAGGTTTGCGACTCTAAGTCAACCATGTTGTTAATAAATGCCAACTTTTTCTTAAATAGTCTCTTTGTTAATGTCATGAAGCTTGCAGGACAGGGTGGATGCATGCATGACCGGAAATAATGAAAAAAAAAATGATTAGTTAAATAAATAAAATGATTAAGCTGAAAAATATGACAAACGTGTAGTCTGAAAACTTATAAATATGATAAATAATCAAAGTAAGTTTTATAATAGCTTAATAGTTATTTATAATGGTTATGATAGTTTTAATAATTTTTTTGAAAGTTAGGGGGGGCTAATATCAGTATATGCTGAAATATGTTACTGTTTTAATCAATCTGCTATTTAAGATAAATAGCAATAGCAAATGCTCTACAGTACACAGGCAGTGCAACTGTATGAAAGATGAACAACTACAAGACACTGTTCTGTAATGTTTATGTTCAGATGCCATGTGTCAACTCCCTCAGTCGGTAGCATCTGCTCCAGCATCAGTCCTCACAGCGCTGGCACCCTCTAGTGTTGTAGAAAGTGAGTTAGTGGAGGAGCTCACATGATTGAGCTTCTGCGTGTTTTCTTTCTGCTGTTGCGGATCCCTGCGGCATGTCATCGAAAGCTTCTTTTTTCGGAGAGCACAAGCTCTCGAGATGAGCTGCTGCAGCTCTTTGCGCAGAAGCTGATTCTCCTGAGATACTTCTTGAGTGCGAGAGTGCAGACAATGGGTTGCCTCCTAAAAGAGAGACAAGGAGGGTGGCGGTTCTATAAAGAATATTATATAAATGTTTAATACATGTTTAACATTGTTTTAAAATTAGTGTAAAAAGACATAATACATGTCTGTAAAAATAGACAAATCTCTGGCAATGTTTACTGTTTTTACAGACATTTTTCTGCTACCCCTGCTGCCAGAAATGTTCTGTCTGTCAAAAAAACTAATTATATAAAAACAGCAACCACTAAAAGCCTTGACATGGTAAAAATAGCATACCAGAGTGTGTATTAAGAAAGGGTATGCCTACTGATTGTAGGACCTCAGTAAGCTAATGTTAGGTTGTCACAGTGCCTGTAATGAAGACCAAGACCATGACACCAGTCTATCTTGACTTGTGAATTTTGTCAAAAAACCTTCTTCTCTGCACTGACCATCTTGGACAATATGATGTTACTTTAGCATTGTAAAGTTTCGTAACGCAAAAAAACAATATGCTTTTTAAACATATCAAGAATATCAGTCTTGTTTATAGAACACTGGCCCTTCTGAAATTACGTTAGAAAGAGTGTAATTAGTCCAGTTAGATGAAGGACCGGACTCTGAGTCTGCTGTCAAAAAAAGTATTTGCCTGTGAACACATTCTATTCTTCGTGCTCAGTAGAGCATTCCCGCTATTCTCGCCTTCCAACAAGCGCAGGTCAAGAATCTGCATTTGCAGCTGGTCCTGTGGGTCCTGTTCAGTCCTGAGCTGCACCCACCTGTCAACCTCAAACATTTTCTTTCTGACATCAGCAAAGAGTCATGACCAGCATATGTGCAGAAGCTGTGAGATATCGAAAGTCTGATAGGAAAATATGCTACATGGACAAAAGAATTGGGACGCAAACTCATTAATTGTATATTTTGAAATGAAGTGTGTTAAATAATAAAAGTCTTTATTGTCTAGGAAAGTCTTTCTGCTAGATTTTGGAGCATTAATCTGAGGATTTGGTTCCATTCAGTATAACAAATGTGTTAATGTAGTCTAGATGATAATTGATCACTACCCTACTTCATCTCTAACTCCTTAACTCCCTAAAAGTACTGGTTGGATCCTAATCTATTATCAATACTTCCCTAAAGGGACTAAACAAGCTGTGTGTTTGCATTTGATGATCTGTGCCAGCAAAGGGTACAACTTAAAATGCATTCATTAGAAGGAGTGCCCACAAACATTTGGACATAAAATTTATTCTGTGGCAACTGGTCCACAACAGATTACTAAATTGCTCCCTTCCAATTACAGATGCTCCAAGCTGGTGCAATTCTTCAATTCCAGCATTAAAATGGCTTTCCCCCAAACTAAGTTGGAGCAGGCTGGAAGCCAACATGACCTACTGGGGGTGCCAGTTGTGTGAGCATGCCGTTCATAATGTAATATTTAGTTATTTCCTGAGGGGCTTTAGCAGTATTATGTGAAAATGCATCTTGGGTGAGTCAAACTAAAATTCTGCAGTGTTTGGAAGGAATATGCCATTTTTTTCCTTGTTTAGCAATTAATACTGGTGTTTTTGCTGTATTCGCTTGCTGAAAGCAAGGATCCTCAAAAGTGTTTACACTACTAGAACATGTATGTGGCTTAATTGCAACCACCTCCTGGGGGGTTCGATTTATTTGTTTAAAAACGATTCTTGGGGTGCTTACACTTGCATTTTTATGTGATGTAAACTTGTTTCCCCAGCTTTGCTCCTCATTTGTTGTCTGATGTAATGGATTTGTGTTTGTGTGAGTGTGTGTTGTTCCACACTCACCTTGTCAGCTGCTTGGGTGAACGCCTGCATCTTGTCTTTGACCTGTGCCTCATACTGTTCCTTCTCCTTTAAAAAACTGGCCTTCAGAGCCGCCAGAGACTCAGCATGATACTGGTGCATAGCTGCTTTCTCCTGTTCCAGATCAGCTATACGGCCTAACTGCTGCTGCCTCAAACTCTACAGCACACACACACACAAAATAAAGTCTTTTTATAACAATTATAAAATGTAACATATTATTTAACTCACTTCTTAAGAGAAATAAAACACTTGGTTTTAATGGCTAAACAGACTAAAGTGGCTACCTCAAATTCTTTGAGTTCAGCTATCTCAGTCTTTAGCAGAGCCAGCTCATGTTCCTTCTTCAAAATCTCCCTCTTCAGCTCTGAAATCACACACACAGATTTTTGTGTAATTCTCACTTCATCTAGAGAAAAGGCGAGTTTAATGTTTTTACACTTTTCCCACACAAACACTTTCCTGTCTATAAATCCCACAGTATCTACATATTACACCTACATCACACCACCCTCTCGCTACACACCAGTGGTCTGTTCCTGGTATTTCTCCAGTGCCTCCTCTCTCTGTCTCCTAAGATCCTCCAGCTTCTTCTGGGTCTGATCTTTCAGAGTATCAACCGCACTCTGCCGATCCTGAGTCTGCTTGAACATACAGGATACGTACTCTTGCTGCAGGGATGTAAGAGAGTGTGTGTCAGTGAATCCCAGTGGGCAACATTTGTTGAAATTAGGTTCTTGGCCTAATTTTAACAGTAAGTGAGTTTATATGCACTTAATCATCTGATAACTCCATCTTGTCAGTAAACCGATCATTGCACTTACATGCACATGGACAATCTGATTGTGGCCAAACTCTGCGTTTACATGAGGCAATAATCTACTTTGAAACCAAACAATAATCTCATAGTACTTCAAAATTTCTGTCCTCTCCTTTTTTTGTAAAATATACTGATATTACTGGTAAACTGAGATTGCTGCAAATGCTTTCTTCATCAGATTTCTTAACAAAATTTCTAGACCTAATGTGCTCTATGAAATCTAAGTATGCTATTTACATGAGCACCTAAATAAGCAGATAAATGCCGAAATCTGATTATGACCCGATTACTAAGCAGATTAGAAATCACAGGGCATCTCACGATACAATATTTTCATGATAGTAGCCCACATTACCATTATCATGATACAATACCATTATCATGATACAGTGATTCTGCCATACTCAACATTTTGCAAAACAATTCTCTATGATACTTGACTTCATCTGCATTATTGAAAAGAATATAATATTCCTACATAAGCAAATTCCAGAAATGATGGTTCTATTGATGTTAGTTTCACACAAATTTCACAAACAATATTTTTCTCTGCAGGTTTACCATATTCATATGATTAGTGCCACCAATGGAGTAATGAAGCAGCCAAATTATATATATATATATATATATATATATATATTAATTTTTAATTCTGCATGTTAATAATGTATTGCAAATGAAAATGATAAGATACACCACAATATTTATACTATGTCCCAACCTTACTACTGAGTGGGTGTAAAGACTGTGATTAATTTAAAGACCAAACGTTTGCTTGGTGTAAATCAAAGCGTACAGACCTAGTCATAGGAGTACTTATTCCACCATTTATTTATTTTCTAAAACTGTTGTCCTTCTGTTTCTGTACTTTATTATCCTCCTTTTACAACGTTCTTTAATGGTCAGGACCCCACATGAACACCACAGTGCAGCGATTATTTGGGTGGTGAATCATTCTCAGCACTGCCATGACAGTGAGATGGTGGTTGTGTGTTAGTGTAAATGTGTTGCTCTTGTATGAGAACAGCAATGAACATCACATTTATAATAATCTGATGTGTGTGTGTAAGGCTACTTACAGTCTCCATGCGTGTCTTGTAGATTTCATTATGAAGAAACTCATTATCTTTTCGTCTGGATTTTAAGTTAAACAGTTTAACGCTCCACTCTGGTGTGTGTGTGTGTCTATGAGAGTGTGTCTGCATTTGTAGTTAATCATTTGTTAGAGCATTTTTATATTATTTGATGTATTTATTAGGTGCTATAGAAGAGCAGAATGCTTGGATGTAATGCTATTCTACATACATTTAGTCTACTTAATGTTTATTAGCTTCAATAATAGAGAGAGAGAGAGAGAAAGAGAGAGATACATCACAAGGATACAGTTGTGCTGCCCTCCTTTTCATGGTGTTGAGAGTTCCAGTCAATGAGTTGTACCTGAGGAGTATAAATCAGAGCACAGGGTCAGAGCTGCACTCTAGACTCATGTTGTAAAGGTTTGTCTCTGTATTTTTCCTCACTCGGTCTGTAAGTGCCCGTATGCTCGTGAGCTCTCCTGCAGCTGCTCTTCTCTGCTCTCAGCCATTCTCTCTGCTCTAAAATTCTGAACCCAGTCTCTTTAGAGCAGTGACAGACCGCGGATAAATACCTTTATTTCAAGTTACCTGTTTTACCCCGTTAGCGAGCTAACCAACTTTTAGCATGTTTCCGTTGCTGCTAGCTGCGGTGTGATTGGCTCCTTGGTAACTAAGCAACGATATAAACAAATCTTACAGATCACTAAACAAAGTTTTATTTATTTATTTATTTATTTATTATATATTTAAAACTGATGCAGTGTTTAATAAATATTATTTATAGATAGATGAAGGTGACATCCGTTAACTACACCTGCACTGCGCATCCCATTGAAACACCCTTTTATTATGGAGTCAAATTGGGGTCTTTAATGCTGACGAGAAAATAAAACTGTCACGGAAAAAATGTCCACGAATTGCAACAAAAATCAAATTTTGCAAACAAAGAAGAGAACATAAGTTACCTTTTTTCAATTGTAATATTTTTTTTAGAATTAATCTTTTGCAAAAACACTTTTTCTTTGCGTTTTGCACTTTGCGTTCCTTTTTTCTCTTTGCAATACTTTCCCTCCTTTGCGTTCCTCCGTTTTGTTTGCGAGTCTATTTTGACCCCTTTTTGACGTGGGGGCGTGGGGAGAGGAGAGGGGCGTGGCTATGGAGGAACGTGTCATCAGCTGGAGCCTCTGCTCTGCCTAGACGCTAACCAGGCTGAACAACAGCTATTTAACAGTTATAATTCATAAGTTAATTCTAATAATTTATTTTACATATACCTAACTACTGAATTATATAATATTGTTGTTTTCAGTTAAATTAAGCAAAACGCTGAATTTTAGCTTCTTTTTTATCCAGCGTTCTTGCTGCAGTTACACGCGGCCGCCTGTAGATGGTGGATTTTAACAGTGAAAAACGCCATTAAAACACAACGCTGCAAAAACGATCTAAATAAAAAGGAAAACACAGAACGTTTAATTTGGACTTCAAAATAATATAGATAAAATAAGATAATAAAACCGAACATAGCATAAAAAATAATGTATTAATCTCCCTGTGGAAATTAGTCTGTTCCAGGAACTTTTATACAGATACACACAAACACATGACAGAAAAATAAAAAAAGAGGAGACTGTGAGATAAGGTTAGACACACAGTGTGCCCATATGAAGTTATCCTAAAAGCAAAAATATATTAATTATTAAAATAATAATAGAAAACAGGAAAACATTTAAATGTCAGATGTAAGATTCAGTACCTCACACTAAAGAGCAAATATTACTTTTGATATTTTGTATAATCACACTGTAAATTGAACATTAATATTCTTTTTTGTTATGTTCTGTTTTATTATTTTATTTTATCTATTTTACATTGAAGTTTAAATAAACTTGGAGGTCTTTCTGTGTTTTACCTTTTTATTCTGAGTGTTTACAGAGTATATGGTTCCATCAAGAAAATAGTAAGTTTCCCGGCCGTGGTACAAATTAAACGTTCTGGGTTTTTCCTTTTTATTTAGATCGTTTTTGCAGCGTTGTGTTTTAATGGCGTTTTTCACTGTTAAAATCCACCATCTACAGGCGGCCGCGTGTAACTGCAGCAAGAACGCTGGATAAAAAAGAAGCTAAAATTCAGCGTTTTGCTTAATTTAACTGAAAACAACAATACAGTATTATATAATTCAGTAGTTAGGTATATGTAAAATAAATGATTAGAATTAACTTATGAATTATAACTGTTAAATAGCTGTTGTTCAGCCTGGTTAGCGTCTAGGCTGAGCAGAGGCTCCAGCTGATGATGCGTTCCTCCATAGCCACGCCCCTCTCCTCTCCCCACGCCCCCACGTCAAAAAGGGGTCAAAATAGACTCGCAAACAAAACGGAGGAACGCAAAGGAGGGAAAGTATTGCAAAGAGAAAAAAGGAACGCAAAGTGCAAAACGCAAAGAAAAAGTGTTTTTGCAAAAGATTAATTCTAAAAAAAATATTACAAGTGAAAAAAGGTAACTTATGTTCTCTTCTTTGTTTGCAAAATTAGATTTTTTTTGCAATTCGTGGAGATTTTTTTTGTGACAGTTTTATTTTCTCGTCAGCATTAAAGACCCCAATTTGACTCCATATTTTATACTCAGCGAATTAAGTTCTAATTCAGAAATCCTTACAACCAAGCATAGATGTTTACAATAAAGTAAAAAAAAGTTTCCACTTTCCAGTTTACCATGCATTTTTATTGCAGTGCACCACTTTGAATTTTTTCTCCCCTTAAACCTACAAGTAAATACTAGTATTTTAATTTACACCACTATTATAAATATATTTGCATTTTACATTTCTTACATTCATTCTATTTGATTTACATTTGAATAACCTCTATAAAAACTTGCGTCTTAAGAAGAACAAGTGCAATTAATCGTAGTTAATAATAAAATATTTTTGTAATTAATCTGATTACATTTTTTAAGCGATTGACTGCAATACTATACAGCTCTGGAAAAAAAATAGAGACCACTTAAAAATGATAAATTTTACCAAATTGAAAACCTCTGGAATATAATCAAGAGGAAGATGATCAAGATCAAGCCACCAAACCAAGCTGAACTGCTGGAATTTTTGCACCAGGAGTGGCATAAGTTATCCAAAAGCAGGAGAACATGCCAAGATGCATGAAAACTTTTATTAAAAAACAGGGTTATTCCAGCAAATATTACATTTCTGAACTTTTAAAACTTTTTTTTCTTTGCATTATTTTTAAAGTCTAAAGGCTCTGCATCTGTTTTGTTATTTCTGCCATTTCATATTTTCTGAATTTGGGAAAAATGTTGTCCGTAGTTTATAGAATAAAACAACTGTTCAATGTTCATTTTACTCAAACATTTACCTATAAATAGCAAAATCAGAGCAAATGATTCAGAAACTAGAGTGCTTAGAAACTTATTTTTTTCCAGAGCTGTATATCTGTATCGGAGGGGTGCAAAAGGGGTAGGGTACAAAAGAGAATTGGGATTGGGCCTAAATTGGTGGTAGGGCCAAGGGGTGAAATGGGATTGGGCCTGGGTGAGTTTATAAAAAGTGCTCACTAGGTGTCGCAGGTCGCTATGATACGGCAGCGAGCAGCGCCCACCACCAAAGCCTTCAAAACACACACACTCTCTCTCTCTCTCTCTCTCTCTCTCTCCAATCCCAGAAGTAGCGGGTGAGGAGTATCCACGCCTCTCTCTGTCTCTCCAGGCTCCCGTGTGTTTTATCTAATCTACCCGGTTGTAGGGAGGCTATTTCGGGGGCTGGGCTGCGGTGAAGTCCGCCTCTGTCGGCTCCTTGCTCGATCCGGTGGTCTCGGGGAGAGACGGGGGAGTGCGGGCGATGATGCGCCGCTGCTGAAGGCTCGGGCTCTCGGCCATGGCCGTAGCGCGGATGTTTTGACGCTGGAGACGAGAATACCCACCCGGGCTGTGCGCGGTTTTACAGCAATACCAACAGAGATGGAGCGGAGAGACGAGTTCCTGTGCGGGGTTGTTGAAGGTAAGCAACCGTGGTGGTCCTGTAGTGGTCTTTGTTATTGAGTGTGAGAGATACCTGCTGAGAAATCCAGCTCAGGACCAGCTTCTGATGGGCAATGTGGATGTTCAACCAGCTTTTTTTGGTCATGCTGGTCAATCAAATGTGGTCCAGCTTCTTGATTACTCTGGTTATCAGTTTTGGTCAGGTGGATCATTCTCTTAGACCAGCCAACCCATCAAACTTCAACAAAACAAGCATACCATATACTGGTCAAAACCTAAATTGCTCATCCAGGTAAAACATACCATATACTGTTCAAAACCTAAATTGCTCATCCAGGTAAAACATACCATATACTGTTCAAAACCTAAGCTGGTCATTCAGATGAACACATACTACGTACTGTTCAGAACCTAAGCTGGTCAACCAGGTAAAAACATACCATATTCGGGTCAAAATCTAAGCTGGTCGTTCAGGAAAAACATACTATATACTGTTCAAAATCTAAGCTGGTCATCCAGGTGAAAACATACCGTCCGTATACTGGTCAAAACCTAAGTTGGTTATCCAGGTGATAACACACATACCATATACTGGGTAAAACAAAAGCTGCTTAGCTTAAAAAAGCAGCTTATGTTTTAACCAGTATATTGTATGTATGTTATCACCTGGATAATCAGCTTAGGTCAAACTGGTCAAAATGTAAAGCTTGTCACCAACAACAAAACATACCATAAACTGGTCAAAACCTAAGCTGGTCATCCAGGTGGTAGCATACCATATACTGGTCAAAACCTAAGCTAGTCATCCAGGTAAAAACATGCCATATACTGGTCAAAACCTAAGCTGGTCATCCAGGTGGTAGCATACCATATACTGGTCAAAACCTAAGCTAGTCATCCAGGTAAAAACATGCCATTCCCATGCATGCCATGCACATCCCTCCCCCCCACATACCATGTGCTGGTCAAAGCCTGAGCCGGTCAATCGGCAAACTGCACTATATTATAATGGAGTCAACCTTATTGCATGTGTTTTATCATGTGTTTGTTTGTTAACCCATTTCTCCTAATAGAGCACTAGGGCACCCATCTCACAAGCATCAGAGCAGCGTTATAAATAGACATATTCAAAATTGAGCGTGAAAGAGGCTGTTATAGATACTCACACCTGTTCTACACTGATTCTGACATACGTTATGCTTAGTCCAATTAGCCCAGTTTGGCTCTGTTTTTACGTCACATTTTTGGCTGTGTGAATGTGTTCAATCTCTTTCTTTGCAGTAAAAAGAGAAGAAAAATCACATATGAAACGGTCAAAACCCACATGTATCGTATTCTGTAAGCGACTGTGGAGGTGTTTGCTCACCACTGACCCACTTCTGTCCCGCAGTAGTACTGTAGCACATACAGTTAGCCTGTGGCAGAGCAGAATAGCTAAAAAGCCTGGAACAGCCTGGATCAGATTATGCAGCACAGCAACTGCAGAATACATTCACACCCTGTATTTATGATCACATTCATAATATGCATTCTTACTAAAACATCAAATTTGTGTTTATAATATATACACAACATGTATTCTTGATAAAGATTCCATATGCTTATTGACAATGCCTATTTCTACTTTACATACTTGCTAAAGATTCATACTGCAGGTTTACAGTCCACATTCATGATGTGTTTTCTTTGTGAAGCTTCATGCCACATGTTTATAATGTATGTTCACATTCTATATTTTTGCTAAAGATTTATGTTTTGTGTTTATAATTGTATTATTAATATGCATTCTTGTTGACAATTCATATTGCATGTTTATAAAATACATTTATTCTCACTGCTGCTCAGCATTCTTACTGTATGGTGGTATATGCATTCTTGTGGAAGAAGCAGATTTATTATTCATTTATATGTTTTATTTATTTAAACGCTCATACTCCCCATTGTTACTTAATATTTATAGTGTAATTATACTATATAAATACTATAAAACACACTTTCTTACAGAAGATTTATTCTGCAAGTTAATAATGCATATTAATATGCCACTTTCTTAATTAAAATACATGCATCATTTCATACATTATAATATGCAATTTTAATAAGCATTATTATACTGCTTGTTGAAAATATACTAAATGTAATAATGTTCCTGTTATTGGTAAGTATATTAATATGCAATTTTACCTTACCTTATTTTTACATTTTCTACTGCATGTACATAATCCATATTCATACTCTGCATTTCTATGACATGTTGATACTGTATGATCATAATGCACATTCATGATAACATTTATACTACATGTTCGTAATGATCTTTATGCTTCATATTTTTGCTTAAAATTCGTACAGCATGTATATGTCATACATGTTGGTTAACAATTCCTGCTGCATGTTTATAATGTACATAAAATCCGATAATGCACATGAATTGCCAATTTAGTGTTTTGGCGAGTCATGTGTGATATGCTGCAAGTGCAGGTTGATTATGCATATTAATATTCCACATTCTCAGTAAATATTTATACTGTATTCTTGCGCTGCATATTGATTATGAACATTCCCACATTCTTATAATGCATATTGCATTTTAAAAGTGCATGTTCATGTTTTACACTCTTGCTACACGATCGACTGTAAAACAGCACACTTAAACTCTGCCTTCATCTTAAAGATTTGTGCTGCAAATTTATTCTCTGCCTGAATGTGCAGTAGAGGGACACAAGACTGACACAGGACTGTTTTAGTTCATGTCATTTGCATGTTGTCACTAAAAAGCAAAAACAACACATTTATAGGAGAAAGAAAAAACTTTAAATGGAAGTCACTTTCAAAAGATTGCACTCCTGCTTATCCATTCACCCTAAAATTTCGGCACAATGAAAAACATTTACACTACCAGAATCAAATTATGTTGAAAAATTGCAGATCAGGAGATGCTACAGGATAATATAATATAGCGGTATGTATTAGGGCTGGGCGATATGGCTCTAAAATAATGTCACGATATTTCAGTTTTTTTGCGAAACGATATACCTGGCGATATAGGAAAACTAAATCGTATAGCATTTATTTCAGGATTATAGTATAATAGTATAGCAGTATAATCATAATGTGGCAAAATAAATAATTTAGCATAAAATAATATAATGCAGCAAATAATATTGCAGAATATTTAGTGCATGCATATAAACTGCTAACTAAAACAATTATACAATAAATACACCTAAGGCTTCACAGTAAATAATAGACTACTTTTAAGACAGAATAGCCCTATTATCACAATATGGATTTTTAATATCATAATATTTCTGTCACGATATATTGTATACGATATAATATTGCCCACCCCTAGTATGTATATACTGTTAATACTACTTATTTTGACCAGATTTGACCAGTATACATGTCAGTGATTCAACCTTTAATTATAATAATAATGCATTCCATATATCCAATATTAAACTAAACTATATTATATAACATATGACAATATATACAAAACAGTAACAATAAGTGAACAATTTATCATGCAGCCTTTGATGTATATGTAACTGATATCATAGTATATGATATATTTTATTTATGTACATCTTCTGTGCAGGCTTCTATGGGCGACCATGGTCCATGGAGCAGAGGAAAGTGCTGTTTGAGTGGTAAGTATGGAGAATATGTGACATCTCACATCATCATACTAAACTACATACACAATACTACTGCTTTGAATTAGGTGAACATTTGTGGGAATATATACATTTAAATTGGATCTTTGTATTTTTTAACTTTAGTTAAATAAAAAAGAAGGCAGAATACAAAATCATATCTTACATTTTATTCACCTGACCATTAAATATGAAGAATAAGTAAACATTACTTAAATTTTCCTCAAATTATTTAAGTAAATTCAACATATCCAGTTTTGCAGTGTACAACATGCCATTAAAACACAAAATATAACCAAACAGCATTTTATAAGAATATTTTTGTTACATTGCTTCATGTTATATGTGTTTTAATTAGATGTCAGTAGAGCACAGACTGTAGTTTCTGTAGAAGGGGATGTTAAATGACGACTGCAGTAAAAAGCCTAGGTGCTGGTGCCAGTGAGGCTTCAGTGATCTGCAGTTTTGTACACAACACACAACCATTAACCCTCATAGGAAGCAGCGATACAGAATTTCTTCATTTCCCCTGGGTGAGGGTGGTAATTGATAAAGTGATGATTACAGTGGTGATGTAAGCAGTTAGATGATAATTGGACAGACTTAAGTGAAAAGGAAAGCTGTAGAGTGATGAAGAGAAAGAGAAGGAAGAGATCTGTGAGAGGAGGTATGTTGGAGTTGGAGGATTTAATATTCACTGCCATGCCAAGTAAGATGCTAGGATTTTGCTCTACTGTGCTCACAGCAGTGAAACAACAAAGAACAGCTGCTCTGCAGTCAGAATCTATACTATACTTTGGGGTATAGTTATACAACATACAGTAATACTTCACAAACAGTGTATAGGACTGTGTATAAGACAGTGTTTATTAACTAAATTTAGTGTAATGTGATTAACATTGATTTTGTCTGTACAGTGAAATCTGTATAATGATTAGGATATACATATTAGGCAGCAAGTGAACAGTTAGTTATTGATGTGATGCTCATTAAGCTCCATTGGCTACCAGTTGATGCTCGCATCAAATTCAAAGCTCTTACAATCACCTACAAGGTGATGACAGAACAGCTCCTTCCTACCTGCACTGATCACTCCTGAAGGCTTACGCTACCTCCCGGCCGCTGCGCTCCTCCAATGGACGTCGCCTCGACTTTACCAAACAAACATTCACACAAAGCAATCCAGACTGTTCTCATACAGAGTTCCCCAATAGTGGAACAGACTACCTTCCACTACCAGATCAGGAGAATCTCTCACTATCTTTAATAAACTCCTGAAGACAGAGCTCTTCAAAGAGCACTTACTCTCTTAACACCTCTAACACACTAACTACCTTCTACTACCAGATCAGGAGAATCTCTCGCTATCTTTAATAAACTCCTCAAGACAGAGCTCTTCAGGGAGCACTTACTCTCCTAACACCTCTAACACACTAACTACTTCTAACCTCATTTCCTTCTTCCTCTCCCTCACTCCTCTATCCCATTATTTCCTTTTGACCTCCTTCAAACTCTATCTAAAGAGGTTTTTACCTTTAAACTTCTATTACTTTTGTACGTGACTATTGTATGTTGCTTTGGACAAAAGCATCTGCCAAGTGTAATGTATTGTAATGTAAAATGTAATCATGTGTTGGAAGCTGAAAAAATGTGCAAGCTTAAGAATCTGAGCCTTTTTTTTTACTAGGGCTAAATTTGTTGTCTGGACTACTAATTCTCTCAAACATATTCGATGTAAAAAAAGTAGGGTTGTGGGATTAAATCTGTTTATATCGTTATCGTGATATGTGTTTTTACAATAAACTTATCAAAAGTGATGAATTTTGAATTACAGCCAAATTAAAGTGCATTACCCATCTGCTGCAATAGTGTACTCACATAAAGTTACAAAGCTGGAGGCAGAGCGAGGTAGAGTTGGGTAGATTAAGGTAAAGCGAAGTTGAGCAACAAAGAGGTCCACAGTGAGCAGACACACCTAACTACTTTGTAGTGCAGCCAAGTCAAGAGCCAAAAACACTTTGAGGAGGTTTATTTAATGTGGATCTGAATTTATCATATTCACATCAATATCTTGATACTCATGCAAGTGTCCCAATACTTTTGTCCATATAGTGTCCCTCAGGACACCTTTAGTTTTAGTTGTAGAATAAATTAAATCTCATATTTAGCACATCCTTTAAATCCACAGTTTCAAAAATACTCAAACCAGCCCTTCAGACACCAAAAACGATGTCAAAGTCAAAATCAATGATGGTCTAATATTTTTCCACATTTTTTTTTGATAATATAAACAATGCTTGAATCTGCTGGCCTGCTTCTGCACAATTTTATGGTGCACATGATTAGCTGATTATATAAATGCATGACCGATCTGGTGTCCAGGTCTTCCTAATGATTTGCACTGTGAGTGTACAGTCTGTGCGTGTGTGTGTGTGTAATTAGTCAGCAAAGAGCACACACGTGTAGGACACCATCTGCACAGGAAGAGAGGAGATGAGAGAATGCCCTACCCACTCAGTAGGGGAGAGGAGTAGAGAGAGGACACAGGGCACAGGTCCAGATAAGAGATGGATGAAGGGATTAATAGTAAAAGAGGAAAAAAACGGAGTGTGAGAGAGGTGGGGTGGGAGGTCGTGGGTGGGGAGGTGAGTATTTTTACACATTTGACTTAGGCTGAGAGATCCCGCAGATGCGCAGGATGAGAGGGGGATATAGATGTGTAGGTGAGGTGTATTTACAGGTAATACAGAATGAAATACAGCAGTTGAGTAGGGAATGAGTGATTTGAGTGGGAATGAGAGAAAGAGATTGAGAGAATTTAAGGCTTGGATGGAGGTTGGATAAAACAATGTGCTTGCTGTGCTGTTTTCATGTGGTTGGTGAGTGGTCAGCCCTTGGGAGGCGTGTTTTAATATTTCAAAACAACAAAAACTTAACCTCAGTGTATTTTTGGTATATGTCTTTGCTTCTCATTACTGACACTTGCATACACACACACACACACACATACTGTCTGAGCAGCACTTACAAACATATCTAGACTTGACAGTATGCTAATTTTGTGATTAATTAGTATAATCATGCGACACTTTTCTAATATATGGTATATGATAGATATAGCCAGTACTATTATTAAAAAAGGTCTCCTATTATGGATTTAGAAGAATAAAGGAGTCTATAAACATCCAGTTTACACTTACAGTATCTCATAAAAGTGAGTACATCCCTCACATTTTTTGCAAAAATATTATTATACCGTATCATGGGACAATGCTGAAGATATGACACTTTGGTACAATATGAAGTATTGTACAGTCTAGAGCTTGTATAATAATGTTAATTTACTGTGCCCTCAAAGTTAAAGGCCTGTTAAATGTAGTGCTTTGGGTACAGTTTTCTCATAATGGACACTGCATAATCAATATGGCACTTAATGACAAGAAAATGTGAGAAACAGAATTGGCCACAAAGATGGCCTAAGCTATAGAAAGTTTGCTAATACCCTAAAACTGGGATACAGCATGACACTGTAATAGAAGAGCCTCTTCTGAAGCTGATGCACAAAAAAGCCTGCAATTAGTTAGACAAGCAGTCCAAGAGCATGGATTACTTAAACCATGTCCTATAGTCCTACGAGTTATAGTCCCTTAATTAAAAGCTACAAAGGGACAGGTAGACACAGTAAGTCTGTTTTCTGTCTATTCATTTCTCAAATTGGGTTTGTATTGATCAGTAATTTACGCCCTTGTCCTGAAGATTTTTTGACCTGGGCAGCACAGTCTCAGGATATTCCATGCCCTTATAACCCTGATTCAGCTGATTTAATTACTTTGTGGGCCAGACAGGGACTTTTAAGCATATTTTAACCTATTAAGTACATTTCACCATGCACTTTAAAGGACTGGACTTTATCTCCTTCCAGGAGTCTCCATTAGGTATTCTGAGGCAGGGAATACTTGAAAATGTGAAATTTATAGAAATCCTAAAAATAGACCTTTGAATGTTTCTTTGAATGTTGTTATTGTTTATTAAAATTATTGAATGTGCAAAGTAGGGCTCCAATGATTAGTTGAGATAACTGATAACATTAATTATAATAATTATTTTAACTGGAGTTCACTACAGTACACTAGAGTGCTGGGGGCTGGGGTCTATATGAAGATATATTTGAGTAGCCTCCAGCAACATCAACATATGACATGAAATATGTCTTCCATAATTTTAAGGTGAATAAAGACACATTAAACTTGTCATCAAAATGTCCTGCAAAATGAAAGAGATTAAAATAGTTTAAAATACTTTAATCTACTAAAATCTACTAAAATACTTACAAGGTGCAGTAAATCATGCATTGGACCAGGGGAAGCAGAAAAAAATGACACAACAAAAATAATTGGTGAATAATAATAATCGACAGAGAAAACTAGGTGACCAGGAAAAAAATCTTTAGTTGCATTTTTGGTACAAAGGAGAACATCTTACAATTGGTCTGGAATCTTGTAGTTCTTCCAGTTCCTTAGAGCATATACTTGGGTCTGATTCCAAATGCTTCATTGAGTCTCGCTCTTTTCCACACCGTAACTCTGTTTGCCGTCTTTCAGTGTCTTAAACTGTATTTGTATCGACCAAGTCTGTCCAATAAACATTAATTTTACTCACTTAGCTCAAGACAGTGCCAGTTAGCTGCGTTCCCACATTGGCTATAGTACTGTGGAAATACTCCAATACAGGACTTACTGTAATGATTCTCCAAATAGCACACTTCGTCTAGTGGTCTTCTTCTGGGTATAAATACAGACACACGGATCAGTTTCTAATACAGACATATCCAGCCAGGATGTCGTGAGACCGCCAGTCATAAACTCCACCATCCTCCTCAGATTCATACAGAGTGCAAATGGCCTTAGGTCAGTCTGGGAGCTGTGATATCGATCCAAGCCCCAAGCCATTCTCTGCAGGACACTTGACCCTCTCCATTATTGATGATGGAGAGCAGTGGTATAACTGCCATTATCGTCTCCCCCACTGCCTGGGCTGCTTGGGGAACAAGGAGGTGGTGTTTGTGGCATATCTGTTTTTCTACAGGTTTATGTGGTTGTGTATGTAGTTGTAGTTTCAAAGCATTTATTAAATTATTTTTGTTACTATATACCATGTGATTTGGTTGTATAATCTCTAGAAGTGTAATAAAATATGGTTATATAGAGGTACCACAAAAAGCGCAGTTTAGATTCTAAATTTTTGGTTTACATGTAAAGACTTTTCAATTTAAAGTTTTATGCTTTGTTGTGTTTAAACCCCACCCTCTAGATAGCAGTGATTTACTGTGTTTAGAATACATTAAAAAAAACTTTTTTTACACAGATTTTATAAGACTTTTCCGCTGTGTGGAACATCACCATCAAGGAATAACACGCAGCCGCGCGGAGCCAAAGGCTGGTCTAGCTCTGTGCTGCCTGGAGAGAAATCAGAACACCTCCTGCTGCCGTTTCTACTGTATGAGTGTTTTTATCCAAAAAAATAGAGCAGTAACTAAAACCTTTTTAAATAAAGTAATACTGTAGCTTGAAGGATGATTTGAATGATGATTATTTTTTGACTGGAGATAGAAGGGAATTATGGCGGATTTAAATACGGCAGTGCCTCTAATGGCTTCAGGAATCACATATAGTAAATTTATATTAAACTTGTGTTTTACTTCTGCAATAGAGCTTTTGAGAAATCTCTTTAAATTTATAGTGTTTATGGAACTATTTAAAATATTTTTTAGACTTTGTAAAGGAAGCTGTGTTAAAGTTGTTGTTGTATCTCTTTTAAAGGCCTAATGTTGACATTTTTCTGCTGTTTTTTTCTGATAATAAAGTAAACGCAATTATAATCAAAATCTTAATTTAAAGTAATGGTGTTTTATATTATATGTACTTCTAACAGTACATTAAGTTATAAACCTATATTAAAGCCCAGTCATGCAAAAAATAATAAAGAAAATAAAATAAAATACTGTGATATACCGTGAAACAGTCAAAAAATTAAAAAATACTGTGATATGCATTTTGGTGACATTTTGTGTCCATTTTAATTTCAACCATCACAATATATCTCCTGCCTTACAGTTCATGATATTTTGTGATATATTGAATTGTATCTCCTGTATTGTGAAACATTTTTTTATATCGGCAGGTTCTTGCTAAAACTCAGGCATGATTTTCTCCATAAAAAAGGGCTGCTAAAGCCCTGCTCGAACGAGATTAGTTTCTCAGGGGGACGTATGTGAAAAATATTTCACACTTCTACTCAGTGATAAAACTCTTGCTTCTGGAGGACAGTTGAAAAAAACAGGAGGACCAGTGAGTTTTTGGGCGTTTTTTTTTGGACGTCTGAGAAAAACACGTACATGGTCGTTCTAGACGGAAATAGAATCACAGAGGACCCTCCTATAAAAGAGAAAATTACCCCAGGACCCCCTGAGAAACTTATTCTGTTGGAATAGGGCTTAATAGAACTAGAAGCCACCCATGAACCTATGTACAATACAACAAGGACACGAAAATGCTGTTTCCTCTGAGAGAGAGAAGCCGCTGTGTGTGCATGCGCCGCCATCTTGGAACATATGATCTGGTGTTATTACTTTTTTACTGCAACGAGTGGCAGCTTATAAACCGTCAGATGTCTAGAAACTATTAGCCCTCTAATTATAACTATTTTTGTTAAAGTATATCATTGTCATTTTAAAGTGTACAATATGGCTTTTTGAGCCACAGATATATCAATATTCTAATATTGCAATAACACCCTTTTAAAGCACATAAATATATTTTTAATTCTTTAAAATATTTAAACATTTGGAATGAAAATACTGAATATCCTAAAACAATGAATTCTTATTTTCTACATTGCTAAAGAAATGATAATAAGCAATATTAAGGTCAGCAAAAATGACTGAGATCACATTTATTGTACGATTTATCGATATCATGAGCATACAGTGCATACAGTGTACATAGACTGTAACTGTTCTTATGCTGACAGTATAATAATAGAATTTTAATGAAATCCAAATAGTTTGCCTTATCTTTCTCTCTCTCTCTCTCTCTCTTTCTCTTTTCTCAGGATGCAGAGATGGGGTCTCAATACGTATCTCTATGGTCCTAAAGATGACCTGAAGCATCGGCTGCTGTGGAGGGAGGTGTATTCTGCAGATGAGGAAGGTATATGATTCATATGGCAGCTTTATTGATATATTGAAAACCAAAAGCACTGATCTTTCTGACCCTCCTGCTCTCTGTCTCTTACCCTCTGGGTAGGGCCGGGAAAATAATCTTGATATTCTTCAAATGTATGAACAATCCCGATTATGATAACGATTTTACGTTCTTAGATTAAAACTTATGTTTTTTTATTTGTAAACAAACAGAACAATTTAAAGTGATGCACAAGCTATTGTTTCCTTTATATTTAATGTAATTTTTAACGAATTGTAAACATCCACCTTCAACTTTACATGCAGATTTTATACTAAATATGGTGCAAATGTAAATATCCATGTCCTGAGTTTCTATATGTAAAGATGTAGAATCTAGATTATTCCATTTTGAAAGTTGCATTAAAACAGTAACTCAGCCCTGCCTATGAAGGGGTACTGTCTTGCTTTCTTTAGGTTTTAAATAATTGCCAGCCACAACATTTTCCCTCTAATCTCTTATCCTCCATCTAACCTCGATGCACTTAAACCCTGAATGTCTGTCAGGCATTCAGGAAGGAAACTAAACCAGACTGTCTATACTGTTGACCAACTAAGCAGTGTCTGTGTTTGATTTTCTGTCTGCACAAGAATAAAGTCGCAATCTGAACATCCAGCCTCCTGACACCTGAATCTGACTCTTGATTCTTGAAGGCTGAATTTCTAACACCTCTCTCTATCTCTCTGCGTCTCTCTCTCTTTCTTTTCTCCAGCCCAGCTGAAAGCTCTGGTGTGTGAGGCAGAGTCGCGTGGTTTAAGTTTTGTCTATGCTCTTTCTCCTGGTCAGGACATCGTCTTCTCCAGCTCCTCTGACCTCACTCTGCTGAAACGCAAACTTCGACAGGTAACCACCTTATTCCTTTTGATTGAATTTCTGGTTGCTTCATATCAAATAGTTTATGGTCGTAATGTATTTACAGTGAATGCAGCCTGAAGTAGGCGATCATAGAGTAGCTAGCTAATATGCTTACCCAACATTCCAACAGGTTATTTCATGTTATTTTGGGTGTTGTGGGACTTTATATAACTTACAGGACTGTATATCCACTGACTCTATACTCTAATGTACTGAATTTAAAACTTATGTATGTTTGGGTGGATGTTTTAAACCCAGTGCCTTTAACCATAAACACCAGTCCTTTTCTTTGGATGGTGGTAGATAGTTATATGGAACTTCAGATCACTCCCACTGTCGTTAAAGCATTATTTTGTTATTCCTACAGTTACTTATTTGTTAACTCTGAACCACAAATTTATATAAATTTTCTGATTATTATATCACAAAAAGTTTCATTAGGAAAATATTCATAATAAAGGCTAACAGATAAGTATTTAAATAACTATAAATAATAGAAATATACCTGTCGTTTTTGGGTGGAACTACGTAATTGGAGTTCTTAAAAACTTACTAGAGTGTCAGATTACTCCTAGGTTATGATCGAGTTTAAGTTCTACGTAACTTTTTAAATATGAGGTTACAAACTTCTTATACTTTAGAGTGGTTTGGGAAATGCAACCCTGTTATGTAACTATTTTTGGGTTTTGGAATTGACTTGTTTTCACAGATCTTTTTTGCTTAAGCTGTTTTTTCATTTTCAAGATAATTACAGTTAAGGGCATCTTTAAATAGTAACTGCAAATCTTTATGAAAACATCTGCGTTTTTTTCATTGAAGTAAAAATATTGATTCCAAACTTTTGAATGGTAGAATATACAGGAATCTTCACTGCAGAATAAGAAAGCCAGTTATTCCTAGCTATCACATCCATAACTGTGCACACAGCCACACACACACTTCTATACACCCACACACACAGCCCTACTTTATTTTTTAGCTTACCACTGTCCTATTAAGATCTGTCCCACTCCGACTACTTTAAAATTTGTCCCGTTTAGCTCCACAATTCCCTTAAGTGTTGCTGAAGACTGAATCTTGCTCCACTTTCTGTTGATCTTTCTCCTCCTCAACACTAGGTGGCAGAGCTGGGCTGCCAGGCGTTCGCCATCCTGTTCGACGACATCGACCACTCCATGTGCCAAGCTGACACTGAGGCCTTCTCCTCATTCGCTCACGCTCAGGTGTCTGTGGCCAATGAGATCTTCCGTTTCCTGGGGGAACCACCTGTCTTCCTCTTCTGCCCCACAGGTAGACTGATAAACCTCAGCCTCTCTGCCCTCATACAACTGAATCCAGTTCAATTTGAGGCTGAAAAAACAATAGTTTAAACTAAACTTTCACAAAAACAATGTACAAATGAAAAAACAAACTTTTAACACTATTAAATAAATAGATAATTTATTTATTATTGCATTGTCACAGTCTCTCTCTCTCTCTCTCTCTCTCTCTCTCTCTCTCTCTCTCTCTCTCTGTTCTCTGTAGAGTACTGTGGTTCTCTCTGTTCTCCCAGCGTGTCCAAGTCTCCATATCTGCTGACAGTGGGTGAAGACCTGCTGCCTGGCATCTCTGTCATCTGGACAGGCTAGTGCTTATCTAAGCGTTGTGTAAATCATAAACATCACATAACTCTGCCAACACCAACACCTGATCCCAGATCTGCATTCTCTCTATGGAACATTAGTCCAGTGTCTGTATTAACAGACAGAGTTGGATAGCGTGACTAAGCTGTTCTGAGGTCTGCATTCCTGTGGGACTTCATGGGTCCTCTGGGTCACATTGCATGGTAACAGGCAGTTAACTTGTCCAGGTGTGGGACAATATACACATGCAGAAAAAAAAAATATTACTTTTTTTATTGTGATTTAATAAAGAATTAATACAGCTATTATTAATAATTAGTAATACATTTAAGCTAAGCTAAATAATCAATAGAAAAGTGATATATTATTCTGAATTCATAAAAAACATATGAATTGTATATTACTGTGCTAGAGAAATGATGGAGTCTGTAGACAGCCAGACATTTTTGTACATGTACAACTATGAAATTAAAGTTAAGTTTTCTGAAAGACCTCTATTATACTGTTTTAAAGATGCTTTAAAATGATTTACACGTCAGTTCCCAGGTAACTATTCTCAGCTGAGAAGGTTGAGGGACAAAAAAAAACACTTAATTTAGTTTCTCATCTTTACTTTTGCTGGTTCAGGGCATTTTAAATTGTAGTCCTCTATTCCCAAGCCTTCTTCTCTAACTTTTAGGCTACATGGCCCCAATCAGTAAATACAGAATCAGATTAGCTACACCCCCAAAGCCACTGATTCAAAAACATGGCTTCTGAATGTGTATATAATAAAAAACATTCCAGTATGCGATAGTGGGGCAGTGAACCCCATTCAAACTGAATCCTGCTCAATTCTGGGATTTGAGCTCACAGCTGTCCGGCTGGTGGCTCAAACAACTGGTCAGTAGGTCACCAATACCAGACACTGCACATTTCTAAATCTCCACAAGCCATACGCTCACATTTAATTTAGTGCAGGGATGTTTAAATAATGTATTTTACAGTTTTTTATTATTATTGTATTATTTATGTATTTCTGTATAATTTATGGTGAAATTGTATTATTTATGATGAAATTGAAGAGAGACCATTTAACACATTATTTATGATGCATGAATGTATTCATTTTACATCTTTCTACAGCTTATTCAATGTCCAAGATGCATAATAATATAATAGTTTTTTTGCAGATCTGTCTCTGCAACCAGGTATATTTACATTTACAAAGTACAAAGATTTTTTTTCATAGTACTGCTTTATAGATGAAAATACACCAGTGTTGTTTTTGTAAATGGGTCGTCATACATGTACAGCCTATTAAATTTGAAAGAGTGCAATAGAAACCTTTTTCTTCTTAAGCAGAAGAAAAAATGTGAACAGAATTCTGCTGTGATTAATCTGATCATTTTGATCAAACGGATTGTCAATACTAGTATGTATGCATGGTATACTGAATCAGGTGTACATAAAACAGATGGGGCTGCATGCATGTGCAATATATCACCATATTCTATTACAGGCAAAACATATTCTTCACATTTTATTTCTTATCATTAAAAGGGAAGTGAGATTTAATACAAAAATAAAAACCTTCATCTTTACACTAAGCTTTTCAATATGGATGTTCAATGAAAGCTCATGCATTCTGATGAAATAGGCTAATGGGCTTCCCCCTCTCTCCAACAGGGAGCAAGGTGATCTCGCGGGAGCTGAGTGCTGATTCTCTGGTGGAGGTGCAGTCTGTGCTGCAGCGCCCTCCTCTGGTTTGGGACAATCTCCATGCTAATGATTACGATTCCCGTCGCGTCTTCCTGGGGCCCTTCAAGGGCCGCCCGCCCGGCCTGCAGGCCAACCTCAGGGGTCTACTGCTTAACCCGAACTGCGAGTTTGAAGCCAACTACATCCCTCTGCACACACTGGGGAGCTGGCACAAAGCAGGGAAGGAGGAGAGAGAAGGTGAGAGAAGTGAGGAAGGTAAAGAGAGGAGGAGGGAAAGTGAGAGCTTACTGGATAAGTGATAACAGGAGTGCAGAAGTCTGAGAGGAGGAGAGAGCAGGATGTGATGAAAGAGGAAGGAGTGTGAGACTGTGGGATGGTGCCAGATTGTGTGTGAAAGTGGAGATTTGATTGTGTCAAAGAGAGAAGAAATGTCATAACGGAAAGTGATGGTGGGTCAAAAGGGCAATTGCACCCAAGTGAATCTTGGAGGGACAGTGAGAAATGGGCTTGGTGAGTGAAAGCAGTGAAAGAGAGGGAGAGAGAGAGGGATGTGTAGAGAAGAAGAAGTGGTGTTTCAGGCTGTAATGAGTGCTGAAGGAGTGGGAAAGCATGAACTTCAAGGCCCTTGAGCCAGAGGTCAGTCATCATGAGTACAAAAGAGCAAGTGAGGAGTGACATAATATAATTAGCTTTTTATCTCTTGAAGCACTGAGTGGACACGACTCGCTCACACTCCCCCACACACAGCCCGCTTTGGAGTATTTCTGCACTGGTTTACTGCTCTCTCTCTCTCTGTGTTGGCTTCATTAGACTATATTTATGGTGTGCCCATTTACAGCACTTTAATTGCTTAAGGGTGCTTAAATCGGAAATACAACTAAAGATGTGATAGATATACCACTACAAACACTTAGAGGCTGCTCCCAAAACAGAGGCTGTCTCTGAGGTTGTGTATGGAAAATATCATCTAATTAAAAGCAATATAATATTAAAAGGAATAAGAGTTCATTAAAATGTGTAAGTTTTTTATATGCAAGTTGATCAAACATATTTAAGTAATGTAAAAGTGTTGTATATATTTTAATCAAGTTAACACAAACCTTTCAGTCTGACATATTCATACATTAATCATCAAAGTGATGAACCAGATCTGGCCCACAATTTATATTTTTATCCTGGCCACATAATACTATGGAAGGACTGTTTGCACTGATTAAAGAATATCATATACGATTTTTAATTCTACCAGTGGTATGGTCTCATTAACTCATATTTGTTTCCGTTATGCTATCAATACAGTTTAAGTTGAGCCTCAAAAATATTTATACATGTGACTATGTCTTTCTTCAATAATTCTTTGATTAATTTTTGTTTTGTTCACATCTGAATGTTAGAACTCCCTCTATCACATGGGAACTGGGAGGATTTGGTGGGAGGTGATCTTATGATGTCCTTACATTTGATGAACAGCAGTTAGAAAGTTGTGCCACTTTTGAACTGTTCTTCACATTGTTTCGCAGATGTAGAGTGGTGCAGCTGAATAAGTGCTACAGAAAAAAAAAAAATAGTCCCATAGTAATTGCTTACTATTTTATAAATGTCCCATTATGTACGTAAACACTGTTCATTTTTGTGTGTGTGTATTTTAGGTGAAGGACATATGTACTGCCCAGACCGAGCTCTTTCTGCTGCACTACAGGACTGGATGAATGAACTGAGTCAGCCTTTACAGCCTGGTACTGACATGCCTACATGTATTTAACACCTAAACTAAGCCTTTTATAGTTACAAATTCCCAAAAATAACTGTCATAAACAACATCATGCCATTTTAAGAAGAGCACTTGCTTATTACTACAGAAACACATAATATTATAGCAATATGTATATTTTTGTTGTTTTTTATAACTATTTTAGTATAAAAATCATCAAAACTAATCATACCATCATGGTCAAAGCTGCTGGAAAGCTGCTTTCACTAATTAATTATTGTTGTTAATATATATTTGTATATATTTTATTATGCAGTATTTAGTCTGTAGAAAATGGGTGTCTGACTTACTTAGTCTTGGTTTTAGAGGCAGAGAAAAGTGCTTCTGCTTTTTCTCACACACATTGAAACACTCTCAGCAGGCCTTTGACCACTTTGTGACTGTGGACCAAAGCACTTTTGAAGTTTCTTTACTCAGCGGCTATCTTCACAATACCCCTAGGCACACATTTCTTTTACTGTAGAGAGGCCTATAAACCTGCAAACAGAAAATACTAAAATAGAAAACCACTGGGGATAAAACAGAGTTATTTGGCTCAAATAACAATTAAAATTGTTTTTTTAGGTATTTCTGGCTACTCTGCAATTCTCCACCCCGTCAGCATGGCATTTTATAATAAGGCTGCAGCATTACAAGCTATTCCATCCAGTAAAGTGTCTCCTTTTCCTTTAACAATGTCTCTGTCATATCCTGTTAATTACATTAGCCTGTAAATTACGCATGCTTTTCTGCACCTTAAATATGTACCTGGTTTTAATACCACATTTCAAAGTGACCCAAATTGGAGTTGACAATGTCAGATTTAGTTTGTTTTTGTCGTTAAGGCTTCCACACAGATAACACATCAAAAAGATTAAATTTGGGACATTTTTACTTTTTAAATTGTTTAAATTGAGCCTTAGAGTTTACAATCTCTGATTTTGGTCACTAACAGCATATTTATTTTGTAAAATTGTCTCAAAGCATCATTGTGACACATTTTTACCATAAAATATTAGCTTTGAAATCACACTGATGCTCCACTAACATGAAATAAAGAATGACGTGTCTAGCATTACTGCTGGGGGCTTAGCTTATTAGAAAATGCACTATAATTGTGACTTTGGCAAAATGGGAAAGACAGTATTTACATGAATTAGTCATATTTGTGTAAAATCCTGTAATATTACTCTACCACCCTAGTCCACATGCTTCTTACCCCTTCAGTGACAGTTCTGTGTTTCTCAGCTTGTAAGTTGCATGTGTAAAGCATGTCCTTTAGGGATGGCTCAAATTACATATTACACCTCTGATGGTAGGGGAGCCCAATTGCAATTTTAGACTGCTTTAAGTGGGAATTACATACTTAAGTATTTCTGCTTCATGTCTAAATGAAACTTTTCGTTACCTCTCTCAGGTCGGCAGATCAGACCTACAGAGCACAGGTCTTCTGCCCACTCCACCAAACACAAACCTTCTGAAAGCTCAGACAATCAGTACGGTGCCCATTCCAGACCCTCCTGCACAGCGGGGCCTCTCCCTGCCTGCTCCTCTCAACATCGCAAACCCACTGCTGCTGGGAGGGAGGGCGGGGCTGGGCCTTTGCGGAGTGAGGAGCGGGCCAATGGGGGCCACAGCCGGGAGAAGGTGCAGGGAAAGGCTCTGTGTGCTGGTAAGGGTCCTTTGAACGAGGTGCAGGTGCGACTGCTGGTGGGCCTGTACTACTTACCCCATGAACACGGCCCACCAGCCCAGAGCCTGCTGCAGGACCTCACCTGGCTCAAAGCCAACTGCAACTTCGTCAGTGCCAATGGCAATGGCAAGAAGACCCAGCCTCAGAAGGTAAATGCTGTATATATAAAGTGTATGTGTATCAATTAGACAGGCATGACGTGATATCGACATTGGCCCGATATCTGGATTTGGCCGATGTTTTAAAACAATACTTACTGATATATTTATTTTATACTGGAAAAAAATGTGATGGTGGCTATTCTAATACAATTGGCTAATACTGTCCAAACAATGTAAAAATACCTTTCATGTTATTGCTTGCATACAGCTGGATAAAAGCAATATATATATATTTTTTTATATATATAAGTTATGCCGGGGTGTCCAGTCTCTCTGTAAGTTATAAATGTGTATATTCTCATCGTCATCAGATATATACATGCATAATATCAGATATCATCATTGACCCAGTATATCCATATCACACATATTAATCCTTAATATGAATGATAATTTCATTAAATGCGACCTTAAACTACAAATGCTACCTTAAAGTATGTGTGATTTATATCAGAATCATATCTGGCAGAATACAAAAAAACATATTTAATTTGTAATCTGAGAAACATTATTCATTAATTTCAATTATATGTACTCTACAGGAACAGAATATTTGGATGTAATGTAATCATTGTGAATTTACTGGTAGTCTATCGTTTGTATTTATATGGAAAATAACCCTATCTAATATTGCCCTATTGCTGTTCTTCTCTCTTTCTCAGGTGGAGGAGTGGCGAGCCAGGGCGGGGCGGTTTCTAGCAGCGTGTGATGAGATTGCAGCGCTGCATGGCAGTGTGGTGAACAGCGTGAACAGGGCTGTGCTATATGATCTTTACCCCTACGTATGGGACCTGAGGAACACCATGCTGGTAGCCAAGGCCTTCATCAGCTGGCTGGGTGAGAGAAAAAGAGAGTGAGAGAGAGAGAAAGATAGACTGGCAAGTTTAACAAAATATTACAATTATATTACTACAATGAGGAAAATGCAGTGATAAACTGCTATACATTTTTTCAATGCAATGTCTTTTACATATTAAGCATATAAGGGTGTGGAGGATCATTGGGGTGGAGCTTGTAGGTTTGAAGGTGGAATCCTAGGTGTTTAAAGGGAGACTGTCATAGAGAGAGCGAGAGAAAGAATTAGAAATAGATAGGCTGTCAAGATTAACTGTAGGACTATTATTGGATGGAAAAAAACAGCTTAAATTGCTATAGATTTGCAATCTATATTTTCACCAGAAGTCAATAATGCAACATAATGATTTTAATTATATCCTTTTTGTGTCCAGGATTTTAGTAAAATACATTTTACTGGGAAGATATAAGCTACCACTAGTAGATATAGTATGTATGGGAAATAAACAGATTGACTTTTCCCTTTTGCATCAAGCAGCAAAAAATATATTTTAAGTGTATTACATAACATTGTGCATACTGAGGTCTGAATATTAATACTGCACACATTTAGATGGCATGCTGAAATTATGTACCAGTATGTTAATATATAATATATATCCTTCTCATTTTCTTTTGTGCCTCTTTTACTTTCTCAATTTCATTACTTTTTCTCTCTTACTTTTTCTTCAGAGGGGCGTGTGATGAGTGAAAGTTCTTCACTGGGTTCCTGGAAGAACTGCTTCCACTGTAAGTAAAGCTTCTGTTTGATTTTCACATCCATTTTACATGAGCCTTCACCGCAGAGACTGAGGAGCTTTTTTTCAACAGGGTGTGGAGCATCATCAGGGGCGGAGCTTGTAGGCGTGGAGGCAGAGCCCTGGGTGTTTAAAGGGGGACTTTCTGGAGAAGTACAGGTAGGAATAACATGGTATGATAACTGTTTATTTGGCTGATAGGGACATGTGTACTATTTTATTGTATAGTCATCTCAATTAATATTTCTTATGTTTAATTTTCTCGTATGCTTTATTAAAATGATCAGTGCTGTTGTTGCGTTTTTTTTATATGCAAAAAAACAGAACCTGCACTAACAGTGAGATTCAAAAGCCCATGGTGATATTTACAGTATATTTTCTCTGGTCAGAAATTAGCTTAAATTGTTAAAGGGTTAAGTAAACATAATTGAAGACTCTTAAAGAATAAGTCCTGGAACTTATGTAGGGTTAATCTCACTTGTTTATACCTTCCGTCTGTTGTATGTGTTTGTGTTTGTAGATGCTTCTCCCTGTGGGCACCAGCAGTGAGCTGTTTAGTCACCCTCCTCCACTCTTCCCCACCTCTCGCCTCTACAACATACGGCCCTTCCAGCACAAAGACAAGGTGAGGTACAGTACATGCATTTACACACATTGACTTCTATAAATATACTTACATACCATTCTTCCCTCTTAAAATAGAAAGTAAAATAATATTTCCTCTACAAATATTTGTCTGTCAATTTATCACTATTGACAACAGGGAATAAAAGTGTTTTTTCTATAGCATTACTCAAAGAACCATGTCGTTAGGCCCTATGTTGCTCCACAGCCTACAATTAGGCACTCTATAAATCATACTAATAGATCAGATTGTCTCTTAGTCAAGAGTCAAGAATTCTTTAAAAGGGATCTGAGATCTACTGAGATTCCCTTTGGCAGTTGTATGTATAATCTCAGTTATGCCATTTTAAAAATCACAGTAAAACAGTAATTTAAATAATCAAATTAATTTGATTAACCTCCCAGCCCTACATATAACTATAAGAAAATGCATTTCTTTTTTTAAAGCAAACTTTCTTCAGAATCAAATGTAAGCACATGGGACTGTTTAATTTGATCGAGCTTAAAACATTTTTAATTTTTAAATGTAATTCACTTCAATTACAATAAATACACATTATCAATGCAAACAAATATAAATGTACAAGTTTTGTTAGACTTGAAAAGTAGAGGAATACAGGTTTCCCTAACCTTAACAATATACCTTACTCTTTATCCTTTTCCTAACTTGTAACAAAACTTTCTTTAGGATCAGATCTAAGAATCGATTTGAATGAGTTTGGGTTAACATTCATTCTGGGAGTTTCAAGACTCAAGTAGTGATTGTCTGTTGGGACAATTGATATAATCTGTATTTCAGAATGTAAGGCACCTTGCGGGCATGACAGAAACGTACATGATTTGATTAATCGTTGCTTTGATGTGCTGCAATCATTGCATGTATTAGTTTAGTTCCACCCTGTTAAAAACTATGTATTTTGTGTGAAACACAAACTTTGGAAAGGCTTTAGAAAGTGTCAACATTGATGTTTTGCTATAAACCCTGACTAAATTATTTATTAGCATGTTTTATTCTGTTTTTGTCTTCTGCTCCACTAGGTGGAGCTGTACCGCATGGTGCGCCAGCTGCATCAGAGGGCTAAAGGTGCTCAGGACTCCGCAATGGCCCATCCAGACTTCATTGGTGACAGGTTATACCGGTTCCCATTCAGAATGCTTTAATGAAGAATAACACAGTTTACCTTCCCCTCTGACCCTCCCGACTTCACCAGACCCAGCATCTGGGCAGTTAATAGTTTAGTTGTGTGAAATCATGTGTTTGTGTGTTTGTGTTTATGTGTCTTCAGATGCCTGGGTGCCTCGCTGGCCCTCTGCCCGGAGTACAGCTTTGTTCTGGAGGATGAGCTGGGTGTGTGTGGGTGTGCGGTTGGCATCTTGGACGTGCGCTCCTTTGCCAAGCGATGTCAGGCCACCTGGCTGCCTGCTATGAGGGATAAATACCCCACGCGTCCGCATGGAGCCAACGGACACGCCGCCACAAAGGTCAGGGTTTCAGTCAGGAGAAATCAGGACAACTTAATGTGCAGAAATTATTTGCATATTTGTTTTAATCCTGTTTTTAACCATGTTCTTATAATATATATGCAAATCATTTATATCAGTTAATTAGTAATTGATAATTAGCTACTGGATAATGAAGTAGTTTCACAGACTGGGATTGGGCCTAGTTTTGTACTACACAGCGTTCTGAATGGAGATTTTCCATTGAAAGGAAATATATATATATATATATATATTCTATGACTAGGATTGATCCATGTCTGGGAGTACTAATGGGAGTTTAAGTAGAGTAGTGTAGACAGTTCCTTTTTTTTGTATAAAAATACATAAAATGCTATAAAATGTTTACTATTCCTGCTTTCTTCTCTGAGTGGATTTATATTTCTGCTGTGTGACTGTAGGAGGCACTGCTGTGTTTTCATGAGGAGCAGGATTACCCAGACTCCCTGCTGTACCACTTCCCCTCCCAGCTCCGCCTGGAGGCGCTGCCTGAACTGGTGGACTGCAGCATCAGCAGAAGCCTCCTCACCTCCCTGCTCACAGCACTCAAAGCCAACGGTGAGAAAGAGAGGGAGATTTGTGCACTGTATGTTAAAATACTCCTTCAAATGTGCATTCAACTGCTTTAAGTTGCACCCTTTGCTGACACACATGTGCAAATGCCCACACACACATATACAGCTTGTCTAGTGGAGAGAATAGGGTTCTTTTGAGCAGAGCTAGAGGTCTACAAAGAAAAAACTATGAATGCAGCCTTTGAATCCAGACTTTAACCCACCATGCAGTAAACGCACACACAAATACATACTTGTGAGCACACACACACACACACACAGTGAGAACATGTGTCCAGAGCAGTGGGCAGTCTTCACTGCAGTGTGGTATTCAGGGCATGACAGATGTTGCTATACTCTTTAGATGCTGATTTATCTTTTTCCATCTCCATAGTATTGATGGTCCAATTTAGCCCAATAACAACTCTTCTGCTCTGTCTCTTTCTCTGTAGGTTCTCAGGGTGTGTTCTGTGAAGTGCATCCCACAGACCGCCTGAGGCTGGAGTTTCTCACTAAGCTGGGCTTTCTAGAGATCCTGCGGGGGGAAGCGCGCTCCACAGAAGGGCTCATACTGGGCAGACTGCTCTAGAGCCTTATCAGCACATGAATGACCACCAAGGACCTACATGGACTTTTCTGGAAAAGATATAGAGCAAGTTTATTAAAGGGAATTCAGGGCTTAAAGGAATATGGTAGCATTTAAAATTATTATAAAATTAGACAATGAATCTGGGAGTTTTTTGAGCATTTCAATTGTACACCACGCATACAGTAGGAACAGCTACGATTAAAAAACAGTGTACAGAAAAACATTTATTTAAGTAAAGAAATCACATTTGAGAACAAATTTTACACATTGTTAGTTATCTTGATATTGAGTGAAGTATTTCTGTTAAGGCCTATTTTACACATCTTGGCACAGCATGTGTGTTTTGGAACATCTTGCTTTTAATTCCAGTGTCCAGAGTTGGAGCCACAGCAATGTATTCTACACACAGAACACTGCATGTTCAGAATAAGCATACATCTTATGCAAAATGCTGCACACAAATACCCATTCAGCCATAATATTAAGCTACCTGTCTAATAATGCTGCCAAAATAGCTCAGCGTCATTGATGCATAGAGTCGAGAGGACCTCGGAAAGTGTCCTGTAGTATGTGGCACCAAGATATTAGCAGCAGATGTGAGATTTGGCCTTGGGAAAGAGCCTTGGGTGTTAAAGCTGAAGAAATACTGCACTCATTTTCGGGATTAGCTAACAGTGAAATAGCTGCATTGGTGGTGGTCAACATGATTCATTTGCACAATGCTGCTTAATACCACCTTCTTCCTGTACTGATATAAGGGATTCAATCATTGAAAGCCTGCATAAGATTTAGACAAGCTTGAACATCTTTTCCAGAACAGTCTGTTTAGAGTCTCCCTACTGGACTGAGTAGAAGCGTTAAGCTTTGCTTTGTTCAGGATGGTGTTGGGGCAGCTATTGCAGCTATGAGAGTTCCCATCAGCCCTCTCTGTTTACTAGGGCCAGAGTTCCTAAAGACTCTTGACAGTAAGAGTGCTGATCTACTCAGCCAGTCTGGGTTGGTTATGCTTACTGTATTTTTGGCATTATATGGTGCACTGTATAATAAGGTGCTCTATCAATGAGCGTCTATATTCCGGTCTATTTTATACATAAAGCGCAGCGGATTATAAGGCACATTTTAAAAAAACACTGTAAGGAACTTCTAATTCAGCAGGTCTTACCGCTGGGCGGTGGTGGGGTTAGTTAACTAAGCTAAGTAAAGCTAAACTAAGTAAACAAAACTGTAAAGTCAAACGAGCGCCGAATGTAAATCTACACAGGAAATTAAAGGATTTAAAGTTAGCCTTATAGTGCGGAAAATACAGTAATCATACCATGAAGGGATAATAATTGTGGGTCTGAGGTTTCTCTTGCTAAAAAGATGGTGATAAATACACTCAGCATCAAAAAATATATAGTTGCACCCAGAAGGAATCAACAGACTAGGAATAAACTTGGTTGGTAGCTTGTACAGATTTGTACGAAGCCAGATCACCTTTGGTCTACATTACAGGCACTTTGTACGCCCAATGTTACATTAATAAGTGCTAATAAATAAGCACTTAAATGCTAGTGCACATACTGTTGCTATCTCAAGAGCTTGCCTTAAAGACACAGATACTTTTCATTTACCAGCTGTATCGTCAGACCTATCTCTGCATTCAACACCCTAAGCTAATAAACCTGCTTGAGACTGATTAATGTAGGACACCATTAGGAACCTCTACAACTTCATGCTGAGACATGTTTCGTTACACATGCGTTACACAGCCCTCTGTATATGTAGCTCAGTAAATCTTTATCTTTATCTTCAATAGCATTGCAAACTAACATATCCTTTTGAGTGCAACCATTTTTTTTATATTGAGTGTAAGGGTCTAGTTGTAGCTGTGCTAAGCAATTTCTTCCTATATGGTGCAATGAAACAATAGAAGCCATATCGCCCCCTGTGCTTCCTGTTATATTGTATTGCAGTCTGTCGGAATATCAACATAATTTTTCTAAACATTAGAGCTCATTATGAATTATTTAACATATCAGCTAATGGATTTGTTGTATAACTGCAGGATTAGCATTAAAACTACTGTACTGCGCTAACTTTTCCAGAGATGTCGGAGCATACTTATTATATGTTAGTAGGAACAAATCTGTGAACCCACACTAGCCCTTCAATGCATAGACCAGTATCCTGCTGGATATTCTTCTGCCAGGAACTTATCTACAATGTAATAAAATAGAAATCTGGTCAGTAATCAGCACTTCTGCTCAAGGTTCTTTATGAACATCTCCCCCTGATCACTCCATCATAACCCAGTTACTCAGTTTGATTTAATTGAGTTCTCTTTCTTCTGTTGGTTTCTTCACTGAAGCAGCACTTCTTCCACTGGATCACTCTACTCGTAGTAGCTTTGGCGGTAATGATGTGTAGCTTGTTCTGAGTGGCCGCAAGCTTGTGTGTTGGAACCGTTGATCATTTTCGAAGACTAAAGCACAATAGCTAGGTTGTTGTAGATGATGACTACGTTGTGGTAGGAGAGACAACAGTTAACTGTGTTTACATGCACACAAGTGGTTCCATATTGGTATAACCAAGACGCAGCTGATAGATCAGCTCTAACAGCTGGGTATAACTGTCATAGTGTGAGTCTAGTTTGATTAAAGAATGATTAAAGAGCTGTCTGAGGTAGATTCTGGACTACCCAACATTTTAATGATTTTCCATTCTAAGGAAAAAAATAATTGAATAGGCTAAATCCCATTTTGGGAAATTCTAATTCTAGTAAATATGCTTTTTTTTTTAACTAAGCATTTTAGAGGTTGGCCTTCTGACTGTAATGGTAAGAAAAAAATTAAGAACAGATTTTCTTAAGAATACCAGTTTTTCTTATCTTTTCACTTTAAGTTAAGAAGATTGGGCCTGATTTCCCAGTAATAGTCTACATTAGATTTGTGTTGTACTTCACACAATCACAATTGTTTGCAGCTCTGTTCTTATATTGATAAATCCCACTGTCCTCTTAAATGTAACAAATCCTAATAAGAAAGCATTCATAAGTGACAGAATCTTTGTGAATAGTCTGAGTTTTAAGGAGATATTTCTTCATAAGAATGGCTCACTGTTTTTAAATTAATTTAAAAAAAAGTCTTAAAGGGGACATATTAAACCTCTTTTTAAACAAGATAAAATAGGTCTACGGATCTTTGCACAAAATCACTCTCGCATACAGAGATATCATCAGCTCTATTCTGTGTCAGTTTCAGTCCCTTTCAGAACGAGCTGTTTAAGGGCTTTTCCTGTAGCCATAAGGCTTGGCTTCTTATGCATGGGTGCTTATAAAACCAGCAGACCGAAATAGCAGATCTTTAACTGATCTAGTGGGTGGGGCTCTGGTGTGTGTTGACGGGTGAGGTTTGGTGCAAGGGTGGTTCTATGCAATTTTCCTGATCATGACGTCACAATAAGAGAGCCATCCAAACGATTCATAGAAGCATATGGTTACTGACACCTGACAAACTCTTTCAGCTTATGCACAAAAAACTGATGGGATTTTGAGCTAGGAGTGTTTATAGGGGCAGTTGAGACTCAAGTGCTCTCAAGAGCTCTCAATGTTCTCAAGAGCTTCTTTGTGATTTTTATTATGTAACCATTTGTAATGTAACCTTTTATGCCACATTTCACTGTTTATCATACACAGTGTGAGACATATTTTAAATCTGTTCAGTGGAAAACAAAGTGATTTTTTGTACTGTTCTAATTTAGAACAGTACTTCAAAAATATCTCTATTTTAATCCCTGGTAACATTAATTCTAGTTATTTAAAACTTTAAGTTCAGATCCTGCTATTTTCCTTAATAATATTATTTTAAAGATATTTTAAAAATCTAAAAATATTTTTTTCTGTAATAACTTTTCATCTTAACTCTTTCTTAAGTATGAAATAAATAAAAAAGCACATCTCTGAAGAATTAATTTTTTAAGGCACTTGTAAATTCGATTCAGATCTTTTTTAAACAGAAACTAAAGTGTGAATCTATATAAGTGCAAAGTGAAAGATTAATCTATTACACAGACTTAGACTGAGAGCTTAGTCAAACAGTTGTTTGCATGTAAACATAGCTACTGTGTCTTCAGACAGCTCTTTTATCTCTTATGTACATACAAAACACACACACTCACACATACACACACACTCACACACACGCTCACACTTATTCACGCCATGTTTTAGTCATTTTGTTGAATAAAAATACTAACAGCTATATGTTTTTCTCTCTCACTCTCACACACACATACACACACAGACACACACACACACAGAGACACACACACAGCTTTTTACAGTATGAATACGGTCTTGGTCTCCTTCCTGCAGAAATTAATGTGATGAATCACCCAATGGCACTATGAGCTTTTTATAGCTCCCTTTTTCTGTGCAGGATACACACCTACCAACCTACTCTTTCTCTCTCTCTCTCTCTCTCTCTCTCTCTCTCTCTCTCTCTCTCACACACACACACACACACACACACACACACTTAAACACTATATAAATAACTCTGAAGAAGAAACCATTATCAGTTTTAGCCCCCTTACTGCATGCACACACACTTTCACAACTCTGAGTATATCACATCTGCTTACGCCCTCTATCTTTTAGCAGTAGCCCATGATTGCCATAGCAACTAAATCTCACGAGTCATGACGTTTTTTTTGCTTTTTCACCTCCCTGTAGGTATTTTTGTTGGAGGTTTGCCATCAAACTGACGTTACACTTTAGATGATCATGTTATTTTGCATGTCCCCTTTTTGGATGTTGTGTTTAAGCTCATCTTTGCACTGATTTTGGCTGGTTTTAATATCGCTGCCATGGTTTGTTTACTAAAAGGCCTCAGAATGGGCTAGTACCGATATTTAATGTAGAATCTTTTATGTTGGATGTTTTTAAAAGTTCTTTAATTAAAAAAATAATGGTCAAACTTTTTTGTACTGGAATGAAGTTTGAAGTCTGTTTACAGTACTAATAAACGCTTTTTGTTTTAAGTCAAACTCTGCCTTGTTTTTCAGGTGGCAAAGAGTGAGACTTTGGTTTTTCTTCTTTGTTGGTAGTATTTCTGTTGTTGGGGAGAACAAAAAGACACTCAAAAAAAGCAGACATTTGTAAAGGGGGTGGTCATTTATTCAATCATAAAAGAGAAATTACAGTTTAGTTACAAAAGCATGATGAAGTTCTAAAACATATTTAAAAAGGAACAACAGAAAAAAGTAAAGGTTAGTTTTAGAAAAAAAATCACTCTTTATTTCTAAAGCCACTCCCCCAAAACCTTTAACATGTACAGCTTGACAAGTCATGGAAACAACGTGTGTGTGTCAGAAATGCAGAAAAAATGCTGACTTGATGCCTTGCTGCCCACACTATCTCAGTTGTAAACAGTGTAATGATTAATGCCTCTGTATACAAATCAAAAGGTAAAAAATACATCCTGATGATGCCAACAGAAATATAAAATACAGAAATATAAAATTCTGTTAAAAAAATAAAGGTTTACTTCCTTTTTTTGTTAGTGCATATCATCGCTGCCCAATGAAAAACAAGTATCTCTATATTTTTAGTTTACTACATAATCTGAACACACAAATTGTCCCTTACACTCCATCAAAATGTCTTTATGAGTGTTCCAATAGAACTTCTTCTAAATCACCTGAAAAAAAAATTACATAAACTTTATTAAGAAATTAAGAACTAAGGTTTAATTTCTCTACTGTAAAGTTGCTGTTTTGAAGATACTTGATTTTCTTTGCAATTCTGATTGCTGTCAGGATGCAAAGAGTATTTCAAGAAATATAAAAAAAATCTCATATTCTCAGAAATAAATTACATACTCCAGTTTTAACCAAGAGGTAGGGAATTAAAGGGACAGAGTGTAGCAGAGTTTAACCCACTTAACCCCAGACAACACATTCAATATACACCATATAGATGAAAGTGTTGGAATACCTGCTCATTCTTTGTTTTTTATTGTTCCAGATGTCATCAAGTGTCATTTAAAAAAACTGCAGTTTATCCTTTTTCTGTTGGAGTAACTGTCTATACTGTTCAGGCAAAGCTTTCTACAAGATGTTGGTGTATTACTGTAAGTTGCACATCAGATGAAAGAATGAAGCGGTTCTTCGTGTTTTATATATGATTAAAAAAATGTGATCTTTAAAGCAACAAAGGGTTCTAGTGTTGTTATAACTCGGTAGAACATCAATTATTACTGTTCGATGAATAAGCCTCCTTTGTATCATTTCATTTCATATTTTACAGCTGTATGTTTGCTTTGTCTCGACACACACTGTGCATTGTTACAGTGACTCTATTGTTTCTGAGAAAGGGTTTACATTTCCTCCAGAAATTCTTTAAATATGCAAAACCACATTCCAGTACAAAAGATCTTCTGTCTCTGCTCCCTCTGTTTACTGGGTTTTATAATTATTTCTGTGTTATCTTGGGTCGGGCTGCCTGATTACCAAAATGTTTTATTTCAGTCATTTATTTTTAATTTTATGCCCTTTTCTCCCAATTTGGAAGGCAAATAACCCCACCCACTCATTAGGACTCCCCTTATTCCTAGTAATACCCCAACATTAGGAGGGTGAAGTTTAACACATGCATCAGATTACACCTCTTTTGTTCTGCCTGAGATGCAGCAATCCGGTTCTGATACAACAGCCAACAGATGCCTGTGCTGACCAACATCACACTAGAAGTGATAAAGAGTGAGAGCGCCACATACCCACCCACCCAGAGAGAGCAAGGCCTATTGTGCTCTCTCGGACTCTGGCTGCTGATGGCAAACAGCACAGCATGTCCTGGGATTTGAACCAACAATCTCGGATCACAGTGGCATCATATTTCGGCAAAAAAAAAAAAAAACATTATAGACTCCTTACCTCACATGTAGTCAATCAGCCAAGATCAAAAAGTTTGGTGTTTGAAGTTTACTTCTTCGGTACAGAGGATTTGTACTGGATCTGTAAGACTACCTAACAAGTCCTAGTGGTTGGAACCTTGTGTCTGTGTGATTTTTTTTCTCCAGGTGCTCCATTTCCTCCTATTTCCCTAAAAAGTATTATATTCTAGCTGGATTGAATGAAGCTAAATTTCCCCTTCCATGTGAATTGTTTCCCCGTGTAGGCTCTGGGCCATCTGTGACCCTGACGAGAAAGAATTGGATAAGAAGATGGATGGAAAGCGTTTTGTGCTTTAGCTGGGTTGCCAGAGAGGGTAATATCAGCTCCTCTTGAAGTAATATTTCATCTGTGCTAAAAAAATAGCGAGAGAAACTACAGGGCAGGTGGGAAGATAATGAGGGGGACAATGCATATAAGGCAGCTTGCCTCGAGCCATAAATTCTGTCCCGGTTTCATTTTCTAAACAGTGTTTTCAGGGAGAAAATTGAAGATTGACTCCAGGCTACCCACACATTTCTATTTTGAGGAGCTGTTTTTTATTGCAGAACCAATTTTACACCCGTGGGAAGCATTTATCAAACTCTTCTAAGTGGTGACACACACAGAACACACAGTTAGACAAACTGGAAACAGCTGATAAATATGCTGCAGCAGCGTATGTGTGTGCATTCAGTTTTCATTCATCTTATGCATATACTGTACATGTGACACGAGCATAATTTTAAGTGTCTTTGTGTCTGTGTCAGTCATACAGGGCTGCTGTCTGTGTTGTCCTCAGTACATTGGTTAGGAGTGTGCAGGTAGTGATCAGGTGGGTTTCGTCCAGTTGGGACTCGATATGAAGAAAGGGCAGGTCCGCTCACCAGCAGCATCAGAGTGACGGTCAGTGTTGCTGCCCAGCTGCTGGCAGGGAGACAAACCTGCAAAAATATCACAAAAATATGAGAAAATAGAGCATGAATGTGTATTTATACATATATTTACTACAGTGTATCACAAAAGTGAGCACACCCCTCACATTTCTGCAGATATTTAAGTATACACTTTTAATTGGACAACACTGACAAAATGACACTTTGACACAATGAAAAGTAGTCTGTGTGCAGCTTATATAACAGTGTACATTTATTCTTCCTTCAAAAGAACTCAGTATACAGCCATTAATGTCTAAACCACCGACAACAAAAGTGAGTACAACCCTAAGAGACTACACCCCTAAGTCCAGTTTCTATATATGACCTCTATAGCACAAAGAGGGAAGGGTACATTTTAAAACTAGTTCACGTATGACAATAAACACTTTAATAAAAAAAATAGAATGAGTGAAAAAATGAGGAATCCTTTAAATCTGCTACCACTTGATTAATGTCCATGTATCTTCAACCGTCTAGTTCGATTATGAAGTGAATTAATGTCAGTGAGAGTGTATTTAGCATTTAAATTGAATCTGGAAGATTGTAGAGTAAGTGTACTCACAGTTGCCAGCACATTGCTGAAGGCTATGTCTGCATATGAAGAGAGAAAAGCTATAAAAGAAAAGAAAAGTTCTATATAAGGATTAATAAATAAAGTTGAATTCACATTATTAGAACTGAGAAGTGCTCTGCACTGAGATTCAGGGTCAGCAGGGCCACAGTTTCACTAATTTCATTGTAAATTTAAGTGATTAATGTTCTCTTTCAAGCACGTTGAGGCGATCTGTTAAAATCTGTTCTAAGTTGAAAGTAGCCCTACAGCAATGAGGCTCTGAATTTAAGGAGGCATAGATACCAGTTCTTGCTGAACTGAGTACAAGAACAGTGTGTGTATTTTTTATGTAATATCACGTAATAGTATAGTTGTTAATTAAGCCAGACACTGGTGTTGTCTGCTTGTTGGCATGGCGACGTGCACTAGGCACATAGTATCGGATATTGATATTGTATAATGGTATCGGATATTGGTATCAGATGTTGGTATCGGATATTGATATTGTATAATGGTATCGGATATTGGTATCAGATGTTGGTATCGGATATTGATATTGTATAATGGTATCGGATATTGGTATCAGATGTTGGTATCAGATATTGATATCGGATATTGGTATCGGATGTTGGTATCAGATATTGATATCGGATATTGGTATCGGATGTTGGTATCGTATGTTGATATTGAGTATTGGTTTTGGATAATGGTATCGAATGTTGGTATCGATGTTGGTATCAGATGTTGGTATCAGATATTGATATCAAATATTGGTTTTGGATATTGGTATCGGATATTGGTTTTCGATGTTGGTATCAGATATTGGTATTGGATATTGGTATCGATGTTGGCATCAGATACTGTATCGGATATTGGTATTGGATATTGGCATCAGATTTTGGTATCGGATATTAGTGTTGAATATTGGTATCGATGTTGGCATCAGATGTTGGTATCATATATTGGTTTTGGATATTGGTATCGATGTTGGTATCAGATATTGGTATCGGATATTGGCATCAGATTTTGGTATCGGATTTTAGTATCGGATATTGGTATTGGTTGTTAGTATTGAATATTGGAATTGGATGTTGGTATCAGATATTGGTATCAGATATTGGTATCGGATGTTGGTATCGGATGTTGGTATCGATGTTGGTATCAGATATTGGTATCGGATATTGGTATTAGATATTGGTATCGATGTTGGCATCAGATATTGGTATCGGATATTGGTGTTGGATATTGGCATCGGATGTTGGTATTGGATATTAGTATCGGATATTGGTATTGGTTGTTAGTATTGAATATTGGTATCGGATGTTGGTATCGGATATTGGTATCGGATGTTGGTATCAGATATTGGTATCGGACATTGGTATCAGATACTGGTATCGGATGTTGGTATCGGATATTGGTATTGGTTGTTAGTATTGAATATTGGAATTGGATGTTGGTATCGGATATTGGTATTGGATGTTGGTATCGGATGTTGGTATCGGATATTGGTATCAGATACTGGTATTGGATGTTGGTATCAGATGTTGGTATCGGATATTGGTATCGGATATTGGTATCGGATATTGGTATCAGATATTGGTATCGGACATTGGTATCAGATACTGGTATCGGATGTTGGTATCGGATATTGGTATTGGTTGTTAGTATTGAATATTGGAATTGGATGTTGGTATCGGATATTGGTATTGGATGTTGGTATCGGATGTTGGTATCGGATATTGGTATCAGATACTGGTATTGGATGTTGGTATCAGATGTTGGTATCGGATATTGGTATCGGATATTGGTATCGGATATTGGTATCGGATGTTGATATCAGATATTGGTATTGGATATTGGTATTGGATGTTGGTATCAGATGTTGGTATCGGATATTGGTATCGGATATTGGTATTGGTTGTTAGTATTGAATATTGGAATTGGATGTTGGTATCGGATATAGGTATTGGATGTTGGTATCGGATGTTGGTATCGGATATTGGTATCAGATACTGGTATTGGATGTTGGTATCAGATGTTGGTATCGGATATTGGTATCGGATATTGGTATCGGATGTTGGTATCAAATATTGGTATTGGATATTGGTATTGGATGTTGGTATCAGATGTTGGTATCGGATATTGGTATCGGATATTGGTATTGGTTGTTAGTACTGAATATTGGAATTGGATGTTGGTATCGGATGTTGGTATCGGATGTTGGTATCGGATATTGGTATCGGATGTTGGTATCAGATATTGGTATTTGATATTGGTATCGGATATTGGTATCGGATATTGGTATCGGATGTTGGTATCAGATATTGGTATTTGATATTGGTATTGGATATTGGTATCACACTGACCAACCAATGCCTGCACTTTAAGGACAAAGCAGATCTTCAAATATCTTCATATAACAAAAACAAGAATACTGCGACTCACCACAAACAATAGAGAACACATGAGTTTTCCAGTTTAAAGTGAACATTAGTCCTCCTACAGCCATACAGCCCAGAGCTCCATTAAAACTCGACAGTCCTGAATACAGAGCATCATGTCGGACTGCGACAGAAAGACCTACAGAGGAGGAGAGAGACAAAATTAGAGGGAGAGAAAATAGGTTTAATTGTGCATTTAAATTATGAGACTCTGGATGTTATTGATTTTTCATTTGATTTATGATTCAGGGAATTATGCCTCTTTCACATCCTCCATTAACTTGCGCATGTGCATATTACTAGACTCCTAGGCTGCAGTACTGCTCATCGTCTGATGGAGGCGCTGCATACTTAATCATGATCTCCTGTTTCTTCTCTCCACTCCACTGCTCAAGCTCAGCTTCATCATCCTCCTTTCCCTATCTTTCCCTTCTCATCACTCCACCCACCATCCCTCTCTTCCTCCCTCCCTCCCTGAAGACTGTTAAATGTGTGAATGGTTCTCAGTAGCCACAGTGAGGCAGGAGAACAGCCACACCCAGCTGTTTCTCACACAGTCAGGCTTTAAAACCGAGGCAGAAGAAACCTTTCCTTTCTCCTCACTAACCTGCTAAAAACCTTGAGACTGGTTTGGGATGGTCTGAACTGGTCTCTATGGTTAAGGTGGTTGAAATCTGGCAGTTTAGATTAAAACACCCTGCTGCTGGTAAGCTATCTGTCAACCAGCGCTTTACAGTTTAGTGTATGTATATGGTCATGTTTATTTTAATGCTGTTCATGATGACCGAAAAGCTTTGTCATGCTGGTCATGCCAATTTCCACTAGTTTAAAATGTTCACTCACTGATCTACAATATTCACCACAGTTTACACTGATCTACAATATTCACTACAATTTTCACTGATCTACAATACTCACCACAGTTTACACTGTCATACAGCGTCCAACTCTGGTCCCAATTTACACTGTTCTAGAATGTAATGGTTCTAGAATATCAATGTTCTAGAATATCCTACACAATTCATACAATTTTCAGAATGTTCAACCAAATTAATTCCATTTTTACATTCTTCCAGCACATCCACCTCATATGCCACTGTTTTATAATGTTCACTCTGATCCACAATACTGTAGAATCATTACAATTCACAATGTTCACATTACATTCATACTGTTCTAAAATGTCATCATCAATTTATACTGTTCTAAAATATTCACCCCAAATGACAGTGCTTTAGAATGTTCATCACAATTTACACTTTTCTAGAATGTTCATCACAATTTACATAGCGTTAGAATGTTCATCACAATTCAAATAGCTTTAGAATGTTCATCACAACTTACACTTATATAGAATGTACACTGTTCTAGAATGTTCATCACAATTCTCATAGATCTGGAATACTCATCACAAGTTACCTGGTTCCAGAATGCTAATCACAATTCAAACTTTTCTAGAATGTTCATCACAATTCACACTGTTTTAGAATGTTCACCACAATTTAAACTTTTCTAGAATGTTCTTCACAATTCAAACTTTTCTAGAATGTTCATCACAATTCATGCTGTTTTAGAATGTTCACCACAATTCACACTTTTCTAGAATGTTTATCACAATTCACATTATTTTAGAATGCTTATCACAATTCACACTTTTCTAGAATGTTCATCACAATTCACACTGTTTTAGAATATTCACCACAATTTAAATTTTTCTAGAATGATCATCACAATTCATGCTGTTTTAGAATGTTCTTCACAATTCAAACTTTTCTAGAATGTTCATCACAATTCACACTGTTCTAGAGTATATAAAAACAGTTCAATTAGTTCTAGAATACAATTCATCATAATATAGATGATACTAATCTGCAGTGTTATCTCTAATCCACTTTGTTTTTAAACGTTTCTTTCAATTCACACTGTTCAAATTGATTGTTGATTTTTTTGCTGAGCATGCTTTTAAAATAAGGTGAACTAATGGGTGTGTCTTGCCTAAGATTGGCCGTAACATTAGAATTTTATGGTTATTGGCAGATGATCTTTTTTAAATACATTATTGCCATCCTTACCATAACTCACATCATACATTTTAAAGGACAAATGTAGCAGAATTGATCTCATTAGGAGCAATATTATGAACATTTGGTTTGAGTGCAATCCTCTTCCCTCGAGCATTAACTCGTATCTAGTACAGCTCCAGTGACATTTTCCTCTCCCAGACAGGAAATGAAGCCTGCAGCTTCAGACTGCGCTGCTCCTGCTCTGGAGGGAAGCAGCTGATAATGGATGAGCGCTGCAGGCCGGGCTGTGTGGGGGCGTCCATCCTAAAGGGTGCATGCAGGAATACTACAGTAATAAGGCTGACCAGGCAGTGCAATATGATTCTGATTTAATCACAGTTACAGGGTGTTAGACACGACCCTAATCTGAGGTCATCCCCCTGAACTCACACACAGCCCTGAGTGCTTTTCTTTTTTGGTGACAAAACTGCAAAAAGAAAAAATACACAGTTTTGCAAATGCAAAGTGCAAAATGCAATTCTTCCCTCAAGCAATGAAGTTCATTAACAGGCTGTGGTTGGCTGTGGTTGCCTAGCAACATAACGATCAGGGACCAATGCCTGAACAGCTTGATGGTTTTAAATAAACTTGCTGTAATAATATATAATATATACATATACTGATGAGTGCTGTCATATATCTTATCTAATTTGTAAAACTGGTACAATATAATAAAAAAATGAATGAACCTTTAAAAGATCATTTTAGGTCTTTTTGGCCTAAATAACTTTTCTGGTTCTGGAACTGGTTCCATTCAAGCTATAAGTGAACCAGCCCATGTTTAAACCAGTTTTAGTGGTGCAAATTACACATTTCTGATCATGGGATAACAGTATTTAGGTTGATTTAGGTTGAAGTTTTATTTCAGGAGATGGTTTGGGAACACCCACACAGCCAGTCCTCTTTCTTTCTCTCAGTCTCTCCCTCTCTCCCTCTCTCTCTTTGTTTTTTTACTTTACTCCCCAACTCTGCAACACATCTGTCTGCAGGGCACATGAAAAAAAGGCTGTATAATATAACAGTACGCTATAGTGCAGGTCAGTGTCTTGTCAGTGTGCTCTGTAATTAGTAGTGCTTTGTTTCTGCAGGAGGTCATTCTTTTCACACATGGTATTTATATGCAGAGATAAGACAGTTACTGGGGTTATAATGGATTGTTTGATTGTGTGATTTAATTATTCCTGTCCTCACCCACTGATTTCACAGTTGGCCTTCAACGGTCTGGAGCACAGGCGAAGGTATTGCATATTGTTCCATCTCTCTCTCTCTCTCTCTCTCTCTCTCTCTCTCTCTCTCTCTCTCTCTCTCTCTTCTCTCTCTCTCTATTTTTTATCTATTAATCTATCTATCTTGCACACACACACAAAATGAGTTCCTGTTAGTACATGTTTATAATGAGTCATTATGTACCGCATCATTTCCCATGCAAATGCTATGAGTCATTCGGCTCTTATCCTATTAGCTCTAATGCTCTCCCGCTCTTTCGCTCCTCTCCTATTCTTTTAGCATTGGCATTGTTACTAACAGTAACTATAAATAATGAAAACAGGACTAGAAATAAAACTACCAAAATACATTATGTGCACTACTCTTCAGCTGGGGGCTCTTTTTTACCATCTAATCTTTTGAATTCTATAGAAATACATTATTTTAATTATTTCCAGACAGTGTTTACATGCTTTAAAATAAAGACATTATTGATGGCCATAACATAGATTCATATAAATGATTTAAAATGTATCAATGTCTCCTCTGAAATCAAGGGTATTAAAAAGAATGCGTCCTGCTTTTGTACTGAGTAACTGGAACATTGTTGTGAGAATTAAACTTGATTCAGCAACAAGAGCATTAGTGAGGCCAAGACGTTGGATGATTAACACCCCCCTTATCATCCTCAACTCATCCCAAAGTATTGGATGCAGAACTATCATTCTACTCAACACTCTGCTCTATAGAGTCCTATTCTACTTTTAATAATTGTCTCCACTAGTTACACTGTGTGCACATGTGTGTGTGTGTGTGTGTGAGAGAGAGAGAGAGAGAGAGAGAGAGATAGAGAGATAGAGAGAGGAAGAAAACATTTGCAATGTCAGCAATGTGTGCAACTTTAAGTAGCTGTATGCATCTTAAATGTACTGGATAGATTTACAGTTATAAAATTCTTCTACTGATCCACAGCTCATTACCATCACAACACATTTTTTGGCAGCGGCTTAGTGGTGCATTAAGCAATATATTAACTATTACATACTTACATGCATATTTTTTGTAAGGAAGTATTTTTTAATGTATTAATAACCAGAGGGACATAAATGTTCCACTATTTAAGCTTTTTCGAAAAACTATACACTTGTTGTTTTATAATATTTTTATTAAATATAATAAAGAGCAAATTGTTTTTTCCCCATTTCATGAATCTATTTCTTTTTCTTTAAATGTTTATTCATGTACTATTTTATTTATTTAAATTTATTTATTTATTTTATTTTATTGTTTTATATATATATATATATATATATATATATATATATATATATATATATATATATATATATATAAAGAGTAAATTGTTTTTTTATTTCATGAATCTATTTCTTTTTCTTTAAATATTTCTTCATTTACAGAGACACTTAAAATAAAACGATTTACAATAACAAATTTCTCCTTAAATGAAGAAAATGAATGTAATAATAAATGAATAAATAAATGGAAGAAATGGATCATATGATGTTATTTGGAACAGACTGCCTTACTAATCTATCTCTCTCTCTTTCTCTCTCTCTCTCTGCTATATATTTAAATGCCTATGCTGTAAAAAGCTGTAGAGAAGTCTATATAAATCCTCCTGTATATGTCATCTGTAGTCAGTAACCTCTACTCTGCATCTGTGTCCTAGACCAGATTTATCTTATTTCTATCTTCAACGTCACCATGGTGATGCTGCATGAGCATGTTGGTGTGTTCGCTTCTGATTCCAGCACTGCAGGTTTTTATATCTGCTCTAAACCCAGTTCCTCCTCAGCTCTCCAGGGAATCAGTTACTATCAAACACAACTGCAACACATTCAGCTTTCAGAACCTCAGAGGATTAAAAAAAATCTAATAATGTACTTCTGGGAACAGTATATTACAGTATTTTATGTCATTTTTATGAAACAAAGAATTTTCTACTTCCATAAAATACTTACCACCTTAAACAAAAGCTTTAAAAGTGTGTATTTGTGTATTCACTGCACAAATGGTTTGAAGGAGCAGGTCAAATTTCATCTGTATCCAACACATTTTGGTTCTTAATACTGTAGCATCACCAGAGTGGATCAATTTTCTCATTGTGCAACTTTTTTTAGAACAGGAGAAAGAGAACAATAAGCAATGGTCACTTTATGAAATAGCAGATCACCAGTGGAGACCCTTACTCACCCCCTACCCCAACATTAGCAGAGTTGTTGCGTGTATATGCATCACAGGCTGTTTGAGTGTATGTGCATTTGTATATCTGTGTCAGCAATGGGAGCAACCTAAAGTATCTAAATATATAACTTAGAAGAGGTGTCCAAAACAATAGGTCATATATTAAATAAACATGGATAAGTGCATAAATCAGCCCATATATCTATATTTAAATAAGAAACACTGCAAAATATATGGGGTGGTTTTGTTTCAAATATATCAAATCAATATGTACTGATTTATATATTGAAATATTTGACAGCACTGCAAATCAATAAATCTGAAAGAAATTGAATATGATCTCAGATGGAGAGCAATGTTGGTAAAGCCAATGTATTTCTTCTGTAGGCTGGAGTATAGATTGGAATTATAATAATACGTTTTCAGTTTGTAGTGCAGAAAATTTAGCTTTAAAATGTGTTGTTTCATTATATAGAGTCTATGATGCAAGCCCCCCTTTACGTCATCATCTCTTTCATAACTACAGTTCTTAAGTTATTAATATCAGTTACACAGGCCCTACCATAGAACCCTGAAGATCTCCACAACTCCCGAACATTTTTGCAATAGGATTAATAGCTGAATACTTAACCTAGGGCTCACTGTGATACAGTAATTTAAACATCCTAGTTCTCTACATCGACCTGTCCAGTCCTGTATTAAATACATCTTCCATAAAACATGCTTAAAACATCTTGCAAATCTATATAGTACAAATCACTCCCAAATACCATTGGATGCCTCGAATCGCAAGATTAATATATATATAAATTAAATTCATTATATTAATACATTTACTTGAACTAAACTAAAAGTAGCTGTAAGTTTAGGAACGATGTTAGAGTTTTGCTACATGTGAGATAAAAATGCTGTACACTAATATTTTGACTCATAAATCAGAGGATTAGGTGATATTTGGTAGAGAAATGTATGTCAGACAAAACATCTAGAATTTAAAACATTACATTTGTGGCATTTAGCTGAGTGATCGCACGATTATTCCTATTGCACAGGCCAATAAAGTGTTAGAAGTCTTGCCCAAGTACTCTTATTGGTGTAGTGCAGCACAGTCACACAGGCTAGGAATTGAACCCCAGTCTCCCACATGATGTGGTATCTTACTAGCAGGTAGTAGTGTTATCCATATCCACTGCGCCACACCAAACGCATGAAAAACACTTTCACAATTTTCAAAAAAAAAAATCTTCATTTGTGTCACACCTAACTCCAGCTCAGATCCAGCATTCCTAATATAGGCATGATGCCAACTACAAAATACCCACATGAATTAAGTGGTCCACTGCGCTGTAGGCTTCCACTGAAGGTCATATTGTGCTAAGAGAGGATGATCGGATGTGATGGAGTTGACCCTGCTACCCCCCTCGTCCACTCCATTCCCTTTCACGTCACTCTGGATTTTTATAGCGAGTGACACCTGAGCCACAGAGCCCTCATGGGAATACAGAGTATAAAAAAACTAAAAAAAAGCCCCTCCTTCAATATTTTACATCAGTACAGCTGCACGTATCATCTCATGTTCAACATGCTCTTAAAATGTCTGAAACATGAAAAATGCTCGCATTTTAAATGCACTGTCTGTATTAGTCATTAAAGAGACAATTAAAAAAATGCAAAGTCACAAATCAGATAACATTTGAAAGAGTAAGGAAATGGACTAAAGGTATTGTTTCTTACATTTACTCTGACTATTCATTGCACATCATTACATCTTTTGGCAATGATGATCCCAAACAATTACGTTTTAGGTGTTATTTTGTCCCATTCTTCCTGTTTTAATTTCAGTCCAGTATCTGAATCCTTTATTTCCCCAGCCATTATGCAATAATACATGCAGCATGTGGTTTTACACTCTCTTGTTAAAAATGCACAAAGGCATGCTGTCATCTGACATTGGGCGCACACTGTTGTATAGTATAGGAGCATGCACACTGAAGAAAAGTCTAGTCTTAATTATTAGAACAACAACAGATCCTTTATTAGAGAATATCAGCAACCAATTGCTCACAAATGGAATTAAAAGTGCATTATTGTATTCCAGGGCTTCACTGAGCAAAACCTCATAACTTAGAACCAATATTTTAAAAGTACTGGCTACTGTGGGCAGTGAATTTTTTATCCAACTGAAGTCCTGCTAAAGCTCTTTGACAAATATATGTCCAAACAAGATGATACAAAAGTCCTAAAAAGACAAAATCAGAAATGTCTTTCTTTCCACCCCTGTAGTTCGTTTCTCTGCTCTTTAACTAGGAGAGTTTTCCCAGTTTGGTTTGGTTTCACACCAAGATAAACTATAAAAATTTATATATATACAGCTCTGGGAAAAAAACAATATATATATACACACACATAAAACAAGGTTTCTCCTCATTATTCTGATTCACTTTGAACTGGATGCCTAACATAAACAGTCCCTGTTCACCACTAGAAAACATTGTATTTCTCCAGGATTTGTGTTTTGCGTCAGCCACGTTTCTAAAATCCCTGTACTCTGAGCTGTTCTATAAACAATCTTTATTTCTCAGTGTGGTTTTCCTGCAGAAGGAGAAAGTGGGTCTCTCCAGAGTGTTTGGCCTGGGAGGAAGAGTGACGCTTGCAATTTCACTCTAGATTTCATTCCGTTTCACGCTAAGATGCCCACTGAGCCATCGTAGGGGAAGTGAAATTATATATCAGAGAGAGGATTCTTCTTCTTTACAGAGGAAGAAACAAAGAGAACACAAGAAAGAGAGATAACAAATAAGGATAAGGATGTCCTTAGATATTGCATGTCCAAATGTTTGTGGACAGCCCTTTTAATAAATGCATTCAGCTACTTTTTGCTGTACCTATTGCAGCTGACATAAACAAAGACCAAATTGGCACCATACATAATGCCAGGTGTGGGTTTAGGGTTTAAATACCCCCAGTATTGAGCTGTGGAGCAGTTAAACTGGGTTTTCTGGAATGGTGGTGCTCCATCCTACACTTTTGGGATTGTTTAGGAGTTTATCTGGGGTGATCGGTGAGGTGGGGATCTTCCAACATCCTGTTCTCGCTCATGCTTTTCTCACCAAATTTAATCAAATCTTACCAGCAACTTTCAAAAAATATTTAGTAAAATGCCTGCCCTGAATAGTAGAAACATGTACTTTAATACCCTTGATTTTACAACAGCAATGAATGAGCAGGTGTCCAAATAATTTAGTCCAAATAATAAACCTCACTTTTAGCACACAGTATTGTGTCTATGTGTGTGCACACGTGTGTCCCCCTTGTGCAGATGCATGTGTATGTGTGTGTGTTCTGTGTGTGGCTGCCACTCACAACCATGTGCTACATGGAATACGACCTTGTGATAATGAGCCATTAATGATTTTCTATCACCTTCTCTCTCTTACTTTCTATATCTTGCCTCAATTTTCTCTATCTGCTCCTCCCCACTTTGAGTCGGCAGCCCACTCCAATTGCACTCTCATTCTTCACACAAAAAGATTAACACACAAAAAGATGAGAAAGGACGCAAGAAAAAGTGGCCACAGCTGTTAGCCTACTAGTCTAACTAGACATCCAGTTAGGTATCCTTCTGGAGGTGTCTAAATGTACACCTTGTTGACACAGGCATTCATTTTCCAAAAGCATTGCCAGTACAATAGAATTCTCTGGAGTGGCCAGATATTAGCCTTAGACCACCATGCTCAATGCCAAGTGTGGGCTAGAGAACTATAAAGCCCTCCAGTATTAAGCTGTGGAGCCGTGGAACTGTGTTTGTGATCCAGTGTTACTCATCAAACACAATATCACTAAAGCTTGTGTGGCTGAATGCAATCAAATCCTTACAGCAATGTTACAATATCTACCATAGATCCTCTAGGACAAAAACACCATGCTTTCTGTGAGTAAGCAAAAGCTTGGGGGTCTTTTGGCATTCAATTGGACAGTGACCCCAAGCATAATGACCTCGAAGTCTTGAAAAAATAAGATTGCAATTAAATAATTAAAAACTATATGTAACTATATATATAATGCAACATGCCAGATATCTTGGCATGGAGTTCTTAATGGTTCTTAATGGTGTCCTATGGATAATCCACCCTATGCACCCTATCCACCTATATCATCCTGCAGATTTTGCAGTAGGATGGAGTGTTAATAGCATGTCCAGCAGCATCCTGCACATTTTCAATCATGGATCATGGAGCAGATCTGACTGGACATGGCATGACATACTGTGTCTTCCAGTCGAGCTCTTGAGATGACAGCAGTATGCGGACGAGCATTGTCCTATTAAAAAAATACAGTACTAAACTTTGCATTCAGAAAATGTAGGGCCACTAAATTGCAAAACCTCATTAATGTAATATTAAGCTGTCAAAGTACCTGTTATGAAAACCAAAAGTGATCTGGCATCATACATAACTATAAGCTCAGCTATAGTTCTAGCAGGAAACTCCTATGCTTGTCACTCATATCTCAACCAATCACCAGCCTTCATCTGTCTTTGTAAGACCTTCCCCTACACGCCTTTCTCTGCTTGCAGGCGCTGTTTCGTTTTGGTCCCGCCGGCTGCCTGGAGTTTGGCTCCGCCCCTGCTTCCTACATATGGCTGGATCTGCGAGGGTTCAGATGCTGCATATCTGGGATGACGACAGGGCCTACTCCAAACACTAACCATGTTTAAATTGTTATCTAATACATTGTTAATACTATGGAAATTAAAGCTGTTATTACTGCACACTTATTACATGCCTCTGGAGTCTTCCTGATAGAACTGCAGCCTACACCATGACACCAGACCTTCAGGACGTGTGATATGTGACAACAGACTATTGATCTTGGCGCTGACCACAGTGTCTCCAGAAACAGATTCATTGATCGTCTCCATCAGGGCAAAAGCATGACTCATCACTGAAGATGACCCACTGTCATTCTCAATCAAACTGCTCTGTCTAATTACTAATGAATTGGATTGGTTGTGTTTGAGAAGGGGAAATCAGTGAACTGTGCTGAACTTCGGATGTGCAGGACTCTGATTTGATGGCTACTTCTTTAATGATCAGTGCGGACAGTTAGAATTAAGTGGATGTTTGAGAGCTAGTGATGGTTGTGTTCAGTGGTCTGTAGCTGGAAATAGAGGGGTGCCATTCTAACAGCCTTCAGACCCCCACACTGAGGCTCATCGCTTGTGTCTGCTGGTGATGATTAGACACTGCTTGTCGTTCCACTGTCTGCGTTGGTCACACTTCGCCAAGCCTCCAGAGTGCCCCCGGCCTCCTGTCTCTCTCTAATTTCCTTTGTCTCTTTCCCACAGTCTCTCTCTCTCTTTCTTCATTTTTATTTCTCTCTCTCTCTTTCTCTCTCTCTCTCTCTCTCTCTCTCTCAGGCTCTCTCTTTGTCTCGCTCTTTTACAAACACAAAGAGACAGACAGATCCACAGAGTGGGAATATTGATGCATTCACACATGTCTTCAGACTATAACACAGACACACACACACTCCTTTCAACTCATTCGACCCTACAGTCACACACACCCCTACACACTCACACACACACACTAGTCCCACGGCAGCACAGAGACATGAAGACATGAAGTATGAGTCATCATCCAGCAGACACTAGGTGGTACAGAGGTGGGGTGGTTGTGTGTCTCTGCGCGTGTGTGTGTGTGTATCTCAAGAGAGAGTGAGATGGTAGGGTTGAGGGAGTGGGAAGAAGAGAGAGACCACTGTCGGTAACACACACACACACAAACACACACACACACACGTCATATCCCCTGCAGCTTGATTCATCTTCAAAGCCTATATCTACAATATACCACACAGATCACTGTCAGAGGAGTTTGACGCTCAGAAAGAGAGAGAGAGAGGGTTAGAGGTAGAGGGAGAAGAATAAGAAGACGAGGGTGATATGTGGGTGGTTCATCTGCATCTTTTGAAGTTACATCATCTGATACTTCTCCACAATCCCACTGTTGTTTTCTGTGGTTGTGAAGGACGAACTACAGCACCAGGCTGAAGGCTGAGCAGTGAGAACAAGCCATTAAATAATGTGACTGCGAATAAAAAACTGTGAATGTTTGATGCGTGGGATGCATTTCTTTGTCTGTACAATCATAAGGAACAACCATTACATCATGCTGTTGAACACTTATTAGGCTTGCATACTGGGAGCACCTATCGTAATCCTGTATGCAATGTACTTACATTTTTAATATGATTTTGTTCATTTTTATAGGCCCCCAATTGTTCCCACTGTTATTCCTCAGTCCCTTTTTCATAACAGCATGTAAACAGTGTGTTGCAAAAAAAAAAAAAAAAACGGGCGAGCTGGCTATTTATTTTTCTGCTGAACAGGTAATCACTGAGCTTCAGTAAGGTTGCTAACCATACCTGGGTAATTTGTTTAAAAAAAAGGGGTGCAATTTAGATATTGTAACATATATATATTTACTGATCAGTTACAGAGTAAGACTAGTTATCGCTTGCTACGATATGCCAATCTGGCAACCCACGTGATCCTCACATCTGGGAAGGATATATAGCACATGATAATTGAGTGTTTTAAAGCTTACTGCTCAGTTAACTGCTACTGTTTTTTTTTCAGGACTGTTGGTTGGTCTTTGAAACACAGTAACATATTTTGTAATTAAAATCGTTTGCAAGCTGAAACTCTTTAGATCTTACCTGCCAGTGTGCCAATGCCGGAGCCCAGCAGAGCGTGAACAGCCATGATGGGAGAGAAAATCAGCACAGCAAAGAGGATGAGCAAGGTGGGGCCCAAAGCATCACAGGCATAAATCTGCCCCACTCCCAACACCACCCCCTTCAGGAGCTGATTGATAACACACATACACAGGGGCAATTATACAACACAGATTTACCACTGATGATCACTGATAATATCTATATACTGTATGTGCAAAACAAAGCACTTATAGGACCTGCATTTTAGCATGCATGGAGGTGCATGGACTATGTGATTCTGTATTTTCTGTACACAATTGTGATGATTATCTGGTATTGAACTGATATTAAGCATGAAAATAATGTAGCAATAAAAGAAACAAGTGTGGGGTCACAAACAGGATCTGAGGGTAAGTGAGCTTTCACTGTAAAATCTAATGACTATTAAATATCTTAAATATCAGGTTAACTTACTACTTATCTATGTTCACACAGCAGGCAAAATGGATAAAATATGATTTTCTTATCAAATCTGATATGGGTTATTTTTTAGGACAATCACACATAACATCTGCACGTTGTTCCTCATATCGACATTTGTCTGAAAAGTTCATACTCCTAAACTGACTAATATGCAAAAGAGCAAAGCTTCATGTGAAGTTTCAGTTTTATCTCCACCCACATCACAGGAGCTAATGTATAGCTAACAGCTGGACTCATCACCAAGAATGCATTCAAGCCTTACTGTAACTCTCTATTTCCTTTTAAAACTATTTCTTTAGAAACACAGAGTGGTTGCAAAATTTTCTACGTAAATTTGTTAAACAGATATATCAGTCCACACTACTGTGTATCAAATGAGTTCTATCACTTCAGCAGTTTTTGAGTTCAACTATTAAAGGGAGGAACCTGACACAAATTTATTAAATTAAATTTAACCCATAGATTTTGTAGGTTTGTAGTCCTGAAATACACATTAAATCAGTTTAGTGATGCACAAAATGCAAGCAAAAATATTTGTGCATTAATTGCAAAAGTAAAATATCAATTTCCGCATCTGAATAGTTTTGGTCTTTTCTTTTTTACACAGCCTTAGTGAATCAGGTGGAAAGTTTTTGGGTATGTCCATTTTAATCATAATTTGCTTGAGGTATTTATGAAAGTTTCACAAAATATGTAATTACCTCATTGTCCATTAACACAGTTTGTTACTTTAGCTAGCTTCTGTCACTTTATATTCATTGAATCTGTATTTCTAGTTTAAACAAGCCTCAAAACAGCTTGCTGTGTAGCTGTGTATTAAGTTTGCTCATGTTTTCAAAAACGTTTAATAAATATGGCCTATTGACTTTTCCAAAGTCAATTACTTCAGTTAGGCTGTGAAGAACAACAAATACAATAATGATTAATAACTAACACTAATTAAGACAACATTAAACATTACTATATTGTAATGCTTCAAAATGTGGTAAATACTAATGATTTTAGACATTAGGTAAACATGTTAACAGTCAGTTTATACATACTGTCATAAGTACTGATTATTAATGTGTCCTTAGTGTGAAAGGTTAGCAAAATCTGTAAAAGACTGAACATAGCTAAACTAGCATTAGCACCACGCTAAGCATCAGTTATCGAGTAATTGTATGAATTTGAGTTAATTCGTTCTTAATTTTTAAACAGAATGTGCTTTATGAAGCCCTGAATCTGCCCCTTTTTTACTATTCTGAGAGTGGGGCTAATGAAAGGCTGCAGCTGGACTTTAAGATATGGGCTACATGATGAAAGAGCCGTTCTTGGTGGGGGCGGCGAGGGCGGAGTGGGAGAGCCCTGTAAACTTCCATCTCCCCAGCCAGATTATTAATGTCACCGCGAGATGAAAGCGCTGAACCTATCAAAGTTATGGCTGCACTCTCACTCTTTTCCTCTCTCTCTCTCAGCTTTCCTTCCCTCTCTCTTCACACTCTTCTGTCCTCCTTCTACCCCTCATTCACTCCTAGCTCAAGTTGTCTCCATGGAGACCTGCCTCCAGCACCTGATGCCGAGGCGCTGTATATTTATGAGGCCTGTAAGGCCCCTGACAGGGCGGAAATGCAGCACGGCTACAAATCACAGAGCAGCCTCAATGCCCGAGGCCTGGGTTTTAATGAAAGGAGGGTTGGGTAATCTGCACATGTTGCGCTTGAGCATGGAAATATCATACGTGATTTTAATACAGAAAGATTTTTATTCAGAAATTATCCCTACAAAGGACAGAGAGGAGCACAAGATAACACATTTAGATTTTTGCCAAATACACACAGGATCAAAAAACAGTTTCAATTGATAGAAATGAAACTTGGTGGGTAGTCTGGAGTGACTCAAATGAGGAGCAGGTCTTCTTCAGTGATGACCAGCAAATCTGTGTATGGTCAGTGCCAAGATCAACAAAAAAAGAAAACTGCATGAAAAGTGGGATCCCTGTCAGGTTTTGCCACCGTAAACTTGTCACAGGAGTCTGTATTTAGCACAGAAAAACTCCCAGGGACTGCCTCAAATTGCCCCGCCCCCACTCCACATGTCATATGTCCAGAAGGCCTGATGTCATGGTATGGGTGCAATATCAGTACAATGCTAGAGCCCATTTGTTCTTCACTAAAAGCACTTTTATATCCCAACATTACATTAATAGGTTTCTGCAACCAGTGGCTCAACCTTTTGTGAATGCACACTTAGGTGATGCTTGTCTATATACTGCTGTTCTCTCAGGAGGTGGCCTTGAAGTCAAAGACACTATGCCATAGCCAGCCACATTGTCAGACATCCTATCAACACTCCCCCCTACCACAAAATCTTTAGGAACTGTTCCTTTCGAATAGCATAGCAGATTGAGCATTTCATCTGGGTTCATATATTTTTGCAACCATTTCTTCAACAATGAGCATAAATTTTCCTAAGAAATAAAAACAACTGTTAAATTGCTCTTAAATAGCAAAACTATAAAACAAATTCACACCTAAAAACAAAGATGATCAAGTAATAATCGGATAAGTTATTTTCTAGTTAGAGCAAGCTTTTGGATGGCCTGGTGTGGTTCTGGGATACCCACAGGTGTTTCAGCCTCCCAAAGGGATACTAATAAGTAATATTAACTGCTTTTTGAAAATGTGGTATAGAAAACACATCAATAGTACAAAATTACACAATGTACTAACAGACGCTAGAATCCCATAATGCAATGAAACAGAAAGGGAGAAGTCACTCAGGAATTTATTTAAAAAAAGGCAGCCAGTGATCCAAGTGCAGCAGTGATACAGTTAGAATGTAATAATTAGGCACTTACCAGCCAAACCCACAATACTAAGATTAGTAAATAGCATATACCTTATAGTATTAGTGTGTAGAACACTGCTGGGTTGCAGCCCAGGTGTAACTCACCTGTGGCATGTTGAGCTCTGTGTTGTTGGTGCTCAGTGGTACCCCCAGGGGCAGTACAGGGTAGTAAGGGTTGTGAGTGCCAATGCAGGCCAGGTACAGCAGCAGTATAGTGTTGAAGGGAAACACACTCACGGGGAGATCCCACCTGCCCAACACAGGGGCTAGACCACTGGACACAAACACACTAGTAGAAACAGATGGAGAGAGAGAGAGAGAGAGAAAGAAAGAGAGAAATATAGAGAGAGAGACAGAGAGAGAAACAGAGAGTTTTATTGTCAATAATGCATATGTGCAGGACATACAGAGAATTGAAATTATGTTACTCTCCTTCCCAAAAATGACAGCAGTTACAGAAAATAGATATAAAGTATAAAAGAATGGGAGACAATAAATGTACAATATGCAAATAGACATACGTCAGACAGGAGAGAGAGAGAGAGAGAGAGAGAGAGAGAGAGAGAGAGAGAGAAAGGTTGATATAAAGGCTGTGTATTCTGTTGTTACAGAAAAGTAAAATATTTTTCATTAAAAGCTTATCAAAGCAGGTTCTTAGCTATTATAATATACATATGGGACTTACACAGATCTACATCCTGACAAAATTAGCTGCAATAAACTGCATATCTTGCTTGCTTGCTAATGACCATGTGTATATAGTCATCAAGAATGCAGCCTATATTTAAAGGATGCACTCCTTAGATACCCATTATTCTCTGTGCACCTACAATACAAAGAAAAAGATAAACAGCACCATGAAAATTGTGCAGAAATGGCAGGAAGCTTTTATCAGAAAAAATTGAAGCCAATTTGTGGTGACGTTCACGTGTACGCACACATGTTCCATATGTGTGACCAATAGGCTACTAAGAAGCAGTCTTTATAACAGTCTTTGAAACACAGATTAGGTGTGTGTGTGTGTCCGTATGTGTCTTACGTTGTTGCTCCACCAAGGCATGCAGATAGCAGGAGCCACCAGTACCAGTCTCCTGCAGAGCTGGACGCACCAATCAGCAACGCCACCAGCATCCCATTATAACCAAACTGCCCCCTGGACACTTCTGCTCTGTAAATACCATCATTTACTGTTAGAAATACAACATATAATTCTAGGACCATTCAGGAACCATGGAAGCAAACATTTTGTAACCATGCAACAGGAGTTGAACAGTCTTAGAAGACATAGGCTGGAAGTGAACATTCTGAAAACATGTGGAAGGAGTTCTCCTTTTAATACCTTAATAATGCGATAAAAGGAATAATATAAGAACAGTTAAAAGTGAACATTTTAGAACAAAGTGTACGAATAAAAGCAAATGTTCTAGAACCTTTTAATGTAATGTGTGTTTTAGAACAGTGAGAATAGAAGTGACCGTCATAAAACAATGTGATGGCAAAAAAACATTTGAGGAACAATCAGTAATAAATGTAAGTTTATGTGTAACATGTCTAAACACTAAATAAAGTTTTTTACCCCACCTGCTCCTCCCCAGATGCAAAGCTCACACAAGTTGCCAGATTGATACACAGTGGCAAGCAATGGTGAGTGTTACTCTGTAGCTGATCAGTGAATATATGTTTTAGTGTCCAAATTACTAGTCTCTACTTTGCTAGTGGTGACGGTAAATTACCCAGCTACGGTTGGCAACCTTACTGAAGCTTAGTGATTACCTGTTTAACAGATAACTAGCCAGCTTGCCCATTTCTATGGTGACAGCACATTATTAGAGTGGTGTTGTCTATACCTGGCAACTGGAGGAACAGTGGTGGGCAGAATCTGAGGCTGAATTACTACAGAAAATATATACTTATGGTCCTTTAGGAACAGTGAAAATTCTAGAACCATGGGACAGGAGGAGAAAAGTTTATAAACTAAATGTAAGCCAACATTCAAAAACCATTTAATAGGGAACATTAAGAATAAAAGTGAACATTCTGTGTGTGTGAGAGAGTGAGAGAGAAAGAGAGATAGAGGTAGAAAGAGAGAGAGGAGTTTTCCTGACCGCTCGTGGCCGATGATGATGGCTGTGATTGTGGAGGTGAGAAGACCAGTGCTGCCCAGTAAAGCCTGCCAGCGGCTGGACAGAGTCAGAGCAGTCAGAATCAGAGCTCCACTCACAGGGTTATCCACCATAATCACTCCTGACACACCCCGCAGACTCCACTCCAGCAGCTGCACAGAGAACGCCTGGTCTGACACACAGACACAGACACACACACACACACAAACACACAGACACACACACATCTACCTTTTATATGTTTTTTTTTCCAAAAACCTGAAAATAAACTTCTGTACAGATGCTTCATTTAAAGATCTCAGAATCCCGATTTTATTTTAAAATGTCTCCAAAAGACATTCCTAACTTGCACTGATGACCGTATTAAACTACCTCTGTAATAGATTATATAATAAAGTGTATGTTATGTGTGCTATCGTATATTTGCGCTTATGTAATTTCTAGGTCTCAAGGTCTCGGCTTAATGATGCTGATAAAGCACAGCATACAGTTATACAGCAACAAAAGCTCAGCCAGCTCCAGAGAACATTCCTGCTTTCACCTCATCATAGACCAAAGGTATATATATACACAAAGTTATATATACACTGACATGCAACATGTCATGGGCTGAGAACTAGTATCATGTGCCTTGAATTTTGACACGTGTAATAAAGCTTAAAGAATGCTGCACTGACCTGTGCATTAAATGTGTATATGATTTCTGTCACTTGTCTGTTGCTTGGATAATTCTATCCACACACATAAGCTTAGTCACAATTATTACCATCCACTGTTATGACATATTCCCATACATATGTAAGAATGTGGACCTGGAAATTTCAAAGGCCTGTGCAATTTAGTACAGTTCAGTACTATTGAATGTCCTATTCATCTTTTACTCACTGTCACACTGACATGGTGGTGGTATGAGTGAATAGACTTATACACAGCAGTGCTGCTGGAGTTTTTATACACCTCAGTGTCACTGCTGGACTGAGTGTAGGCCACCAACAACTTCCTGTGAGCAGAGTCCTGCACTTAAAAAAAATATGCGTAACATTTACTTTTAAAAAGTTTTGCAACTTTCTGCATTTGCTTTTTTAAGTAAATTTAATTTCATGTAAATTTAAGTAACTTCAACTCAGTTTCAAGACTTAAATGTTACATAGAGTAAATAAGTGAACTGAACTTTAGTCAATCCTTTCTTTTAGTAAATTTACTTAACTTATTTTTGCTGAATCAATCCTTTCTTTTAGTAACCTTTACTTAATTTCTGCATAAAATATTACCTAATTACAATTACTTTATTTATACAATATTATTATATATAATTTTAGTTAAAACACGTATTCAAATATTTACATAATCTCAAAGATTTATTTTGTAAACAGACCAAGTCTCACTGTCTCAACACATGGATGGCATGTAATACATTCCTTATAGTTTACTAAAATACTGCATTACATGCCATCCATGTGTTGAGACAGTGTAATCGGTGTGTTTTAAGCACAAATATTAAAATGTATGGAATTATATTTATAGTAATTATGTATCATAAATTATTTGAGTAATATAAATTAAGTTATTGTAATTAGGTATTATTGTATTCAGAAGTTAAGTAAAGTTTAATAAAAGGAAGGACTGACTTAAGTTCAGTTCACTTATTTACTCTATGTAACATTTAAGTCTTGAAACCGAGCTGAAGTTTAGAAATTAATCTGAAATTAAATTTACTTAAAAAAAGCAAATGCAGAAAGTTACGAAACTTTTTTAAAGTAAATTTTACGCATCATATTTTTCAGTGTGTGGGCAAGCGTCATTTAGGCGTAATCCTTTGAGTATTGATGAAGGGCAATAGGATGACCAACACAAACTATGCAACAATAGAATCAAAGCTTCTGTCTCTGGAGCAGCTATATGTAGGAGTGTGTAATAGTATGGACAGTGAGTGAACACAGTGTTTAACAACTCCAGCAGCACTGCTGCTATATCTGATCCACTCATTCATACCAGCGCAACACACACTCACACACCAACATCACCCTTGTTGAGGTAGTCACTGCAATGCTGAGAATGACCAGGAACACAGAAATACAGTCTGTAATTATAGGCTGCAAAGTGCTTCGACATGTTAAAAAGAGCTAAATAACCAGATAATGGGTGTAGAAACAAAAAAGACAAAGAGAAAGAGAGAAAGAGAAAGAGAGAGAGAGTTATGTTAACTCTTACCCTGTAGGTAAGTGTGTAAGTGCTGCATGTCTCCAGTGCAGTAGAGCAGTTTTTGGAGCAGCTGCTGCTTCAGGCCCGCCGGCCGCTGAGGCGACTTTTCAGCAGGACTCATTCCAAACAGTGACCTGCTGCACACGTCAAGCTGAGTCTGACACTTTCTCTCTGTCTCTCTATGTCTCTATCGCTCTCTCTGTCTCTCTTTTTTTCACTTGTTTCCATACATTTTTTCCCCTCTTTAACCATTCCCCCTTTTTCTTTTTGTCCCTCTTTCTCCCTCCCTCCTCCCTCTTCCTCACATCCTGTCCTCTCCTGCGATAGTTAATATGAACACTATCACATCATTTGTGTTGTTCAGGTTATGTATTCAGCCCTGTTGGTCAGTAATGGTCAATGTTCACTCCTTGGATATCCATGAGCTCCTGTCCTTCTCTATTAATCGCTCACTCTCAGGTTACTCTTTGATCCGGCTCTGTGTGGTTGAGCTTGGTAAGCAGTGACAGAACACTTTGCTTTAAGACTTTAACTATTAGCATATATTAGAGAGGAATGCTTTGAGACGGACCCTGGCTGGTCCTTCCTGAATTGCTTTATTTAACCCTCTAGGGCATAGAGATGTGCTGAAGCAACAAACCATTTTGCCCCTTAGATGTTTTGTCATTTTTTCACATAATTTCAGAGACAGAGAGTGTTTGGCCTCTGAAATATTTTGATCTAGGAGTGAACCTATCACTATCATTGATGGAATGCTCATCATCGTTTTTTTTTATGGAAAACTTTATAAACAACCCTTTGATTTTGCTTTGCTTTACCTGGGGCATCTCTCTTTGGATATGTGTCCAAATGATAAACAGTACTACGTATCTTGCTTGCTGCAGGTTTTTTTACTGGAAAACCTTACATATTCATTAAATAAATTTGTAGACTTGGATCTTTCCCTTTCTCCTCCTTGTATTGAAGAAATGTCCCCGCTTTTATTGTGAATACTTCTTTGCCTTAAAATAAATAAGTAAATAAATAACAATAAAAATGGTGATTTACATTCTGGGAAAGTCAGAAATTAGACTAATAAAAGACTATTAAAAGGAAACAAAAATAGTTTTGTAGTATCTTTTTCTCTTTAATTGACTTCTACAATAAAAAAAAATAAAAAAACAACATTTATATATTTGCAGACATATGTAATAAAGTATATTTATTTACAGTAGATAATTTTTTTTAAATTTAATAAGTATTCATTTAATAGTACTAATTTAATTACTAAAACATAGTTTTTACAACATTATGCAATCAGAACTTTTTCCTTAAGGCAATTATGTTAGAGCAGTGGTAATCCACTCACCCAGTAATTACCCTGTTATTCATATGAGGGCACAGGACTAAGTACCACCATGTTAAAGTATTAAAAGCATTAAGCAAATCTTTTTTTTTTATAAAAAAAAACAAGGAAAACATGTTATGCCACCAAGTGTTAACAGCAGAGTAAACTCTGTAACGTGTGACTGTTCATTGTTGGGCTAAGAGAAGAGCTGATCTGTATTCTGGTTGGAAGTTGGCACCGGTGGTGAACTCTGAGGACTGAGGGAGGCTGTGAGCTTCTGTCTTATGTAATACAGTGTAATACAACAGCTCACTGAAGACCTAACAACACACACTGTTTATATAATGCAAGACTTGGGGTGTCTTTCTTATATAAGAACAAATAGTTAAAGGTGAACAGAGAGATAGTATAACAAAGAGAGAGAAAGAGTTTGCATAATGCAGAGAAAGAAAAAGAGAGAGGGGTGATATTAGACAAAACTGTTTTGACAAATTCAGTGCAGTATTCTCAAAAGTATTGGGACACCTCAATCCATTGTTCTCCTAAAAGAAGGGTTATTAAAAGAGCTCATGCTGCTTTTTTGAAAAAAAAAAAAATGTCTCTACTGTCCACAGAAGGTCTTCTTTTGGAGTACTTTAGAGCTTTGCTTTTAGGATTTCTTTGATTTAATTCAGCATTAATTCAGTGTTAGTGAGGTCAGAATGTTGGGTAATCACCAACACATCATATTTCCAAGTCCCCAACTCATCCCAAAAGTACTGGTCCACAGCTCAATGCACGCTATAGGCCACACCTTAGCTTCATGTCTAATTATCTGCTCCACAGTGTCATGCCTGGTGCTGTTAGCACTCCTGTTACTGAACAAGCCTCACTGGGAATTGTAGTCTCTTCCACACTCACTCAGCTCTACCTGCTATCTACAGTCAGTGGACTACATTGCCCAGAATGCACCTCAGACTGACACTGCACACACTTCCAAACACATGACACTATACCTGACACAGCCAGGAACAAATTACACAGATTTCTAGCACTATTTAAGCAGCTAATCTCTCTCTCTTCCTTTTCCGAGTATTGATGAATTTTTCCTCATATAAAGTGTCTCCTTGATCGTGTTTTTGCCTGTGTGTATTTTGACCGACCTTGATTCTTGCCTGCCTTTTGTCATTGCCTTGCCATGTATGACCCTTTTTGACCACTCCTTTGTCTTGCGTAATTGTTAATAAGCTCTATTTTTATTACGTCTGCGTGTGCTTGTATTCTTGTACCCAGCCATGACACACACAGTCATATTCTATTGGTAATACTTTTAAACAGGGACAACATAAGCAATTTGTGTATTGATTGAAACATTATGTGTGACAGCTACATCATTTGTTACATTTTTGTTTTTGTTTGTAATGATGTGGTTTGGTGATGATGTTGTTTTCTTACTAATCTATCTTGGCTTTGTTGTTATTCACTATTATACAGCAAGTAACACTGCAGTGTCCATTCATTTAATACAAATGTAGTAGTTAAGTACTCAGTCTTATCAGCCATAGTGACCCAATAAACATACATATTACAGTAACAGCCCTAAACTCCAGTCTACATTACCTTCCTCATGCATAATTCAAACATCAGCACATCTTCTTAAGTCAGCAGTCTCTTGAGGGCAATGCAATGAGTTTGACTTGCTCTTCCAGCAAGTCACACTTATTTCTTTTTCAAGCCTCTTCTTCTTTAGGCATCAGCCCTACACCAGTATTTAATTCTCTACATGGCCTTAAAGCAAGAGAGAGCATCTAAAAGACAGATGAGTCTGTCTGCTGAGAGAAGAAAGATCATTTGCACTCTGTGCTCGGCTAATCACGCCTGCATGTTCAGCATGGTGTTTAGAGGTGGCAGACAGAGCAACATGCTGAGTCCCTACTGTCTCATTTTTCTCAGAAAAAGAAGAGCTAGTGGAAAAGCAGAAGTGTGTGTAAAACATGTAGCAAAGTTACACAGGTATAGAAATATCCAAAGAGAGAGAGAGAGAGAGAGAGAGAGAGAGAGAGAGAGAGAGAGAGAGAAATTATTATTCGTCTCTGTACCTTCACCTTAATCAAAGGCCATGTCCTTTTGGTCACCATGGACCACAAGTCTGCTTTAACATTTAAAGGGCATCCACTAGAATAAATGCACACAAACAAACATCTCTCTCACTCACTCTCTCTCTCTCTCTCTCTCTCTCTCTCTCTCTGTCTCTGCATAAGTAGACATGAAAAATCACCATCAGCATGTGTGTGTCTGTGTGTGTGTGTGTGTGTGTGTGTATGTGTGTGTGTCAGGGGACAAGGTAATTGACATAAGGGGTCTTGAGGTTTGGAAACTGACACTACCCTTGAGTGGACAGTAGCGGTCAATCAGTGCTCAATGACAAAAGCTCTTGCATGCACACACACACAAACAAACACACACACACACAACCTCATAGTTCATATACTATGTGTATATGTGTTTTTAAAAGTTATAAACCTCCCACAATAACTGTGTATGCAGATGCATTTGTAGGGTGCATTTACACAAACATTGTTCGGTCCACACCTTCAGACCCTCTGTTGAACCACAACATAGCAGGAATAAATAGTGCATTAAAGCATGGTCTGGCTCAAAGGACTACTATATTTGACACGACCAAAATAACAAGTCATGTTCCAGAGCGTATTCGGGTTCATTTGCAGTGAAAAAAAAAAAAACATTTTGTGAATGGTTTATCTTTTGGACCTGTTATAGGAAGTTTGCACAGACTATTGTTACTCATTAAACAATAGAAGCATAGACATTATAAATACAAGACTGAAAAATGAGTTCTAGTTGTAAAAAAACAAGATGTCATTTGTTCTGTATTCCCAACAGGTGAAGAGTCCTACAGAATGGCATTTCTGGCCTAAAAGTAGCCTTTGAACCAGAAGATCAATGTGTGGCTGAGATAACCTTGAGCAAGGCTCCTACCCCCCAATTACTTCTTGTGGCTTAAGTGGATACTCACTGCTCTGTGTAGTGCTGTTGAACGATATGGCCAACATTTCTATTGCGATATATTCCTTAATTTTGGTCGATACAATATCATTTCGATATTGTTATAAATACTTTGAAGGCCTCAGAAAAACTGCTAATCATCCCTGCAATGGAATTCTGTATCTACGTCTATCTGAAAATGTTATTTAAAGTCTTTAAAGCCTCCTCTCACAAAAACTATATAATACTACAAAAATAAAAATGGTCAAAATAAATCAATCCTGTCAAATATAAACCTATAACCTATATACCTATTGCCAATATAAATAACTTTAAATTACAACAGAGGCAGAGCATCTTATTCTTTTACAAACAAATTTAACAGATCAAAACAAAAGTGCTTGAACCAGGATAAAGAATACAAGAAGCCTTCATATATATAAAAGAACATGATATTCCCATCAAATAACAAACCTATAGGCTTTATCAACTATAAATAACTCAGTTACAACATAACTACAAAAGTGCTTCAGCCAGAATAAGAAAAATATTGTATGTAGTAGAATTGCTGGAGGTGGTGGAACAGATTAGATGTTTTACTGCTGCTAACCTAGCCTAGCCTATTTGGCTACATGCCTGTGATTAGGTCATCACTTGCTGTTGTAGCCCAGCTACGGACGCTGATTGTGTTCAGCCCTGCAGCGAACTGTCCGTGACAGATTCTGTAAATAATACATATTGAAATATCACAACAATTATTTCACAGTTATGGAAACACATCGCGATAAATACCAATATCAAATTATTGTCCAGACCTAGCTCTGAGTGTGTATTACTAGAATCCTAATCACTTGGGTGTATTCACTGCCACAGATGTTAGGGGTCAGATTTTTTTATACTGCCTGTGCATTGTGATAAAGGGTGCTTAATAATAGTAATTAATAGTTCTTATGTTAATCCATAAATAATGTGTGCAAAAAAGTGTTCAGTGTTTAACATTTGATAAATGTTAAATCTGAATACAGAGGCTGATCCTAACAATTTGAGTGCTAAACAGATGCAGAAACAGCGAAAATGGTCTCAATTGTATTATCTTCCAGGTGTGTGGGCGTCCATAATCACATGCCTGTGTACTGCTCGACTGTTATCGGCAGTAAAGCTCCCTGATCACATAGCTTTATCTGAATCTGCTCTTCTCTGGAGTGTGGGTGGCTGGGAAGGTGGAGGTCAAATATAGTGGGCTGGCTTGGTGTTAGTGTGTGTGAAGTGTGTAAATGATCAGCAGAGCAGGGTCAGAGAGAGGGAGAAAGAGGGAGTTAGAGGTTAAACACCTATTGAAAGAGAGAATAAATACCTTAAATGCAGCTAAACCCTGTGATTTTGAGAGAGGGTTAGTTGGTATATGTGTATGTGTGTGTGCATGAGATTTATATACACTATACTGCCAAAAGTATTCGCTCGCCCATCCAAATCAGTGAAATCAGGTTCCAATCACTTTCATGATCACACATAATGCCAATCAGCTAGACATGCAGATAGCTTCTACAAACATAAGTGATGGAATGGGAAGGAATTTCAGAGTGATACAGTGATAGGATGCAGCACCTGTGCAGCAAGTCCAATCGTGAAATTTTCTCACTACTAAATTTCCCACAGTCAACTGTCAGTGATATTATACCAAAGAGGAAGAGACTGGGAATGAAAACAACTCACTCTGTCAATATAAAATAACAAAGTGGGGACAGCGGATGGTGAGGAGCATAGTGCGCAGAGGAAACAACTTTTTGCAAAGTCATTACATCACTACAGACCTCCAAACTTTATGTAGCTTCAGATTAGCTCAAGAACAGTGGAGCATAGAGGGATTCATGGAATGGGTTTCCATAGCTAAGCAGCTCCATCCAAGCCTCAAATCACCAAAACAATGCAGGCAAGAGGATACTGTATGGCAATATAGTCTAATTCTTAAATACTGCTTAAAATATGATTTGTAAGATTGTGTGAGTCTGCTTGTGTGTTTGTCAAAGGTGTCAAAAAGTATTCACATTCATTACTCAGGTGGAAGTACAGATACTTTAAAAATACGTCTGTAGAATTTGTATAAACTCAAGCTTTTTACTCAAGTAAAAGTGCAAAAGTTCTGCTTTCAAAACTACTTTAAGTATAAAATGAAAAGTCATTTTTGGGTGAAAAAATGCCATTAAGCACAAAAGCTAAGGCCACAGGAGCCATTAGTGCACTGTACCACCCCCACCTACTCTTTACAACCCATTTCAAAAAGCCCTAATGACTATAATGTTCTGTTACAATAATACTGTTGAAAATTTGGAATGACCATTAAAAATGAATGTATTTACAATGCAAGTACATTGTAAGTACATTGCAAATATATTAAAGAAACTTATTTGGACGTTTGGCTCTGATCATCTTCATACTAGACTACATATGAAGTGTGCAGGTGTAATGGATTGAGTATAAACCAATAGGGTATCAGAATACTATATATTTCTACTTCTTATCCAACCACAAAAACATTTACTCTATCTGGATGGAGAAATTGATCTGGATAGGGTTTTTTTTAGAAAAAAGTACCAAGGCTTTTTTTTTTAATGTAAGTAATGTGTGAAAACGTAAAGAGTAAAAGTAAAAAGTCATCTGAAAAATAATTACTCCAACGAAGTGTAGATAACCAACACTTTTAATTATAAATAAGGTAATAACGTATTTGTATTTCGTTATTTGACATATCTGGTGTTTGTGTAGCCTGTGATAGTGACACTGCCAGCAATATTACTGGACAATGTCTGTTTTTTATTTAACCGACCGCTTCTTTCAATGCTTCTAAGTGCAGTGGTGTGTGTGTGTGTGTGTGTGTGGGTGGCTTGCACTTTAAAGGTTATTCAGACAAACAATGCACAGAGCACATTTCGCTAGGCTGTTTAATGCTTTTCAAAACAGAAAAAAGCTTTTTCCCCATTACCACTTCACCACTGAATGCTTTCACCAGCAGGAACCGTACAGACACATCCATTTTCCACAGAAATTTGAAGGAAAAAATAATATCAATGAAAGATCGTAAAATAGTTGAGAACCCTAGAGGAGCACCACAGAGACGGTATTATTTGGGTGACGGGTCATTTTTTTTAGAGCTACAGTGACACTAACACTGTGGTGGGGTGTAAGTGTGTTAATCAGATCCTGCGTTAGTGTGTGTTGTGTTGGTATGAGTGCATCAGACACAGCAGTGCTGCTGGAGTTTTTAAACACCTCAGTGTCGCTGCTGGATTGAGAATAGACAAACAACCTGAAATATAGCATCAACAGCGTCCTGTGGGCAGCATCCTGTGACCACTATTAAAGGACAAGAGGATGACCAACACAAATCGTGTGTGGTCCTGATTCCTAGTGTGTATCTTGATCATCACACAGTACACAGTACACACACTTTCTTGGACAGTACCATTTGAAACTGTGGCAAGTCTCTCTCTCTCTTTCTCTTTCTGGACATTAATATTTCACTTGATGGTAGTGTAAGTGTGTGCGTGTGTGTGCCTGTGTGTGTGGTAACTCTGCAGGCTGTGTTAGTCATGCAGAACAGAGGCATCTGCCATGCCTCGCTTTGCTAATGGCTCTCCTGGGCACTGGCACAGCTCTTCACAAATCAGTGTGTGCAGGACTGTGTGTGTGTGTGCATGTGTGCGTGCACGTATGGTATGCGTGGGTGTATGCTACACTCCTCAGAGATGGCATAGCAGTAGAGCAGAGCGGTGTAGTAGCTCATGCATGGAGCTCGGGGGAGCAGTCTGGACGTGTGTGAAGAATACAGCAGTGCGTTTAGTGAATTTCTGTGTAAATTAATTTGCTCTCATTGCCCCTGTTTTTATTTACATGTCTGAATGCCTATGTTAACATTTGCCTATGTGAAGGATGCTCTGCATACATACATTATACATACAAATGTGTCCAGACACTGCTTTAAAACAGTGAGCTTAGCTTCTTAGTGTTTTTTTTTTGGACTGTAAGGAGCACTGGATTAAAAGATGCATTAAATAACACTAGTAAGAATGCATACTTGAAGTGAACAAGGGTGTCACCATGTTTCCCTTATAATTTAGCATGTCTGGCCACTGGGGATGCGCCTAACTAAAAAAAGTTCCTAGCCAGCCCCGGTTAGTAGCATTTGCTAGCCACAGTTAGCAGCACTAGCCAGCACAGGTTAGCAGTGCTAGCCACCCGCGGTTAGCGCTAGTAAACACCACCCGATAGTAGTAAACTGAGGAACCCTGAGTGTTCTGGAAAGCCAGGGTTCTATCAGCTATTTGTTTGTACCACATAGCTTGTTTTAACACAGTAAACACACAGACTATAGGCCAATATGCTCACCTCTACACAGTGAAAGAGCTAGCGCTGCGGTTAGCGGCTAATGCTAATGCCACTGCACTCAGCCTCAGCTGTAAAAAAAACATAATTACTAACATTCCTGTATAATGCTGTACTTTAGCAGAGTTGCTTTACTGCTCATTACAACCTAACTGGTAAAATTCATACAGAATGCACACCGGATATTAAGGCACACTGACGATTTTTGGGAAAATCAATATAGTCTAAAAATGCGGTACTTTTCCTGTTATTGTAAGTTTTTAAGTATTACTTGTAATCTTAAATGAATCATCCATGTTTAGTATCTGACTTCCCTAACACAGCAATGTTTGCTATAGTATATGAATTGATTGCTTAAGAGTTGCTAGGCAGTTTCCAAGGTGTTACTAGGGTATAGGTGTTGGTTACTATCATGTTACTAAGTTGCTTCTTGGTAGTTGCTAAGGTGTTGCTGTGGTATAGGTGTTGGTTGCTGACATGTTGATAGACGTTTGCTAAGTTGTTGCTAAGGTGCTGATAGGGTCTAGGCATTGGTTTCTAACATGCTAACAAGTGTTAATGCTATGGTACAGATACTGGTTTCAAGGAGTTTAGGTTGCAAGGGTCTGGTTGATAGTTTCTAACAACTAGAGTGGTGATGCTAAGGTGATTCTATGGAACAGATGTTGGTTACTAAGGTTTAGCTAGGCAGTTGCTAAGGTGTTGCTAAGGTGTTTGAGAAAGGTTTGCTAAAATGTTACTATAGTATACTTGTTGTTTGCTGAGATGATGCTAGGCAGTTATGAAGGTGTAGTTTAGTTATAGGTGTTTGTTGGTAAGTAGTGGTAGGTGGTACCCGATGTACAGGAGATGATTGCTAAGGTGTTACTAGGGCCTTGCTGAGAGTTGCTAAGTTATTATCTAAGTGGTCACAGTGCTAATGGATTGATTGCTAAGGTGTTTCTATGCTATTTCTAAGGCCTTGATGGAGAATGTGCTGAGGTGTGGATATGGTATATCTGGTGGTTGCTAAGGTGTTGCTATGTTTTATGTCAATACTTTTGTCTTGGAGTGACTGTCTCCACTGTTCAGGGAAGAACATCCAACCTAATCCTCAACTCATCCCAGAAGTATTAGATGGAGCACCATCATTCCAGAGAACACAGTTCCACTGCTCCACAGCTTATTGCTGGGGGCTTTATACCCATCTAACTCACACCTGGTATTAGTCATGGTGCCAACTGGCTCCTGTTTATCTGCTGTGTAAGTCCTAATTAATTACAGCACTGTGATCGTTAATCATATCGCAATCACACTGCTTTCATTACAAACCACTCCGGTGTAAACTTTCGCCCACTCACCATAACTTTACACTCTCTCTGCATCCATCTTCCCTCCTTCCATCCCTCTCTCCATCACCATGGCAACCAGGGCCATATCAAGGCTGAGAGGGATTGTACATCTATTCTGTGTTGTGTATAATACATCACACACACACTCCCCTAGCCTTACCTTCCCTGCCTTCTCTATTCTTTATTAGAGTGCTACCCAAACCCCATAATCCCGACACACACACGCAAACACACACACACACACACACACACAGTCTGTTCAGCCTGCTGTGGTGTATAATGTGATGTTTGGATCCTCAGATGCCTGCAGGTTAATTAGAACAGGCAGCAGTAAGTGTGTGTGGGAAAGCAGCCTAAACTGGGTCAGACTCATGCTCTCATGCACTGAAGTGTCAGCTGTAAATTATGGAATTATGGGCTTCAGCGAACAAATTGGAAACAGACTGAAACTGTGAAATATTTTCCTCATTAGTGACAGTAAAGAAGAAAGAGAGAGAGAGAGAGAGAGAGAAAGAGAGAGATGGGCCAGACAGGTTCTTTGTCACGGTTTTATAGGAATGCTTTAAAAAAGGGAGTCTGGTGCATAATAGTCATTAGTCATTTAAATTACATTTTCCTCAATTGCAAACACACTAAAATGACATGCATAGCACCACAACAGAACCACAACAGCTCAAAGAACAGTTTGAATTCTTAAATGATCATTGCATTGTATATAAAAATAAACCAAAATACAGCACCAAAAAGGATTCAAAAACTCTAATTACAAACAATTCCTTTTCAGTCCTATATAGAACACTACATGCTTCGAGCACAGACTAGAACTGATGGAGAAGGTGCTGAGGTGTTGATATGGTATATCTGGTGGTTGCTAAGGTGTTGCTATGTGTTATGCCAATACTTTTGTCTTAGGCCAAATTCATTGGCGTATATGGTGAAATGCGTTTGTCCTGCTTTTGTTGGAGTGACTGTCTCCACTGTTCAGGGAAGGCTCTTTACTAAATTGTGGAACATTGCTGTGAGGATTTGATTGTATTTAGTGATAAGAACATCCAACCTCATCCCCAACTCATCCCAGAAGTATTGGATGGAGCACCAGAGACGCAGTTTGACTGCTCCACAGCTTATTGCTGAGGGTTTTATACCCATCTAACTCACACCTGGTATTAGTCATGGTGCCAAAAGGCAAAAATTATTTACAAACAATTTCTTTTCAGTCCTATATAGAACACTACATGCTTTGAGCACAGACTAGAATTTAAGTGGATTGGGTTTAATATTAGTTTTTCTTCAGATTCTTCATGAAAGCATTTTTTTGGAAAGTGCTTGATAGTTAGCTTTTGACATCTTGTAATTAAGTTGTCGTTTTTGCTGTATGTTGTTTATCCAGATTCCACTGAAGAAAGGCTGAGTTTGAGTGCTTTGACAGTTCTGGGCCTCCAGTCTTACTTAGTGTGTTTCTTTTTATGATCTACCCTTCTAACTTTTCACAGTAGTAGATTAAAGCATCTCTCTAAACATGGGGCTCTTATGTAAGAATGTTGTTCTAATAAAAGATGCATGGTGTTGGCTATTTTCAAGTCTCATCTAGCTCTCTATTTCTTTCTCGCTCTCTCTTTCTAGCTCTCTGCGCTGGACCCTCCAGCGCATCGTGAGAGCAGCTGAGAAGATTGTTGGCACCTCTCTCCCCTCCCTTCAGGACTTATTCAGCTCCCGCCTCACACGGAAAGCCCTCCGTCTGGCAGGAGATCCCTCTCACCCACTACACAGCTTCTTCAGCCTGCTGCCATCAGGGAGGAGACTGCGGAGTCTCGGAGCAAGGACCAGCAGACTGCGAGACAGCCCCATCCATCAGGCTGTGAGGATGCTGAACTCTCTTCCTGCTCTACCCCCCATCTCAATCCTGCCCCCAGCACACACTCACTCAGCATCCTGAACCCCCCCACTAATAAAGTACTGAAACTCTGCACTACAATGCACAAAGTACTGGTCCCTTCCAAACGGACTTGCACTACACAACACCTGCACTACTGATATACTTGCACTGTCTATACGCACTTTAATTCCACTTAATTAAACTGTGAACTTTAAGGACATACGCACCCATTCACTTTACCAGCCTTAAGCTATATACCATATACCGTATTTGCACTACTGTTATTTACTATTTTTACTGTCATTCCATCTCAATCACCATCAATATTGCACTATTGTCTTATGTATGTTTATTGTGTCTTGCTGTATTGAACATATAGTGTCTCCCACTCTTTTATATTATAATTATATATCTATTTTTTACTTATTTACTTATATTTATATATCTATTCCTCCCCCACACCACTGCACCTTGTTTTTGTCTCATGTATGTCTATTTGTGTCCCTGCTGTATTGTACACATAGTGTCTCCCATTCTCCTTTATTATATCTATTATCTGTACTTGCTGTAAAATTGGGAAGGAGAGTAACGTAATTTCAATTCTCTGTATGTCCTGTACATATGCAGTATTGACAATAAAACTACTTGACTTGACTTTCTCACTGTCTCTTGCTCTCTCTCTCTCTCTCTCTCTCTCTGTATCTCTCTCTCTCAAGATCAGAAGTAGCTTTATTGGCTTTACTGTAATGACAACGATATTACCAAAGCCTTACAACAATGACTAACATTACAAAAAAACAACAAGTATTAAATAAATGACAGTTAAAATAAGAAGAGTTTGTTTACAAAAACAGATAGGTGAAATTATTTTAATATTAATTTTCTGCATTATATATTTAATGCTAAAGTCATCCAAACAAGGAAATGGTCTGACTGAATTTACAGTGAATGCTGAGTATTTCCGTCACCAACTGATGCATCCTTGATCTCAGGACGAAGAACACATCCAGGAACTTTACTTTTATAGAAGGGGTGCTTTAATGGAAGACAACATCAGGCAAGTACACAAGGATGGAGGAACAGGGTTCCAGGTTGTGCTCACTCTATTGCACAAAAGTTTTCTAGCTGGCTTTGAGCCTTGGTTTATGTATCTCAGTGTTTTAGATATCTGTTCTTACTGTTAGCTGTGAGCTGGTTGGTGTTTAGGCGGGGCTGTTTGGCCATGCTGTGATCTATATTGGAACCTCAGGGGATCTCTATCTCTCTCTCTCTCGATCTCTCTCTTTCTATCTTTCTATCTCTTTGCTGTAACCTGGGCATACAGTCATACTGCTTCCTCTGCCTCTGACAGCCAGAATAGATTACATGATGTCAATTCCAATCTAGCAGTCTGTCTCTCTCTCTCTCTTTCTCTTTTTCTCTCTCTCTTTATCTCTTGCTCTCTCTCTTTCTTTCTCTTTCTCTCCCTCCCAAGGAGACTGAAGCACTGAGAAAACAACCTCCTGCCACACAGCTAAAGCAACATGCAACATTAGGAGGAGTTGTTACAGCTGAGTGCTGATTTACTCCAAACCCTGTCTGCACTGCTCTTGTTATATACTGTAGTGATGGCAAATGAGAACTTCTATAGTGGCAAGAAAAAGTATTTGGACCCTTTGGAACTTCATGGTTTTCTGCATAAATTAGTCAGAAAATGTGACCTGATCTTCATCCAAGGCTGTAATATAATAACACAAAAAATATCATCTTTTAGGTCTTTATTGAACATCCTTATTCAACACTCAACACTCATTGTTGACCCTACTGTGAACTGGTGAATTTCTAAAATCTTTTAAATTACCTTTTAATCATTTCCAGCTTTACAAGCTTACACTTGACTCTAATTATCATTTTTGAGGTAATTATCACAAGGGTTCACATACTTTTTCTACTAGAACTATTTGTTTTTTATAGCTGTTCTCAATAAAAACATGAATTATCATATTTTTTGTATTATTATTATTAAAGGCACATTATATGTTTCAATACACTTGACTTGGATTATGATCATATACATTTTATGACACATTTATGCAAAAATGATGAAATTACAAAGGGTCCACAATTTGTTTATATATATATATATATATTATATGTATGTTTATATATTTTATATATATATAAATCCAAGATAAATGGATATCAGTATATTAAGACTTTTAGTTGCAAAGGCAGCCAAATATCCACTGCACTGCATACACTTATAAGTGTGTGAGCAACATTCAAGCAATTGTGTGTGTCAGACTTTCTGTCTGGCCCTTATCTCAGCTTAAAATGTTGCTTCATTTGTCCTCTCTGAAGTTTAATAGTCTGACTTTCTTTTTTTTTATTTATATCCTTTTTTTACTGATATATGTTTGCCTATTCTGAATACTAAAAAGCCCACCCCTTCACCTCTTCTCTCTCTCTGTTACTTTCTTTATCTCTCTCTCTCTCTCTCTCTCTCTCTCTCTCTCTCTATCATGATTTGATTTCTCCTTCCCCAGACTAGTTTTTTCTCTCTTCTCTAATTTTCTCCTTCCTCTACTCCTCCCCATCATCTTTCCTGCTTTCCCCATTTTTTTTCTACTGAAAGATTATATCTCTCTCTTTCTCTCTATCCCTCCTCCCCCTATCTTTATGGTGTTCTGTCCTGGCCTCGGGAGAGTAGCTGAGGCTGTGCTGTGAAATACGGCTGCCTCTAAATTGCATTTAGCTACACAGACCATAAAATCTCTCTCTCTCTCTTTCTCTCTCTCTCTCTCTCTCTCTCTCTCTCTCTCTCTCTCTCTCTCACTCTACCTCTATTTCTGTCTCTATCTCTGACTCTTTCTCCTCCCTTACTCTCTCTCTCTCTCTCTCTCTTTTTATCTCTCACACACACACACTGAACATCTCCCAGTAGCTCAGTATCTGAGGCCTTTACCTGCAGTGCAAATAAGCCCTGAGCACTTAGAGAACGCTGCCAAAAATAACGCACACGCTGTGTCCTTTCTCAGAGGTTCTCTCAGACACTCTTTGTGAGAGCATCACAAGGCAGTGCATGCACATGTGGAAGACACCAGCAAGATCAAATTACCTCAGTCAAAGTCTTTATAGGCAAGTCAGTTCACTCAGCAGCCATCTTTACAGTGTGCCCAGGCAGCTATTTCCTGACATTCAATACCAATGGGAATGGGAAGACATCAAACTACAGTAAACTGAAGATCAGATTACAGTTGCAGAAACATGTTTTAAAATTGATGATACAATCTGATAACAACCTCATGAACTGTTTATCGCATTAGACTCAAAAACGTGATTTTTTATTTATTTTTATGGTTATGGCTGCTATACTTGCAAAGATTTCTGCAACAAGCTCACCATACATCTGCTGCTCTCGACTGATTGGCTCTTTTAATTGAAGAGCAGGACTTTATCCGTAAACAGTCCCTGAATTGAGCGTTATGGGAACTCCTATTTATACTTCAGTCAGTGGCTGGTCTCCTTACTATTAACATCTCGGCCTCAGTAAACATGAGGTCTGTTTCCTGGGTTATCTAGTCACTAATAATCACCTGCCGTTTTAAACGCATCACCTGTGAGCGCCTGTGATTGGGTTTATCGCATCATTTACGTTGGAGGAGGGGCGGAGTCTTCAGACCAAATCCAGGTGAGGCATCTAGTTATGTTTGTGCATCCGTCAAGAGTATTGCTTTTGATCAATGAGCTTGTTTGTTAAGGTTGTTAGCATGCTCAGCTGCGGTCTTATTGTTGTTACATATGTTCCTGCAGGGACAGTGACATGGTTAATGAAGACGGTGCTTTGATGTTCAGGATCCTTTAAGATGCTTTGCATTTAAATCTATAATAAAAATGTGTTTATATGCATCTCTGAGCACCTTCGAATGCTGTTTGCGTGTCCTTAGATGTACTGTATCCTGAACACACCTGACCTTTAATGCCAGGTGTGAACAGGACTTGTGTGTGTGTTACAGCTGGTTTTAGCCAGGTCTAAATGTATCCTTTTAGTAAAGTGGAAAGTTTAAGAAAATACTGTGTGTGTGTGTGTGTGTGTGTGTGTGTACTTTTCCATGGATGTCTGCTTGTTCGAGTGTACCAGGAGGCCTTAGATGATGCTGTTCTCAGTCTGATGTAAGATTTTCACACTGTTTCTAAAACACTCTCTCAGCGCTTTCCCCTCTCACTCTTCTTTCCCTCCCTCAATGCTCTGAGCTCTGAGCTCTCTCTCTCTCTCTCTCTCTCTCTCTTTCTCTCTCTCTCTCGCTCTGTGTGTGTGCTGCTGTTCTCTCTAGTGAATGCTCCTTTTGAATATTTCATATGACTGTACTGAACTTTAAAAAAAGCAGACTGAGGATAAATTTGGAATGAGTGTGTGTGTGTGTGTGTGTGTGTGTGTGTGTGTGTGAGTGTGTGTGTGTGTGTGTGCGCGTCTGACACTTGTTCTGAGGATTAAATCTTGCAGCACAGATACAGCATCGTGCTCGGAGGGGTGACATCACCGGCTTCTAATAGAACTCCAGCTCATTTTGATCCCAAACCTCAGATGAACAGTGTACTTCACACCATACTGTACACACACCTGTGTGTACACTCCTCAACAGCAGAAAAGACAGTGAGTGTGTGTGCGTTTCTATGACCTAAGAAAATGTCACTCAAAAAATATAAACAGTGCATTTTTTTCTTTTCTAGATTTTTCCTCCAAATATGCAACCAAATATGTTGAGGACCAGTGATTAACGCATGCACCCACCCCATCTTAACCCAACTCAACTAAGCTATTAAGCCCCACCCACTTCTCCATAAAATGATACCTTCACCTTTACCCACTCCCATTTTAACTGTGGCACACTGGTATGCTGAAAGTCTTGTGATAGCAGTATATAAACTATCAGGGCACAGTCTGGGAACCCCCACACCATCTTATATGTGTGGTTGTACACTGGCCAGTGTGCTCATGGCAAGACAGGCAATGTAAATCATCAGAGTTTTATTAAGGCCTGATAGTGGGTGTGACTTGAGATGGATGGAACATTCCAGTCCCAAAGTCGTGTATAACATTCCTATGCCTAGACCACCTGAAAACATTGGGTGGGAATTTAACTAATTTGTATAAAAACGAACAGAAACTAAGCAATAGTGCACTCTGCGGTCACACAACTCCAGGAATTAGAGTGTATATTCTTTGCCAGAACCCAATTCCATATCCGAACTCGGGCCGTGTCGGGCTGAGATTTTCCATCGCTTTTCTTGGGCTCTTTTGAGTCGAGCTCAGTAAAATGTTCTGTGATGTTGGTGTGTCGCAGTGGATAACACCACCCCTTACCAATGACCCACCACATCATGTGGGAGACTAGGGTTCAATTCTAGGTCTGGGTGACTATGCTGCGCTACACCAATAAGAGTCCTTGGGGCAGAATACTAACATTACATTGGTCCACCTCTGTTATAGGAATAAGCTTGTAAGTCACTCTGATAAGAAGGTAAGTTTAATGCCATAAACAATGAAGGGCTACTTTTTTTAATGCTAATTTTGTTTGATATAAAGATATGGTGTTATAATCACAATATAGCAATGTAACAAATCACACTGTAATTGTAAAAAAAAAGTTGCACTAGTAATAATGTTATAATTACGCAGTACTGACCTGATCACACTCTGTAGTAATATTCTTAATAAACAGTTTCCTTAAATAATAGGCCTGTGCTTCTTCTGTGCTGCTCTGTTCATCAACTTTATTCAGACAACTCGGTTAAAAAGGTTAAAAAGATCAGTTTTAGCGCTCTACACTAAAAAATGTCTTATTTAAAACAAGTTCGGGCTCAGTTTATGGGGTGGGGCGGGGAAGGTCTGGCTCAGACAGAACATGTACAGGCTCAGGTAGGTTCATGCTGAAGTTTTTGGGTTCTAAGCTACACAAGGAATACATCTCAGAAGAAATTACAACCCACAGTGGACAGTGCAGTGGGTAAAATTGTCCATGTAAGCAGGCAAGTGTCATCTGTTTAGAAATCACATCCACATTCAGGTCATCGTAGTGTTTTTTAGCTTCCGTTGGAAATGACAAAAGTCATGAGACACAATATTCCTTTCTTTCATGATATTTGTCTTGTTAGTCTAAATAAGAATGTAAATTACTTTATTCAGAAAGTCTTGTTTTTCATTTTTAGCTTTAATTAAATTAAATGTGGCAGATTTATTGTAAATTGTGTCAGGATTTCATGATGAATGGACCAATAGAAATGCTCCACAATATGTACACTGAGTTTTTTACTCTTTTTTATCATTGTTTATTTAATTATTATTGTCTTCTTTATTGTATTCCATTATAAATATCATGTTAACATGCTTTGGCAGCAGTGTTGAAACAGGCATTTAAGTAAAACCTTATTTTATTAATTAATTTAATTAAATTTAATTGAAAAAGAGAGCGAGAGAGAGAGAGAGAGAGAGAGAGAGAGAGAGAGGAAACAAGGAGATGGGGACATAAAGTTGGCAGCCAACCACAAAGTGCTATTTTATGAATTATTAGAGTAAAACATTACATCATCCACAGTAGCTCTCTCTCGTCATTTCTCTCTCTTTCTTTCCCTTTCCCTCTCTCTCTCTCTCTCTCTCTCTCTCTTTTTCTCTGTCTCTTTCTCTAATTGTCCTCTGTGGAGACTGCTGACCCATGCTTATTGAATTGAGTGCAGTAAATGAACGGACGTCACTCAGGGAACGAACGTCTGACTCCATTGGAGACGCAGAAGCAGAAACAGCTAAACTGCTTCATTCATATAAACCCAGCACACTTCCGAAGAAATAAAGAGGATTCATTTTCATTTTTCTTTTTCAACTTGATGTTTTATATTAAGATACATGAACATTACATTCTGCCATTGTGCTCACAATGAAGAGGTAAACTCTATCTCTCTCCAGTTAGAACTGAACACACACACACACACTCACACATAAACAGACACTTCCCATACATCCAGTTCAGTTCAGGTCAGATCATGCAGTCCTTTGTTCATAAACATCAGTCTGGGTTTTTTTTTTTGTTCGTTTTGTTTTGCCTAATTTAGGCTGCTTGCACATGGCTGAAATATGACATATGAACCACTTCAACGTAGAAAACATAAAAAGGCAAAAAAGAACAACCAAAAATCAATAAATCAAGTACAAAAAGGAAAGAAAAAAACAGACAGTTTAATAAAATAACAGATAGCTTCTTTAAAAAATAAAATCATTATCCATGTTTTTATATTTACAGCATCATAGTAACTGTTTCCTGTTTTCTTTTCCACCATTTTTATCTGAGTAATATTGATACTAAGTAGAGCAAACAGCAAAAGAGACATTTATGACATTCGGCACTGCACAAGGTGATGACCAATCAGATCAACTGAATGAAATATGACGAGAAGCGTTATGGGGTGTCCACAGACTGTCTTTGGAATCATTGGTTGGCCGGGTTAAGCCGGCGCTCCCCCCTCTGTAGAAATCCCCGTCCTGAACTAATTGACTGACAGGTGACATCACTGATGTTCTGGAGCGTTCAGATGGTCCACATAAACTCTTCGCAATATGCAAATGAACGGGCCAACCAAGTCATAAATGCAAGTGGTATCCTAACCTTGAGATTATGAGTTATGAGTACGTATTACCACGTATTATCCAGGCGAAATACATAGCGATCTTACAAATTTACAAGTTAGCGATGTCTACTCAAAATAGCTACTAATTGTAACACTAGTATGATGACAGAACAGTTTTATGACTTGCACTTTTTGATACCACGACAATGTAGTAGACCTTTTTTTGCCATTGTTCTTTTTGCATCAGGCGACGTGATTGGTCAATCTCATTTGCAACTAGTAGCTACAATACATTTAGTGACACATGTTCATAAGTTTCCCCAGAAACTAATAAAGTAGACGTCAAAGTAGAAAAACACGACAAAGAGCACTTTAATGCAAACAACTAGTAGTTAGAATGTGGTTATGATTTTCCAACTTTCCCAACTTGACTAGGACCATCTGAACGCACCTGTAAACTCAGGAAATATGGAGCTCACCTGAGTGTACCACTTGTTTTTATGACTTTGTCGGATGTTTGAATGCATCGATCTTGTTGTGAACTCCACAATTGCCAAGTTAATTTTCGAGGACTTTCCAAATGCACTGTAAAAGTTCGACCTAACTCCCGCCCACTCCCATTCCCACATATTTTGACAGTTCCTGGGTATTTTTGCAATGGCAACCCACTCATACTCAGCTAGTCTTCGGAGAGTGCGTGCCACTTGGCGATTTGCCTCCGTGGGTGGTCGCAGATCTCACGCCAGTGTTCTCCGGGAGTTCCTGGGGAGGAGGTGCCGAGCAGAAGGCGCCCAATGAGCGGTGTCCTCGCCGTCCGGTCCGAGTCCAGCAGCAGCAGCTCCACGCTGGTGTCCCGCAGACCCTCCTCAGAGGGAACATCAAAGACAAAGAGCTCGTTGAAGACAGGGTTCGGTGCACACTTCTTCACATGGGTCTTCTTCTTGCACACGCGCTTCTTCCCCTGATACAAGTTCACCTTCACATATGGGTCTGCAGAGAGAGAGAGAAAGAGAGAGAAAGAGAGAAGACCAGGTCAGTATCAGAAGATCAGGCACACAAGCACATCACCATGCAACCAAGCTGTGAAGGAGAAGGCTAGCTTTTGTGCCTTCTCAGGGTAATAGAAAAGCACCGCTTTTCACAATGCTGATAATGCAAAAACAGTTCAACACGCTTGAAGGAGAACACTAACTTCCAATTGCACTGTATTAGTTAATAGAAACCCAGATTGACTAGATCTACACAGCCAAATTTTTCTCTACAAATGTGTAGAGAATCCACAAATGTGTAATTTATGGTTCCACAATCACTTCCACTTCAAACTTTATAAACCAAGCTTTCTAAAAACAGTAATTATTTCATATTAATAAAACAACCTGAACTAAACTAAACTGAAATCAGAAGGGGGTGTATAGTTAAGACTAATCTTCTGTCTTAAAGCAGCTGTGTTTTGAGCTCTGGCAGCCAGCGATCAATATCCGGATCGATAGAGAGGAAACGCTGGCTGCAGTTGAGAGAGATTGCTCTGTCTGATGTAGTGACAATAGCTGTATGAGTTATTCTGGCTCAGGTCAGGGTTTTTCTAACCCCCCCCCCCTAAGATTCAAAAGCTTAGACATTTACTCAGTCACTACAGAGTAGTCTAAAGATGCATGGCCTCTGCTTTCACCATAATTGTGCTTTACTTAAATTATTTAGAATTGCACTTGACTCAACAATGTCTTTGAAGATTGAGCTCCATTAACTCGTATTAGGAAGCTACATCACGCATTTTGATTTGGATGCTCTCACAAATCTATAGATTAGAACTTAGAATTCCCAAATGCAGAGATTGGGAAGCTGTCCCAAATAAATTAAGGAATATTTTCCAAATTGTGAGATTATGCAGCTATCCCAAATATATTTTGAATATTTCCCAAATCATTAGATTAGGAATCTTTCTCAAATAGATTAGAAATGTTTTCCAAATCGTGAGATTAAAAGTATATATCCAACATATATTTGGAAGATTTCCCAAATCATGAGATTAGGAAGCTATCCCAAATAGATTCAAAATCCTTTCCAAATCATGAGATTAGGAAACTAATCTGAAGTCTTTAGATTTCTATCTGAACATATCTGAATACTAGATAGACTAGCTTTCACAGATCTTCAGATTAGGAAAGTATTTTTTGATGCCTTTATATTAGGAAGCTTTGTCAAATCCAGATTAGGATCTCATCTTTTTTTAATTAGAAAGAGGTCTCAAATTTACTGATTAGTAAAATGTCTTTAATCTTTAAAAAGGGTTATTTTTTTCATCATCTTTAGATTAGGAAACAATCTAATGTCCTCAGATCAGGAAGTGTATCAGATAAATTAGGAAGCTATATTAAATATTTAGATTGTAAAGTTATCTGAAGTCTTCAGATTAGGATGACATCTCAAGTCTTTGAATTATTTGTATTTGTGCATTAAAACTAATAAAATAATCCTTAATTGTATAATCATGCCAAATTGCAATCAAATCTGAGGCAATTTGGTGGATTCAATTCTTTGCTTAATAATATAAAATTTGCTGGCTGTTTAATTACCAGCCTGGTTTCAGACACTCACCGGATGGTCCGTTGGGGTCAGTCTTGGGGAGATGGCGAGCCTTCAGGACCACCACGGTCAGGGTGCTGGTGGTTGACTGATAACACAGAGACAGCAGCAGCTCTCCCCGCCCTGTAGTCCTCTACATAAAGAACAGAGAGACAGAGAGACAAAAAAAATCATATATTTGAGCTGCATAAACAACCATAATAATTCATAATAATAGAAACAAAAACAGTATATCAGGCTTTTTTGTGGCTGTGTTTAAACTCTCAGTGGTGGTCCTCCAGTCATTGTGCTGTATAGTAAACACTATGTAGTGAACAGTGAATGAATTATGGAGTGTTTCCAGTTCTAGTTTCCAGCAGCGCATCTCACGGCAGACGAAACACATTTTTTTGACACCTATTGCAGCTGTTTCCAGAACCATGTGACTCATCCGGCTTCCCGTATGTATAATAAGAGACTCGGCATGGATAATTACCTTCACTGTATTCACTATATGATGTGTGAACACAGCATCCCATCACCCATGGCAACCCAAAGCAGAATTCTGGTGCTGCCTCGAAACGTCTGTCAGCCAATGAGATGTAATTACTTGTGTTTGACTGTTTTCAGCAGCAGTCACCAGCCCACGATAATGGCTTCTCTTTCCACGCCAAATGGAGTCTATTGTTCCATGAATAATGCTGAAATCATGTTGTCAAAATTGGGGCACGTCACGAGTGCTGCTGATTGCTCCGTGTTTTGACAGAGTTATTTTGCCTTTTTTCAGTCTAATACAAGGCCTTTCTGTGTCAACCGGCTGAGCGATGCCCTGCCTACCAAGCATTCAAGCATCCGAATCAATAGATCACCTAGTGCTAGGACAAATTGGTCAGTAGATAAATCATCCAGCCATGAAAAGAAAGCAGTTTATGTCCTGCCGCTGAAAAGAACCACCATTCCACAACTTTACTGTTACATCATTTCACATCATTTCAGAAGAAAAACATGCCATCCTTCTCCAGACCAATGATTTTTTTGGAGTTTCACCAAATATAAACCATATATATTTTTTATTTTATGACATTTTAAATATGTACAAATCTGTTTCATCTCAGTCACTAGTCTTAGGCTGCTTTTTTTAAATCATCCATTAGACGGATGATTAAAAATGCTTGTGGTCCAGTCGTCCATCTTTTGTCTCTAAATGGGACATAAAGAAGCCATTTTATTGACCACTGTCCTACACATACACACACATATCCCCCTGCATGCACACTTACACACACACACACACACACACACAAACACAGCAGTAATCGCCCTTCTGCTCTTGGGTGTGTCAACGGCTGCCCACAGTACGCCAGCTCAGTATTGAGCGGTTCTAATGCTGCATTATCGACAGAGGAAACCAGAATCCTTATACACTCTCACTCCCTTATACCCTCTCTCTGTCTGCCTCTACATCAAGCCCCCTGACAAACACTATCAAATTACAGCCATCCTCAAGAAAAATCACTCGATAGAAACCACAGAAAGCATTCTTTCACCATCAATAAATCACAGTCTTCGTTCCCTGGTTGTGTTGCAATTCACTGTTCTCAAATTCGTACTGAATTCGCCCCTTTATGTTCTGCACTTTTGTCTGGAACAACCTTTAAACTTAAAAATGCATGAACGCAAGATTCGAAATATTGTGCCGTTTAGCTGTTTTAACCCCCTAAAACCCTAAAAATAACATAAGTTTTGTAGGCCCCAAAATAGAGCCTTGTGGGGCTCCACAAGATATGCTAAACTAAATGGTTACCAAACAATTTACAGTAGTCTGTGCTTATAACTCAATAATATAATTAGGGATAAATGGGTTGTTAAGGCTATAGAAAAGTTCAATTGTATAACTATAGTAAGTCAACTGTTTAAATATGTTGCAAAATTCTTTGCTTTTTAATAATTTTTGGCCAGGTCTTCCTTGTAAAAGAGATCTGTGATCTCAGTGAGACAAACCTGGATAAATAAAGGTAAATAAGGAATAAAGGTGTTACCAAAACAGCAATTGAAACTCTGCACTCTTAATATTAAAAGCATGAAGCAAGATTCTTTGGTGTTTTGCCATAGAAGACTCTATTCTGGTCTCCTAAAGAAGAAAGAAGAAGAAAGGTTCTTCAAGAACTATTTTTTTAACCTAAAACTCACCTTAAAGGTGAATTCATGTTTTTTAGGCAAAACACTACAAATCAACCTATTTACAATTTAGTAATGTATGTTCATTTTTGGACTCAAGTGTGTTTTTCTAATAAATCTTAAATCTTCAGTTAAAGCAACACAAGAATTAAGGCCACGCCCCTTACCCTAACATTCTTCTTGATGATGTCACGGCTCATGAGGACCCGCCCCTCAGAGAGGTCCACGTCAGCCAATGGTACGAGTGTTTCACCGATGACCTCGTCGCGGGAGAACCGGTCAAAGCTCAGCACCATGAAGTGCAAAGCCAGCTGGGAGACTCGAGCGTACGGGATCCCGTAGAAGCTGAAGGTCTCGTCGAAGGCCGGGTCCAGAGTCTTCCTCAGAACCCTAGTCTTCACCTTGTGCTTCTTCTCAGGGAGCAGGGTCAGCTTGATGTAAGGGTCAGAGGTCAAGGACTGCTCGTCTGTGGGGGAGAGGCCGTGAGCCTCCTTGATGTGCACCATGAAGGCCTTCTTCTCGAAGTTGTACTCAAGAGAGAAGAACAGGGTGCCCAGGCCAGCTTCCTTGTCTTGGGGCTTGTCCAGGGCAGGAGTAGGTGTCTGGCTGGACAGGTTGCTTTCTGGGGTGGTGGCTTCCTGGTTGCCCCCCTGACCAAACCCTGGGTGTGGGGATGGGATGTCCAGGTCTGGAGAGCTGCGTACTTTGGGATGGAGTGCCGCTGGAGGCTTGAATGTGAAGTTTCCATTGAGGTCTCGCTTCTCTAGGTCCAGGTGGAGTGCAGGACGTCCACCGGTAGGACTGGGGCTGTTTTTTCCCTGGGTGGGGTCAGGAGTCTTCTCTCCAGCAAACTTTTTCTTACCGCTTAAGCTCTCGGGGTAGATGTCCACCCCCTTCAGCATGTGGACGAACTTGTACGGTGGGGTTTTGGTGCTGCTCTTGTTGGTCTTGCGTTGACAGCAAATCCATGCAAAGGCGGAGACGCTGAAGACCAGGCCAAAGACACTGACCACAGCCACACTCACTGGGACCTCCGCTGTGGGGAATAACAAACACATACACACACATGTCAGAATGCTTAACTCAAAACAATGCTAACAAGTATATTACAAACACCAACGAGTGATTAACTTAGATTTACTGATATTGACAAATTACAAACAATTGAACTAAAGGGTGAATATATGACATGGTTTGTTGTTTTTTATTTAATACCATTAGCAGGCTGGTTGGAAAGTTTTCCAGTGCTTGGGTTTTTTGTGCACTCAAACGTATAATCAACTAAGCACATACAATGTCCACTTTAACACATCAGTGTTACGAAGTTACAAAACTACAATTCTCAATGTATTCCCAGAAAACATTCCGCATGTTCAGAGGATTTTGAGATTTCCTCTTTAGGTACAATTTTAAAGTGAAAAGTTAAAACAATGTATAGGAGGTTTCTTAAAGTAAATTTTCCAGAAATTGTTATTTAGTGAAGGCATAGAACAGTGAGGAGCTACCTGCCTGCAAACCTTGGATCATCCAACCCAAACCCGATTTAGCTAGATTTGGGTTGAAGTTGAAATCTGCAGAAAGGCATATACTCTAGAAGAACAGCTGTAGGTCTTTTGAAGCAGGTTTTCTTTCCTCCACCAATAAACCTGATCTGGTACTCATCAGATACTCAGATATCAACACTTTAGAACAGGGGTGTCCAAATCTATACGCAAAAGGCTGGCGAGGGTATAGGTTTTATTCCAGACAAGCAAAAGCTCCCCTTATCAGGGTTTTAAAACACTAAGGAACCAATTAAACAAGAGTAATCAGGAGTGATGCTGACTGTTATAAATGGATAAAAACCGGTACCCACACCCCACCCATTTGTGGGTAGGATTAGGAAGAAAAGATCTGAAAGTGTGCAGCTTCAGGCTTCAAGTTTCAATGTTTATTTGTCATTTGCTGCAAATGTTTTAAGTTTTTTGAGAAAATCAAAGGACTTTTTATTGCATTGCTCAGAATAACCACTTATACCATACTTAGACTCTTCTTGTGTCCTTGTTTCTTCAAGTGCATGCATTGTTAGTGCAAACTGTGCCATTGCATAAGTGCCAGCACATAAATATCCAGATATCGTGAATGACGTAGCTGGCTGTGAGTCAGGAAAGCCAGAACACCCTGAGAACAGCAGTGTACCTTCACGTCTAGAGGAATCTGCCAGCAGCTATTCTGTCTAAGCCTCAGCCAGGATCATAAATTATGAACAAGTGGACAAGTGCTTTGGGGTATGACTGAAAAGACTCTGGGCGGACATTGTGATTAGTATTTAGACTGGAGTGGAGGGGGGGTTCTCAGCAGTGTGTGATTACTTGTGCGCTGACTGTGATGATGGTGTAATACTCACTCATGCACTGGGCGAGAGTGGAAATTTCCTACTGCATGGTGGGTGCACCTCTCAGTGGAATTGAACCTTCGCATCACCTCTGCTTTGCTTTGTACACATACCTTGTACCTTTTAGCCTTTGTGGAGAGTGTGAACTTGGCTGAAGACCCAAATAAACCTAAACAAAAGCCAAATCTTACCCTAATCCTAAACCTAAACCTAAACCTTAACCTCAATCTTAACCCAAACCTAAACCTCCTTAACAAAGAATAAACCTGATGTCACACACTTGGCGTCACACACTACACACTTCTCACACCCACCCACCCGCCCAGACCCACACCCAGCCGTGTGTGAGCAGAGTGTGTTCCAGTGTTTTCTCAGACAGATTTGGGTGAGAATGACTCATGAGGAGCTGTGCCAAAGATGGACTCAAACCTCACACACCTCATATAACGTATCGATACACTGATCAGTATGAGGATTTGAGGATACGTAAATCCCAACTGTGGATTCATTAGGTAGTCTATAATAAAGTAAAAATGACGTCATGCTCTACATATATAGCCACACAGATCACTGCTGCCACGTCAAACTAATCAGGACGCGCGTCTTCAATAAACTATCGATCAACTGCACCAGGTGGTTGATAGACAGTAATCAGCCATCAAAATCAGTTCTCGAGACAACCTTTCACACAGTGAATGCTGTATAGAGCCCCTATAGACCCCCTCAGCTGTACTCACCGAATTGCGCGTGCTCAGAGGCCACTGGAGCCATCGCTGTCCGCGGTGCTGAAACGATGCTCCCGCTGATCTGCGCACTTCTCTCCTCCGGAGGCTCGAGACTCGGAGCGAAGTGTGTGTGTGAACGCCGCGTGTACCGGATTAAAAATTTTACGCGCGCGTGCTCGTTTGTTTTTCAGGGAACAGCTGGACCGCGCTGCTCTTCCTCCTGCTGTTCCTCCTGTTCTTCCTCCTCCTTACTGGTGGATCAGCACCGCCCTGTGCTGCTGCTGCTGCTCTCTCTCCGCTATATGACCGAGAAACAGCGCCACCTCTCTTTCTCTCTGTGCCTCTCTCTCTCTCTCTCTCTCTCTCTCTCCTGCTCTCTGTGCCTCTCTCTTTCTCACTTTCACCCTCTCTCTATTTTTGTGCCTCTCTCCCTCTTCGCTCTCTCTCTGCCTACTCTCTGTGCCTCTCTCTCTTTCTCTCTCCCCTACTCTCTGTGCCTCTTTCTCTCTCTCTCTCTCTCTCTCTCTCTCTCTCTCTCTTTCTCTCTCTCCCTCTCTCTCTTTTTCTCTTTTTTTATCTCTCTCTCTCTCTCTCTCTCTCCCTCTCTCTCTTTTTCTCTTTTTTTATCTCTCTGTGCCTCTCTGTCTCTCTCCCTCTTTTCTCTCTCTCTCTTTCTCACTTCCCCCTCTATCTATTTCTCTGTCTCTTTATTTCTCTCTCTCTCTCTCTCTCTCTCTCTCTCTCTCTCTCTCTCTCTCAGTGTCTCTGACGCAGGTGTGACGTTCGCTGGGGCAATCATTCTGATTGCTGAAGGTTTGGCCTCTTGGTGTGTGTGTGTGTGTGTGTGTGTGTGTGTGTGTGTGTGTATGAAAGGTAAAGCTGTTTCAGGTAATACAAGTGATACAAGGTACAACATACAATTCAAGTACCTTAAATTTAGCAATAATATAAAAGCAACAATAATTCAAGTGCCAGTTATACTGTATGACAACTTTACAGAAGGATTTGGAAAATATAAAAATAATGACGCTTCAAATGTTAAAATGCATCACAATATAGCACCTTAATACAGGTGTGGGCATTCCTGAGCCCTGTCAGTGTCAGTGTATGTTTGTGTCTATTTCTGTTGGTTCAGTCATCAGGAAATGCTGTAAACAGGACAGCTGTTATGTTCAAATGATTCATATTTGTAACACCTACCCCCAACAACATGTACAGTCATGAGACAGAATTAGCACGAGCCTTTTTTCCTTTTTAACATATTTTTATATATATATCGATTTTACTTTCATTTAACAGTGTTAAGGCATGGATACATACAACTGAATACATGATTTTAAAACTATTTGTACATTATAAATTAGACTTTAAGGAGTATTTAAAACAATAATGTTCCTTGAAGAAAGCTGGGAAGGGATTTCCCTAGTTTCTCCCTCTACAGTGCAACAATACTGCATCATACAAGTCACTCAGGTTTTTGCTTTGGAGTGAGCAATGATGCTGATTAGATCATGAGCTTTTTATACCCACATCTGGATACCTTGACCCTGGTGTTATATAGTGCATACAGTCCTTATATAGCCCTTCTGCCTCCATGCATGTGAGAAAAGAAAAATAACATAGTAAGTAAATATTCAGCTAAATGTTGGTTAAATGTCAGTTGAGGCATCTCTAATGGACCATCCAAATAAAGTCATACTGGTCTTTCTCTATAAGACATAATAAAACACAATTAACTGTTTATTTGTCCATTTCCATTCATTATTCATTTAATTAATCTAACTTAGAACAACTTTGGAGTCCTTTATAAATGTTTACTGACATCATTAATAGCTGTATAATATTATGTAAAGTCTCAGATCTTTCCACATTATTGTAGCCTGTATGCAAGATCAGCTGTTTTTCATAGTCAGATTTATTTTTAGAGATATTATATACAGATAAATGGTCCTAATATTATCCAATAAACAATTCTCACAGCCTCAGAAGGAACCATGTCTAGTCATTATGACTGTGCTGACCATATGTGCTAAACAAACACTTATAAATAACGAATAACAATAAAAGAACAAACATATACACACACATACTGGCACAGTCATGTAGCTGTAAAAATTTGCTAACAGTCTTCATATAGTCACGCCCTGCTCTGTTTCCCTGTGTTTTCTGCGTTTCCCCAGTTATTTTCCCTCACGTGTCTGTAAATTGTAGCTCCGCCCCTCGTTACCTGTCGCCCCAGGAGTTCATTGTTTCCTATTAGTATAAATAGTACCCTTTTGTCTATGTTTGGTCTTCGGTCTTTGCACCTTCCTCTGTCGTTTGTCTTGCCACGTTTATAGTAGTTTTTCCACGCTCCATAGTTCTTTGTTTATCAGTTATTCTCTGTTTATTCCGTGTTTCTATCTCTAGTTTGTTTCCTTGTTTATTTCTTGTATATATTTACGTTTATTTCCTTGCATATATCCCCAGCCCTGTTTAGTTATTATCTGTCTAGTTTAGTTCTTGGTTATTTTCCCTGTTTGTTTATGTATTTATATTTCCTCGTTTACTCCTTATTTGTTTCTTTGTTTATGTTATTTAATAAATCCTGTCTTACTCGCTTTTACGTCCGCCTCCCGTCTGCTCCACCATTACACATATATCACACACCATCAATACACATTTGTCACTGTCCAATGAAAAACACTCCAAAATCTCCAAAACAGCAACCTTACAGAAGAGAGAAAAAACCTTGTAAATGTTCAAAGAAAGTTAATGTAAAAAGAGTTTATTTCAGGTCATTATGAGGAGTTTCTATTGGTCTGTTCATTAAGAAATTTTGGGACAGTGTAAGGGATAGTTTGTCTGTTCAAATTATGTAGTAAACTAAAAATAGACAAAATAGAGATTAGTGTTTTTCATAGGACAGTGACGCTGTATATCTTATAGAATGTCTAAATGCCCTCCAACACCTAATATAACCCAGAGGGTTCTTCAAGAGGGATGAATCTTCATGCTATAGCTCAGCTGGCCTCATTTTCCTCAAGGTCAGCTGGATCAGGGTTTTAAGAGTCCTACTTTATGGTGATCTATAGATGCACAGCTACGGTTCAGAGAACACTGTGTCTCTAATTGCTGTGTTCCTGTAGCTTTATTTCACATTTGGGATTATGAAATGGAGCTGTAAAAGGGAGATGCCAAGAACACTGGATCAATACATTCAGTGCGGTTTCATTTTTTTCTGTCATTTAAGAAGGATTTAAACTGTGCAACAAGGCCATGTTATTGCAACAGCAATGAACTCTTATTAACCATTTCATTTGTGAATGGTATAAAGTGATTAAATGCATTGCTTTGCTGATGACACCCAGCTATACCTCTCATTCTCACCTGAAGATCACTCAATCTCTGCACGGATATTGCAGTGTCTCTCAGACATATCCTCATGAAGGAGCATCACCGTCAACTAAATCTCTCAAAGAGTGAACTTCTGGTTATACCAACAAAACCATCTTTTCAACACAACTTCTCTATAAGCATCGACTCTCTCTCTCTCTCACCGACAAAGGTTGCTAGGAACCTGGGTGTTATGGTTGATGACCAGCTCTCCTTCACGCACCATGTGGCCTCAGTTGCTCGATCCTGCCGCTTCGCGCTTTATAACATCTGAAAAATTCGACAGTTTCTGACGCAACAGCCCACCCAACTCCTGGTACAAGCAGTCGTCATCTCACGCCTCGACTACTGCAATGCCCTGCTAACTGGCCTCCCGGCCTGCGTAGTAAAACCACTCCAAATGATCCAGAATGCAGCAGCACGTCTGGTCTTCAACCAGCCAAAACGGGCACATGTCACCCCATTGCTCATTGAGCTCCATTGGCTACCAGTTAATGCATCAAATTCAAAGCTCTTACAGTCGCCAACAAGGTGATGACAGAACAGCTCCTTCCTACCTGCACTCACTCCTGAAGGCTTACACTACCTCCCAGCCGCTGCGCTCCTCCAATGAACGTCGCCTCACTTTACCAAACAAACATTCACACAAAGCAATCCAGACTGTTCTCATACAGAGTTCCCCTATGGTGGAACAAACTACCTTCCACTACCAGATCAGGAGAATCTCTCACTATCTTTAATAAACTCCTGAAGACAGAGCTCTTCAGGGAGCACTTACTCTCCTAACACCTCTAACACACTAACTACTTCTAACCTCATTTCCTTCTTCCCCTCCTTCACTCCTCTATCCCATTATTTCCCTTTGACCTCCTTTAGACCCTATCTAAAGATGTTTTTACCTTTAACTTATTACTTTTGTACTTCACTATTGTAAGTCTGCCAAATGTAATGTAATGTAAAATGATGTTTAGTTACATCGTTGAGCAACATCAAACTCACAACCAGAAAGAATCAAGACTTAAAAGAGCAGAAAATCAGACAGCAAAACAACAACATTAAATGCAACTGTATAACTAATGGATATACAGCAATGAAATATTAAGTCCATATGTGTGAGCATAACACTACATACATGTACAAAACCAGATATTAATATTAGAAGCTTTATTACAGGAAAATAATTATAGATATATGTTTGGAACATTAATATGATGAATATGTAAATAGCTCAGTATGAATAGTCATGACTGTAATGTTAGTACACAAGGATCATTGGTCCTCATTCACCAAAATCATCTTTCATTCTTGAGAAATGAATGCTGCATTTCTATTTGCTCAATGCCTCAGTTAATCCTTTTTCCATATTTCTCCACTCTGTAGCTGTTGATGTATAAGGGGATTCATGTGGGAATATACACTGACAGGTTTGAGTATAAATTTAGCTTTTATCCAGAAATAGCATCAGAACTGAGAACTAAAGATCCTACAGCAGAAACTGGTGCTCTATAAGCTGCAGCTCTGAGTTTAACAGCAGTAGCACTGATTTAGTCCTCGTCTGAAGTCTCATTTATACTCTTCCACTGACACACATTTCACATCTCCTGCGGTAACGTTCACACCCTAATCTGCTGTATCACCATGACAGCCCAGCGGCCCAGCAGAGCACAGCAGCAGCCCAGAGACACGTCACTAATAGAGACACAGTTCTCAGTACTAAAGAGCCTCACACTGAAGATTAACATTGCATAGAGAGAGAGAGAGAGTCAGAGACAGAGAGAGAGAGAGAGAGAGAGAGAGAGAGAGAGAGAGCATTAGAAAACAGGTGAATAAAAAGGAGACACACTGCCCAAAGTACACTGCTAAAAGTATGGATTGGATTTATATAAAATTTACATTTTCTGAGACACTGAGTTTGGGTTTTTTATTGGCTATAACCCATAATCATAATGCAATTTACTGAATGAAATGAATTACCGAAATAAAGTAACTTTTCAATTATATTCTTTTTTAGATGCACCTGCTCTGGGAAAAAAAAATAATAAAATCAAATAATAATAATGAGTTTCTTTGATTTTACCAAATTGAAAACCTCTAGAATATAATCAAGAAGAAGATGGATGATCACAAGCCATCAAACCAAGCTGCACCAGGAGTGGCATAAAGTTATCCAAAAGCAGTGTGTAAGACTGGTGGAGGAGAACATGCCAATGCATGAAAACTGTGATTAAAAACCAGCGTTATTCCACCAAATATTGATTTCTGAAACTTTTTATGAATATAAACTTGTTTTCTTTGCATTATTTGAGGTCTGAATGCTTTGCATATTTTTTGTTATTTCAGTCATGTATCATTTTCTGCAAATTTCCCGCTCCAAATGACAGTATTTTTTTTTTTATTTGGGAGAAATGTTGTCAGTAGTTTATAGAATAAAACAACAATGTTCATTTTACTCAAACATATACCTATAAATAGCAAAATCAAAAAAATGATTCAAAAACTGAAGTGGTCTCAATTTTTTCAGAGCTGTATATCTGTATCGGGTGCTTGAAGGCTTGTCCCAATTACACTCGAAAACAAGGGGTAGGGTAAAAAAGATAAATGGGATTGGGCCTTAGTGAGGGAGTGAGGGATTTTGGATAAATGATGCCACCTGCCGGTGGATCTGTGAACTGCTCCAACACACAAAACCCCGCTCTGTATCTGTACAATATGTAACCATATGAACAGTTTAAAATAAAATATCTGAGAATGTACCGCTAATAAAGCTCAGATTCAGAGCTTTAACTAAGCAGAAGCCTTTGATTATCAGCGTTAAACCCTCCGGGACGCTGCTGCAGCTTTATAAAGGCCGGGCGGCTGGCCGGAGAAACGCCCAACGTCACCTAAAGAGGAAGGGCTACGGGTCTTTCCAAAATGGCGACGACCATAGAGAGCAGCAATGCTGGAGCTGCGAGCAAGAAAAAACACCTCGGGATCCCCGAAGCGATCTTCGTGGTGAGTGAGCCGCGGACAGGGAGGTGTAAGAGGGCTCGGAGATGTTTTATAAGCCGGTTTGGAAGCTGTTTATCGGGGTTAAAGCCGTTAGCGAGCCCGCTGAGTTAGCGCGGTGCTGCAGCCTGGCCGTTTCCTTTTAAGGCTGTGGCCCAGGCTAATGCTGCTTTAAGAACAAATGGAGGCTAAAAATGAGATTTTCTGTGTTACAAAATCAGCAGTCTATATTTTTCTAGCAGCTACAGTGCATATAACTTAAGTTCATAACGGCTCTGATAGGTTTTCTCCTTATACTAGCCTTTTATTACTGTTCTGTAGTGGAGAGTTTTGTATGGCCCATTGACTGTAACGTTAATGATGAATAGTAGCATAGCTTGGTTAGCTGCTGCAGTAGTTTACTGACTACAGAGGCTGGATTTTATATCCAATATAATATTATAATTATTAATCTCCAAAATAATGATAGGTTGGTTATTTGGGTGTAGCACTATCAGCAAATAATGTAAATGTAAAGTCTAGTAAATATTGTAAAGCAAAATATTATTATTATTATTATTATTATTATTATTATTATTATTATTATTATTATCATATTAATATTAATAATAAGCCAATATAAACGTTTTTAATGAAAGACTTCTATAAAATCATTGTCTGAAGCACATAGATTTAATATTTTATATGTTACCATTAACATACAGTAACAGTCAATGTATATCAATGTGGACACCTCTTCTCGTTCAGTGTTTTCTTTCTTTTTATTATTATTTTTTAATAAATATATTTAGTTTAATCTCTAAAATAATGTTAGTTGATTGTTTGGGGTAGCACTACCAGCAAATAATATAAATATAAAGTCCAATAAATACTGAATAAATTCTCTTCTTCTTCTTCATCTTATTGTTGATTATCTGGAGAACATAGATTATATATCTTCATATGTTACAGTTACAGTTAACATATATTTCCATGGACACATGTTTTCTTCTTTGATTAATTAATTAATTTCTGGTAGAAAACCAGCAAATAATGTAAATGTAAAGTCCAGGAAATACTGTATAAAATAATTATATAAAAAAAAAAGGTTTATGTACTAGTACAACATCATATTTGCTAAATATATAGCTCGTAAGCATCATTCCTAATGGAATTTATACAGAATTTCACACTGGAAGATGCTTGTTATGACATATCTGCAAATGTATTATACTGTACAGAAAAAAATGCTGTAATCTTTATTTTTCAGTGTAACAGTAGTAAACATCACAAATGGAGAAGGTTTTTACAACCAAAAAGAAATGGAGAAGATTTACATCTGTCGATGTATATGTTTATTGTGCTTTATGTTGATGTATCATTAAACAATGGGCTAAAAGTGCTGCTGGTTTGTATCAGAGTACTGTTTACTGGAGTCATGACAAAGCAAGAACCAAGTCAGTTTGCCCCCTCATCCTTCTTTTTTTCAGGGACTTTTAGCCTCAGATAATTCTTTTCATTAACTGGACAAAATAGTATGTGCAAATATCACTTATTAAAGCACTTTTCATTATTGGGAAAGAAGCATAATGAACAAATCCAGTCTAAGCATATCATTTATAATTTTGCATGCCACTTTCATTATTGGGTTAATTTAATTATTGACCTGAGGTCCAGGTACATGACTGTCTCTTCTTTCTTTTAGGAGGATGTGGACTCCTTTATGAAGCAGCCCGGCAATGACACAGCAGATGCTGTACTAAGGAAGCTCGATGAACAGTATCAGAAATATAAATATATGGAGCTTAACCTGTCCCAGAAGAAACTCCGGTTTGTTTATTGTTATTATTATTATTATTATTATTATTGTGAGGTATGGCTGCTTTATTTTGTGTTTTTTTGTGGTTCTAATTATCTTATTAATTGTCCTTTACAAATAATGTTCTTTACAAGTAATGGTTAACCATTAGCCGGTTTTGTTCTAAAAGAATACAATGCTTTTGTTGACAGTTGAGTGTTCATTCCCTTGCAGTGGCACAGTGTTTCTTATCCTAAAGTCCCAAGTGAGCACAATTGGCCTTGCTCTCTGCATATATTTTTATATTAGTGATACCCAGTGGCATTTACCTTTTATTGGACGCTTTCTTCAGAGGAGATAAACTTTTTATCAATTAAAATTGCCTGACCTCCACAAATGCTGCCACTGTCACATATGCTACTTTGACTGCCTGTCATGGTTGGAATGCATTTAATGTAATGGTTCATCAGGACCTCAAATATGGTGTCAGACATAATTTGCTGTGTCATTGTGCTCTATTTATGAAGTATTTTAACATATTTCCAGTCCTAGTCATAGTGTGTGATTGCTGAAATGGGCTTGAAATGAGCCAGTACAAATCCTAGCGGTCCAGAAGTTGTGAAATGTGGAATTTTGCCTTGTTTAGGTTGAAAAGCCAGATTCCACAAATCAAGCAGACGTTAGAAATCTTACGGCACATGCAGAAGAAAAAGGTAAGCAATACTGTTAACTGTAGTAATAAAAATCAGCTTCTGTCTTTCTGCTCTCCTTTTTTCAGTCTACTCATTCAGTAATGTCTCCTTGTCTTGGTACAGGACACTACAGATCCAATGGCGACTCACTTCCTTTTGGCTGATAACGTGTACTGCAAGGCCTCCGTCCCTCCCACAGATAAAGTGTGTTTGTGGCTTGGGGTAAGTATTCAGCTCACACCTGAGGAGCAATGCTGGCTCAAAGGAGAACTTTAATTGACTTTTGGTGTAGTAAAACATGCTTAAAAGTTATACCTTTGTTAAACAGCCCACCACCACTCTCCTGCAGCTTTCTGAGGCCCAGTTATTTTGTGCTTTTTGCCAGGCACTCTGTACAACCGTGTCAGGGCATATTTTGCCCCAATAAATCGCTTTTTACACCGTTATCCAGGCTCAAAGTAGCTTCACATTTCTTTGGTAGAATCTGGAGAGCCCAGACATTTAAATCGAGGCATTAGTAACTTAAAAAGTACTATAGAATCTTAAAAAACACTCTTTGCTCACATTTGTCCACAATTTTAGGATTAAAAAAAAAACAGAACTTTAAAAACTAGGAAAAAACACAGTCTAAAATTTTCCATTTTCTGTGGCAAATGTGTGACCAGTAAGCTACTAAAAAGGAGTCTTCATAGAAAAGGCCCACTGTGGGTTTTGGGATGCAGCTTATACTGTATTTTCATACAATATACAATTTTCATTGCATGTTCTTATATGATCGCTTTCTGAAAAAGGCAAACGTAATGTTGGAGTATGACATAGACGAAGCCCAGTCACTCCTGGAGAAGAACCTCGCCACAGCCTCCCGAAACCTGGAGTCCCTAGAAGAGGACCTGGATTTCCTCCGAGACCAGTTCACAACCACTGAAGTCAGTATCCTTTCTCTAAAGTGGAGATGCCCCAGTTTTGTAATGTACACTGTACGTCTGGGTAAGTTACCTAGGAGCAGAGTAAAATTCCTAATAAGAAAATATATTATATTAGATTAGGTTAGATGTAGCTTCTTTGTAAAATTTTATTACATATATAAAGTGTTTAAAGTCACCGTGGCAAGTGATGGTCTGATTAATTAGCAGTGGCTGTGTGAACTACATAACATATTATATGACCTGGAAATGGAGACTAAACTTTGGTTATTGTAATGATTTATGGCGATCATCTTCTCTATGCTGCTTTTAAGTAGCTTGTAGTTTGTGTATCTGTTTAACAGTTCGGTTGTCATAGGAGCATATTACTGTATTTAAGCCACTGAATTGTTATAATGTGTTGTGTAGTCTTAGTGCTGACTTCATCACAGTACTGTAGAGCCCAATTGAGACTTTATAGATGACACCATTACTGTGTTCTAGATTTCAGTCTAGTTTCAGGTATTTCCAGTCTTAGAAATTGGTCTCTTCAGTTTTTTATCAAGTTTTTTAGCCACAGTTTAAAACCTCAGACAAGAGCAAAATAAACAAAAGGAGACTAGACAGTTGGCTTGGTTCTGTTGTCTAAACCAGTATTTATTAATCCTGCTCCTGGCAACCCTTGGTTAAACCCACTGGTTAAAATTGGCCAAGTCATTACACTTGATCCAGGTGTTTTGTGTACAGGATTACTAAAACTACTGCTGTTTTAATGGGTCTGAATGCTTCCTATTATTTCCATTTAAGTAAAACTGAAATGAACAGCTTCAATAAAAATAAATAACTAAATGTATTATTTTTTATTTTTATACATTTTTTCTTTCTTCTCTTTTAAAAAAAAAAAAAAGACAAAAAAAAAAACACACTGCCTGACTGATATGCTGATTATCAGCTCACTAAAGCCCCACACTGCAATTTAATTTTAGTCTGACAAACTTCAGATCCATTTGACTAAAATGTAAATGGGATCAGGATACAGTTCATATACAAGTCATTTGAAGTAACCAGTTGTAAACCGGGTGTTTGTGAACAGTGAACAGGTCATATTAGTTGTTAATTTGCAAGTAAGTTCACCTAGTATTTCAGTTATGCAAGCTTTTAGAATAGGCTTGTTAATTAGCAGGTCTTTAGCAAAGTGCTTATTGTTACAAAGCTTTTTAAAAACTCACCCCATTTCTTGTAGGATAGGATAAATTAAAACAAACTGTGTGAACAGCATTCCTTAACAGTGTTCCCTTCAGATATGGCGCGTGTCTACAACTGGGACGTCAAGAGGAGGAGCAAAGACAACCTCCTCAAATCTGCTGAAAAGTCTTAGAGGAGGGGCATTGCTTTTCCATCCCCGACCACACCCCAAAACTCTCACCCCTGATAGTACCAACTGCCCCATGTGTCCACCTACTTCCACACTGTTATCTATTGATTTGTTACTTTTTAAAATATTTTTTCAAGTAAAAAGGAAAAAAGAAATCAAACAGAAGTGACGGCAGCAGTTTCTTTTCTATGATTTTTATTATAATCAAAAGTTTGTGTTTCACTTATTGACTGATGATGATGACACTGAGTGCTTGCTAAGCTGTTTACTGTCTGCGGCAGGCTTGTACTAATTAGTGAATATCCTGAATGTGCCAGGAGCTTGGGAGGAGAGAGCATGTGAATGGCGAGGGCAAGTGCTCAGAAGGAATGTCTTTGTTCATCGGTCAATCTTCCCGTTTATCCTGAGACTCCTTCCCCTCGCTTCTTGTCTTTCTCTCCTTCTCTTTCTCCACAGCTCACATCTCCTTTTAAACCTGCTGTTTCTTCTCCTTTGTTTTTTTCCTACTGTCTCTCATCTGTATTTATTTGTCACATTGTATCCATTAAATACTGAATGAGCAACTCGTAATGAAGCTTTTGAGGAAAAACACAACATGGACGAGATGGTGTGTGTTTTTAACCTGTTACATTGTTCTGATACTTGAATTAGATCTCACTATGGGTTTAACATTCAATCAGATTCATCAAGCACGTGTTTTACTCTTTTAACAAACCCACTTTAATTCAGGGTGCTGTGTTGGGAGCTGGAGAAACACTGTTATTTGTATGACTGTGGTCCTCCACAATCTGTGATAGATTACAGGTGGCTTATTATTTTAATTTAATCACTTTTATTATTATTATAGTTATTTTTCAAGATGTTCATTAGACCGTATGTCTCCCTAATCACTTAACTGTGTTTGTTTTAGGTTTATTTAAACATGTCAAACCTTTGTCTCAAAGTCTAAACCATCATTGTATACATTTGGTACAGGTAATTTTGGTTTCAGACTGCAGTTAAGTGAGCGGACGTGGGATACATCTCACTATACTTTACATTGGTTGATTTGTAGGATGTTGTCTGGCCTTCCCAGGGGTTTGTCTTAAGTTCTGCCTGAAATTTAGCTTCCATTTGTGTGCATATGAATCCTGCAACAGAATGAGTGTAATAGATTTCATTTTATTTCCTTAATTTTATGTTTATGAATAAGAGCTAGTCTACAGTTATGGTAGATATAGTATATGTAATATATGCAAGCTTTTTTTGCTCATACTGCTACATATTGTTGCAAATGAACCAGAAAATAGCTGACGCAGACCGAGATCACCTCTTTTAATCGGATCATGTTTTGGGCTATGGTTTGGGGTGTCTTTTAGACCTGCTAATTAAGTTCATGCAGGCACTCCTGATTTCAGACTGCAGTTTAGTGACCTTTGCAATGTCCTGTCATCCTGTGTTTGCATGCGAAGGGAACATTGGTTCTTTTTCTGTCTTTTAGTGTTATATGGGTGACAATAGCCTGACTCACTTTTCTGTAATTGGTTGGAAAGTCTGAGTCGCTTAAAAAAATAATACTAAATTTCACACAGCAACCAAACCGAATCATGGTTCAGGCAAGAGCCTGGACCAAACAAGGCAATAGGTGTGAAAGCCCTTTTAGGGCGATGCTAACAAGTCTTGTCACCTGTTAGCTGGTGTGGTAGAACTAGCAGTTTTTTCTTCAGGTGTGTTTAGCTGTCCAGTGACATTGTATTAACAGCAGAAAATAACTAAACTAGATAAGGTTAGATCAAGCTTAAATTATGCAGGCTCAACATTCAAATGCAGTTTCCTGAGACAGGTTATGCTTTGTACAACATCCCACTGCTAGCCCTTAAGAAAGTGACTCGATTGCTGTGATTGACCCTGGGCCATTTTGTTAATAGCTGTTAAAATATGTATATATAATATATAGGTGCCTTTAAATGAATTCTACAATTGAATCAATATAATAATATGTATCTTAAGAACTCACCTTCCCATTTTTTCTGTGTGGTTTTGGAAGCTTCAGCTGCATCATCTCCGTAAGTAGGTAGTTAAGTGTTATAAATCAATAACAGTCTGGAGAATTCATATGTCCTCTCTTACACAATGAATGTGTCCTCAACTCTAATTTTTGAAACTTTGTGCTATAAACTATGCTTAAATATCATGCCCATGTATGGCTTGTGTGGTTAACCCAACTGAGTTCCAAAAAATGTTCTAAGGATGTGGTCAATTTGGAAGCCCAACATGATCCGAGTAACAACATACAGGTGCATCTCAAAAAATAACAAGTTTCTTGAAAAGTTATTTTATTTCAGTAATTAAGTTTGAAATGTCAAACTTATATATGTCATAGATTTATCATACACAGAGTGATCTTTTTTTAAGTGTTTATTACTTTTATTGTTGGATGATTATAGGTTTTAGCCAATGAAAACCCAAAAATCAGTCTCAGAAAATTTGAATATTACATAAGACTGATATTTTTAGCAGTGTGGGCATTGTGCCAAGTCCTGCTGGAAAATGAATTCCGCCGGAAGCATGGAGTGCTGTAAACACTGCACTGATTTTAGACATAATAAAACACAGTGGACCAACACCAGCAGATCACATGACTCTCCAAACCATCACTGATCATCAGTAAAGTTTACATTTCATTTGGAAATCAAGGGAGGAAGAGTGGAGAGACACACAGTCCAAGCTGCTTGAGGTCTAGTGTGAGGTTTACACAATCAGTGATGGATGGGTTTTAAATGGGTGTAAGCCATAATCAACAACAGTTAAAGAAATAAACACTTAAAATAGATCACTCTGTGTGTAATACATCTATATAATATATGAGTTTTCCATTTTGTACTGAATTACTGAAATAAAGTAACCTATCAATGATATTCTATTTTTTTGAGATGCACACCTCACACCTGAGTTGACTGTTTCCAGTTACATTCTGTGTATTTCAAAATATATTTCTAAGCTAAAGACTTACAGGTAAATGTAACCAAAGTGTATCCCACTTTGCCGTTGTTATCATTGTCCCAGGTTAGCATTGAAAATGACAGGACAGTATCCAGTATTTTGTGCATCCAAGATTTAATAAGAAATAAATAGACAGTGGTGCTAATAAACTGTGTAATATTGCTGCTTTTACTACTGTTGATACTACTCTCGGATGGTGAGGCTCTACTGACTTTCTGAGTAGGAAATTCAAGTTAGGGTTCAAGTGGGTGTATTCTAGTTAGAATTTTATACTTTGGAACTCAGAATGTCTTACTTCTAGCAGTAATGCAGGCACATCAACCCTGTGTTAATACGACTGGACAGCTTCATGTTTATGTGTTGCCACAATCTACAACAGTCTTGTGCTGCAATACAAGACCTAAAATGATCACTGATAAAACCTCATTAAATGAAAGAGCAGTTCAGTCATGTCATGGTATTTTAATCTTTACTACAGTTCAAGTTCTTTTGATAGAGGTACAGAGTGTCACAACTGTTCATGTACAGGTGCGGTTATCAGTAGTTCACTCTTCATGAGCTCATGTCCACCATCTGTGACTGTGGGCTCAAGAGAATGAAAATGTAAACCAAAGAAAAAAGCCCAAACCAAAATGTGCCCCACCACTAAGAGCCAGGCTTTAATTAATGACAGGATTGAATTAAGTGATATGACTGGCTGCACAATATCCAGATGTATTCACTCACCCATCCAAATTACTAACTAGGCATGCAAACTGCTTCTACAAACATTAGTGAAAGAATGGGTCGCTCTCAGGAGCTCAGTGAACTTCAGCGTGGTACTGTGATAGGAAATTTCCTTACTACCAAATACTCCACAGTTAACTGTCAGTGATAATATAACAAATTGGAAATTTGGACAGCAACATAGCCATGAAGTTATAATCCATCTAAAGTGACAAAGCAGAGTCAGTGGAGGCATTTAGTGAGTAGAGGTTGCCAAATTTCAGCAGTCAATTGTTCTAAACCTCAAATCTTCATGTGGACTTCAGATTATCTCAAGAACAGTAGAGTGTAGGGAGCTTCATAGCATCGGTTATCCTGACTGAGCAGCTGCATCCAAGCCTTACATTACCAAGCATAATGCAAAGTGTTGAATGCAATTACACTTCTCTGTTTGGCAACCCGGCAGTCGAGTCTGGGTTTTGCGGTTGCCAGTAGAGCGATACTTGTTTGCATTGTGCCAGTTGTAAAGTTTGAAGGGGGGGTTATAGTGTGGGGTTGTTTTATAGGACTTATCAATGCTGTCCAATGAAAAACAAAATTTCTTGATGAACGGACCAATAGAAACTCTTCATAATTACCTGAAATAAGCTCTTTTTGCATTGACTTTCGTTAAAAGTTTACAAGGTTTTTTAGGTAGATAGGTGTTTTTCATTGGACAGCAATGAAAAATGTATACTAAGGCATACAAGTGAATACTTTTGGCAATGTAGTGTATCACTTACTCTTCTACTGCAGAGGCCAATATTTTGGGCAAGAATTAACATGCAAGTTTACTGTGCAGCCCCAAGAAAAACAGACATTCACTTCATTCAGCAACATGTATTCCAGTCCAGTCCGGTCTGGTTTGGTCTGCTGGGTGGGGCAGTGTGTGATGACTTAATTGTGGATTAAGTAGGAAAAAGACAGTGAGAAGCAGGTAGCAGAAAGTAAATATGCTTTACAGTAGGTCATACAGATTATCAATTAAGTGACCAACTGAATGCAGGGCATGGATTGGAAGTGGGTCTTATAACTGGGGGTTTAACGGTGTGTTGGTACAATCCCTAGCTGTAATATCTGAAAACACTTCAGGAAGTCCACAAGTTATGGTGTAATAATGCTTAGCTTTTGTATGAAGACACAGACAGCACTAAAGATCTGTTGTGTTTTAGTGTCATAGAACATCGCACCTCATATCCATTGTCCTTCAAAGTCTCATTTCTTAAATAAATCCCTTTGGTAAGAAGCACAATTCGGTTTCGTATCTTAATCAGTGTCCATACTTCAGATTACAGTTTATGCTCACATTCAGTGACTCAGCATATCCTCAAATCATTTGATATGGTCTAAAAACAAGCAAGATCTCCATCGTTGTGGAATTAGGTATAATGCACTATACTGCAATACACCCTTCCAACTCACATTGTATCCATAGTCAAAGCCTTGACATGTATGCATACACAACCCAACCCAGAGATAGAAGTCTTTTAGCATTCTGTGCACCAAACAGCAGTTCTTTTCACAGTCATCACTTAAAAGTCATCAAAAAAACAACTGCATCAGGTCTCGTCGAGAGTGCTTTCAGCAGATCCAGTCTCATGGGAAACATCTCATGGCTTTTAAGTGATTGACAGGTGTATACTTTGGGGTCCTTAGGGATAAGGTGCTGAACATAAGGCCCCGATTGGCCATTCAGGGGGAAATAACCCTTCTTTTTCATTGGTCGGTAGACAAGAGCCAGAGCACATCGACCCAACAAGCCCAGACGCTTGGCTACCATGTTCCAGTCACATGGTTCTGGAATGTTTTCTTCCATTCACGCTATTCAAGAACATTCTACTAGCTCATTCAGCTCATTCTAGAACATACCCTTAATTTACATTCTTCTAGAACATCTCCCAGTTTATTCAAACTGTTCTAGAACATCCACCTCATTCACACCATTCTAGAAATTACTAATTCCACCATTCACACTGTTTTAGAACATTCTGTCATCTCATTCTCACTACTCTAGAACATTCTGTCAACTCATTCTCATTATTCTAGAACATCCTGCCAACTCATTCTCACTATTCTAGAACATTATCACCTCATTCTCACTATTCTAGAACATTCTGTTAACTCATTCTCACTATTCTAGAACATGCTGCCAACTCATTCTCACTATTCTAGAACATTCTGTTAACTCATTCTCACTATTCTAGAACATTATCACCTCATTCTCACTATTCTAGAACATTCTGTTAACTCATTCTCACTATTCTAAAGCATTCTGTCATCTCATTCTCACTATTCTAGAACATTCTGTCAACTCATTCTCACTATTCTAGAACATTCTGTTAACTCATTCTCATTATTCTAGAACATTGTCAACTCATTCTCATTATTCTAGAACATTGTCGCCTCATTCTCACTAATCTAGAACATTCTGTCAACTCATTTTCATTATTCTAGAACATTCTGTCAACTCATTCTCACTATTCTAGAACATTCTGTTAACTCATTCTCACTGTTCTAGAACATTCTGTCACCTCATTCTCACTATTCTAGTACATTCTGTTAACTCATTCTCATTATTCTAGAACATTCTGTCAACTCATTCTCATTATTCTAGAACATTGTCGCCTCATTCTCACTAATCTAGAACATTCTGTTAACTCATTCTCACTATTCTAGAACATTCTGTCATCTCATTCTCACTATTCTAGAACATTCTGTCAACTCATTCTCACTATTCTAGAACATTCTGTCACCTCATTCTCACTATTCTAGTACATTCTGTTATCTCATTCTCATTATTCTAGAACATTCTGTCAACTCATTCTCATTATTCTAGAACATTGTCGCCTCATTCTCACTAATCTAGAACATTGTCAACTCATTTTCATTATTCTAGAACATTCTGTCATCTCATTCTCACTATTCTAGAACATTCTGTCAACTCATTCTCACTATTCTAGAACATTCTGTTAACTCATTCTCACTATTCTAGAACATCCTGTCACCTCATTCTCACTATTCTAGAACATTTTGCCCCATTTACACAGTACAACAATATTCTACTTCATTTACATTATTCTAGAACATCCACCTCATTTACACTATTCAAACAAAATTCTGTCTAATTCCCAGAATTCTAGAACATTACACCACTTTTACAGTTACACGGTTCTCCCTCGTGCACTCTATTCTAGACCGCCTTCCTGTTCACACTGTTGTAGAGCATTTACCTAATTCAAACAGCTCCAGAACATTCTACCACTTCATTTCACTCTAGAATATTGTACCACCTCATCCCACCTATTTCATAACATTCTAGTCCATATACACAGCATAGCGATATCCTCCTTTATTTTAACTACGCTAGAGCACCTCTTTGTTCACACTGTTCTGGAACATTCACCTCATTCTAATTATAAAAGACTAGTCTACTGTCTTATTCACAGTATTCTAGAACATTGTTCTATTCCATCCCACAGATCACAGTGTACTACTTCCCCTCTATCTGCACTATTCTAGACCACCTCTCTGTTCACACTGATGTTCACTCATTCACTCTGTTCTAACATATCCTGCCCTGTTTACACAGTTTAACCATATTCTCCTTAATTTTGAACTTTGATTAGAATGTGTTCCCTTTCATCCATCTACAACATTTTCTCTCTGCATTTACTGTACTAGAAACCCCTAATCATTGGCATGGCTCTAGAATCCATTCATTCAGTTGGAGTATGTATTCCTTCTCTTACACATTTCTAAAACATTCTCCCAATTTACACTTTGCTAGAACAGCCCATGTGTTCACACTGTTTTAAAATGTTATCAGGATGTTATCTCCCTCATTCACATTGCTTTTAGATAAACACTCCACATATAAACAAATTTTCCCACAGTTCTAGACCTTTCTTTGCCTTTTGGACTGTTTAAGAATGTTTTTAATTAACATTATTTTAGAATATTACCCATTATCCATGTTATTTTAGAATGTTCTGATTTGTTTAAATAGCTTCAGAATGCTCTAGAATGTTTTCTACCTTTAATGCTGTTTAAGGATGTTTCTCATTCAGTCTTTTAGCATTCTGTGCACCAAACAGCAGTTCTTTTCACAGTCATCACTTAAAAGTCATCAAAAAAACAACTGCATCAGGTCTCGTCGAGAGTGCTTTCAGCAGATCCAGTCTCATGGGAAACATCTCATGGCTTTTAAGTGATTGACAGGTGTATACTTTGGGGTCCTTAGGGATAAGGTGCTGAACATAAGGCCCCGATTGGCCATTCAGGGGGAAATAACCCTTCTTTTTCATTGGTCGGTAGACAAGAGCCAGAGCACATCGACCCAACAAGCCCAGACGCTTGGCTACCATGTTCCAGTCACATGGTTCTGGAATGTTTTCTTCCATTCACGCTATTCAAGAACATTCTACTAGCTCATTCAGCTCATTCTAGAACATACCCTTAATTTACATTCTTCTAGAACATCTCCCAGTTTATTCAAACTGTTCTAGAACATCCACCTCATTCACACCATTCTAGAAATTACTAATTCCACCATTCACACTGTTTTAGAACATTCTGTCATCTCATTCTCACTACTCTAGAACATTCTGTCAACTCATTCTCATTATTCTAGAACATCCTGCCAACTCATTCTCACTATTCTAGAACATTATCACCTCATTCTCACTATTCTAGAACATTCTGTTAACTCATTCTCACTATTCTAGAACATGCTGCCAACTCATTCTCACTATTCACCTCATTCTAATTATAAAAGACTAGTCTACTGTCTTATTCACAGTATTCTAGAACATTGTTCTATTCCATCCCACAGATCACAGTGTACTACTTCCCCTCTATCTGCACTATTCTAGACCACCTCTCTGTTCACACTGATGTTCACTCATTCACTCTGTTCTAACATATCCTGCCCTGTTTACACAGTTTAACCATATTCTCCTTAATTTTGAACTTTGATTAGAATGTGTTCCCTTTCATCCATCTACAACATTTTCTCTCTGCATTTACTGTACTAGAAACCCCTAATCATTGGCATGGCTCTAGAATCCATTCATTCAGTTGGAGTATGTATTCCTTCTCTTACACATTTCTAAAACATTCTCCCAATTTACACTTTGCTTTGCAAATTTTCCCACAGTTCTAGACCTTTCTTTGCCTTTTGGACTGTTTAAGAATGTTTTTAATTAACATTATTTTAGAATATTACCCATTATCCATGTTATTTTAGAATGTTCTGATTTGTTTAAATAGCTTCAGAATGCTCTAGAATGTTTTCTACCTTTAATGCTGTTTAAGGATGTTTCTCATTCACACATTGCTTGAGAATATTCTCAATCTAGAAGATGTTCTAGAAGATTCACCTTCATTTACACTGTTTAAAATGTTCTTTCCAGTCAACCCTGTTGTAGATACTCACTCCCTTGTCATTCACACTGTTCTAGAATGTTCTTTCTCATGCACACTGTTGCAGAACATACATTCAGCCTATTCACACAGTTCAGGAACGCTCACCTTCATTCACATCATCCTTGATTGTTCTCCCTGCTTAATTACACTGTTCTACATACACGCACACACATACAAAATTCATATGGGTTCAAATTTGGTTTATCAGGTTTATCAGCATTAGAAAGTCGATGGTTGTTGGGTCAGTGTGCTGTGGCCGTTTTCCTTTAATTCAGTTTTTAATGGGCAGTAACTCTGTGGAACAGTGGAGGACCAGAAGGGCTGGGCAGGTTTAGGAAGCATTCAGCAGGCAGGCAAAGGGGCTATGTCATATCTGAGGGGCTACAGAGTGCCCTGTGATTGTAACGATCCTGAAGACCTCAGGTTCAGGTTCATGAGAGCGTTTTTTTAGATGGATCAGCAGAAGCACCGGCGCTCGCTCTTGGTCACCTCCTCAGACGAGTGAACCACATTGGGCACAAATCCGCTCCTGACCCCCTCCCAGTCCTCCTGGATGGTGATCTCGCCGTGCTTCACCAGCTCAAAGATATCCCGCGTCAGCTCCGTGAAGGCCCTCTCCACGTTGATGGCATCCCGTGCCGAAGTCTCCACGTAGCGCATGCCATACGCCGCCGCCAGCTTCTCCGCCTCCTGTCTCGTCACCTGCCGCTGCGCCTCCAGGTCACACTTGTGGCCCACCAGGAGGAAGACGATGCTGTGCGGCTGCACATGACTGCGCGCCTCCTCCAGCCACTCGTGCACGTTCTGGAAAGAGCGGCGGTTTGTGATGTCGAAGAGCAGAAGGCCACCCACGGAGTTGCGGTAGTACGCTCTCGTGATGGACCTGGAGGAGAATGAGAAAATGTAAAAATGTAATAGAGAGTTAATGATTGTGTGGTCAGATGCCTACTTAAAGACACTGAATGGTCTAATGAATAGAAGTGTAAGAAAATATCAATATATCAAAGTATCGCGATATTATATTTTGCAATACTGTACTGACTTTCAAAAACACAGTATCTATCGATTTTTAATTAATAGTTCATGTAAAGATGGGACAGTGGCAGACAGTGGGTTGATTTTTTGACCCCATTGATTCAATTAAATAAGAAGTAAACTTTTTTCCACTCAGGTTTAATGCATATGAATGTGTGTTTTTATACTAATAAAATAATCTCCCCCTAAAAAAAACTCAATATGTTTAAATCCCGTTCATGTAGCTTCCGTTCATGCCATCAGCTGCTGGAGCCCTGAGAGAGCACAATTGGCCTTGCTCTCTCTGGGTGGCTAGATGACAGTCTTTCCCCTTACTACTGCTAGGGTGATGTCAATCAGCACAGGGCGTCCGTGAGCTGATGTATCAGACCCGAGTGACTTCGTTTTCCTCCGAGTGTACTGTGATGCTACTCAGCAATGCTGCATCAGTAGCAGTTCAAAAAGAGACGGTGAATGACTTCACATGTATCAGAAAAGGCATGTGCTAGTCTTCACCCTCCTGGTTTTGGGAGCATCACTAGTGATAGGGGGAGTCCTAATAAGTGGGTTGGGTAATTGGCTGTGTAAATTGGGGAGAAAATCTGATAAAAATTAGAAATAAATTAATTATCTAAAAAAAGTCTCAATATGTCAACAATATTGCCAGGTTCTTGCCACTAATCAATATGGCAAAAGCACAATAATATTAAGCCATAACCAAATAAGTTTTATTCATTTTTCTAAGCTGATACATTGGACCAGAGCAAATATAACTGGTACTGCCACACATGAAGTCCCTGGGAACCTACATCCATATTTTCTTTCTAATTAGATTAATTATGCTCTGAGGAACACTCAGTACACAAAATCTGCTGTTCAGTATGAAAGAACTTCCAGTAACCAATAAATTACTGACATAAAACATATGCCCAAACTCTGTATGTTCTGCACACACATTCTAATGAATGCATTTATCTTCTGACACAGATGTGCAAATGCACACACAAATAGCTTGTCTAGTCTCTATGAGTCTCTGTAACAGATAAATATGAAACTTACCTGACCTACCTAATGCTTTGTCACTGAATGCAAATATTCACAGCAATGCTCATAATAATAATAATAATCAATTAATAAGTAGGTAACCCATTAAGTGTGTCCATATGTTATATTATACTATATTGTTGTAAAAGCGGAACTAAAGTTTGTTCTACAGTTGCAAAAAGAGACAAAGTGCCCTATTGGCTGCCCTTTTTACACTAAATTATGATGTGTCCTATAGATTAAGACATTTTGATAATGTGTCATCATGAAAGCTCATCTATTCTGAAAAAGGTGCTGTATGAAATGTCTTCTGTGTCACTCTTACTAGACAGTGTCTCAAAGGGTGTCATTTCCAATGCTTTATAGGGTTCTCCTACAAGTGTAAGAGTTGTTAGGTGCTCCTCTAATGGAGAAGTTCCATGCCATTGGATTAAATGAGATGTGATGCCCTAAAAGCATCCTCACAATGGGATAAACTGCAAAGTGAACTGTTGTCAATGATACTCTGCATTGTCAAGTAGCATCTCAGTGTGAATCGGTTCAGATACATCAGCTCACAGACGCTTTGTGCTGAAAACATCACCCTATGGGGTGATGTGGGAAAGAGCACCATCTATCCACCCATAGAGAGCAAAGCCAATTGTGTTCTCTCAGGGCCCCGGTAGCCGATGGCAAGCTACATGAACAGGATTCGAACTCTTGGCAAACTCCTGCTTATAGTGTTAGCGTTTTAGACTGCTGGACCACTCAGAGCCACTCATTCCCATTCTTAAACTTGCATCTATTCCATCCAATAATGTTTATGTCTATAAGGGAAGCCACACCCTTCCCTTATAGAATGTACATGACCCTTCAGCCTTCAGACTTTTCACTCCACCACTGTGAGTAAAAGAAAAATCAAGGCTGCGTTGTTCTGTAGACTGAAATTGCTGAGGATGGTGATGAAAAGGAAAATCCAGATGAAATCATGTTGTTTTCTACAGAAGCTCAGAGGTCACTGGGATGTATATACTGCAGTATGAGAGTACACAGAGCAGGAGGCAGAGACTGCACTGAGAAAGAAAACACTGTCAAGTCTAGGCGTATAATTAAGATGCGTTCCTCAAAGCTGAAAGATAAAGTGTTAGCGAGGAACCAAAAAAGCCCTTTCAGGAGGCGACAGCGCAGAAAACAAATAACATGTGTCTGTGTGAATCACAGGGATCAGAAATATCATTGACGTAGGAGCAGATGTTTCACCAGAGAGAGAGAGAGCAAACGTTCAACTCTTGTCAACACTCCCAGAGGAGAGATGTCTCATCATTTTAGATAAGACAGCTGTTAGACTGGCCTGATGATTCAGCACCAACCGGATCAAAATCTGTTCAAATCGAGTTCATTCAATACCTGGAACAAGGATTCTAACAATTTTGCTTGAAAAGGAAGTAAAAAAAATATATATATATTTTTATATATATTATAGTTGTGCCAAAATCAGCAGCCCCGCCATGAAAAGCACCCTCTCTCATAGTCAGCGGGAGCCTTGCGGAGTAATACTTAATGTGCTTTAACATAATATTATGGTGTGTCCGAGCAGTCAGGAGCCTTGCGGAGACGCTTAATGCGCCTTACAATCTGGTGTGCCTTATGTATGAAAATAGACTCAAAATAAACTGATAGTGTGCCTTATAATTTGATGCACCTTATAGTCTAAAATATATGGTAAACATTAAACATTCCATGCTTGGCAGTGTTTTTTTTGTATTTCTATTGGTCAATTCATTCAACGTAATATTTCAACACAATGTAAAGAACTGAGATTTACATTGGGTCAAAAATAATACTCTGGTGCACCTTATGTATGAATTCTGGTTGTGCTTACTGACCTGAAAGACTTAATGTGATAAAACAACACAGCTGATGTGCTAAAATCAGCAGCCCCGCCATGAAAAGCACCCTCTCCCGTGGTTAGGAGCATCCCGAAGTAATACTTACTGTGCTTTAACATAATATTATGGTGTGTTGAGAGCAGTCAGGAGCCTCGCGGAGACGCTTAATGAGCCTTATGTGTGAAAATAAACTCAAAATCAACTGATAGTGCGCCTTATAATCTGATGCGCCTTTAAAATATATAGTTTAAAATATATGGTACACATTAAACATTCCATGCATGGCAGTGTCCTTTTGGATTATTTCTATTGGTCAATTCATTCAACATAATATTTCGACACAATGTAAAGAACTGATATTCACATTGCGTCAAAAATAGAAAAAATTGCAAAAATTTACAAGGTTTTGGTATCAACACCAATGACCTTTTTTGATAAGAAGGGTTTCTTAATAAAGTATGTTGGGATTTTGAAAAAACAATAGTATGTGCACAGTTTGTTCAGTCAAATTATCAAATTGCTGTTTAATTATTATGAATTATTTAAATAATTGGTAAATAACTTGATTACTAATATAACTGACACATTTTTCACAGTACCAGCACTACTCCAGGACAGAAGCCATGTTGTCATGTAACAGTGCTTCTACTGTGGTACAGTACCTGAAGCGCTCCTGACCCGCAGTGTCCCAAATCTGGAGTTTGATGCGTTTTCCTGGCTCGATCTCGACCAGGCGAGAGAAGAAGTCCACACCAACTGTGGGGTCTGAGACCTGGGCAAATCGTCCCTCAGTAAAGCGCCTGATCAAACACGATTTACCAACAGTGGAGTCTCCGATTACAATCAGACGAAACTGGTAAAGCCATATCGCCTCCATAGCTGTGCGGCTCTGTGAAGATCAAGAATAAAAACCCTGAATCAATTACAGTGACGGGAAACAGCGGCATACACACAGCCACACACAGATACAGCCACACACACACAGCCACGGCCCCATGGCATCTCTCTTCCCTGTGTTGTTCTGCCAAACACGATCATGTCTCTGAATGTAAACGAGGCTGAATGGAAAAGAGTTTTTTGTGGGGGTTTTTTTCTGCACCCTATCTAACTGCTCCAAGTGTGTCAGAGGGAGAGAAACCTCACTGCAGGCTTGGCTTCAGTTTTACTCCATTACTAATTACATTGCAGACTGCTGTAAGACACGGTTTCAGCTGCTGTGCACTGGTGATCATAGAGCATTACATAAAACCAGCCTACTCTGATGCAACACTCCACAGTAAAGAGCAGTAGTAGCATTTTACATTATATGGTTCCCCATCCTCCTTAACATTAAGAAATCGCTAAAGAATCATTTATTAAATTAATTTTAGGAAACTGAAATGGGTTCTTCTATGACGTAACATCAAATAACATCAAATATCACTTGTATTTTTGTGTAGATTGTGTAGTAATTTTATAATATGGTATATAGATGGCACAGATTGGGAGGAACAAGCTAAATATGTATTATTATATATATATATATATACCCCTGCACAGGTTCAGTAGTAGTCCTTTTTTAGAGAATTGTTGGTGGGCATACCAGAATAAACACACAAGACCTTTAAAATCTGGCATTTGTCAAAGTGGCTCAGATCTTTATGCTAATTTACCCACTTTATAGAACTGACTATATTATTTATCCCACCCTTTGGCAGGTGCCACTGTAATAAAACAATTATTACATTATTAACTGCATCCATATGTGGATTTATTGTTATGACAGATTGGTTTATAATATAACTAAAAATATAATACATAAATATATAAAATATATAATATAAAAGTATAAAGTATACAATATAATACAAGATATCAAGGACATTTCTCAGTGCACACGCTCACTTTACTGCAAAAATGTTATTATTGCACTACTAAATGTTTTGCACTTTTTCATATTCCACTGCTGTAGATAACATGTACTTACTTGTAAATAATATCCATAACCATTACTGTTTTCATGTATATATTTCCATCCTGGATGTAAATTTAACACCAATTTCATATTCATATTTAGATAGCTTATTTCTTTCTTTATTGTATATTTTCTACTTTTATTTTTATGCGGCATACTTGGCGAGGAGCAAAAAAATCATTTCTTTGTATGAGGAAACTTGTTTCTTACTGTGCACATGAATCTCTTTGAATCTTTGATATAATATAACATTAATTATTTAGATTGTGTATGCAGTTAGTTTGGTTGTAGTTTAACTAGAGATGGGAGAGCAGGCTAAAGGGTTTGATTCCAAACAGGGAATTCCGGTTTGGGGGCTCTAAGTGGTCCAGCAGTCTAAAGCTCTGCCACTATGAACAGGAGATCGCTGGTTTAAATCCTGGTCATACAGCTTGTAATTGGCCTTGCTCTCTCTGGGTGGGTAGATGGCGCTCTTTCCCCTCATCACTCCAAAGGGTGATGTCGATCAGCACAAGGCTGTGTCTGTGAGCTGATGTATCGGAACCGAGTCTCTGCGCTTTCCTCCGAGCGCACTGTAATGCTACTCAGCAATGCTGCATCAACAGCAGCTCAAAAAGAAGCGGTGGCTGACTTCACATGTATTGGGGGAGGCATGTGCTAGTCTTTACCCTCCTTGTGTTGTGGCATCACCAATAATGGGGAATATATAGCTGATGGGTAGAATAATTAGCCTGGCTAAATTGGAAGAAAATGGGAATAAATTAGAAAAAGTGGTAAATGCTTCAGCATCTCAAATACCATCTTTTGTTGGAATGTGTAGCAGGGCTAAAAAGTAGGAAGAAATGTACAGTATATTAAAAAATAAATGTAGTTGACCAGATAAAGCATTAAATATGTTGGGTGTATACTGACTGCAATCAAATAAAAGTTAATGTAAAAAATATTTAACATTTACACTACATTTACTTGTGTACAGTCCCAACATTTTTAGATTTAGGTTTGCAACAAAAATGGAACTGTCCCATGTCTTTGCTATTTTCCTTCTTTTAATAGACGGTTATTAGCTAAGCTGAAATGCAGGCTGGCATGGTGGTGCAGCAGTTAGTGTGTGTGTGTGTGTGTGTGTGTGTGTGGGTGTGTAGCACAGCTCCAGAAGCCTGGGGTTGTGGGTTTAATCCAGACAGTGGTCTGGCCTGGTGCCTGCATCTTTGTGTGTGTGTTCTCCCACCTACATTTACATTTACAGCATTTAGCTGACAATTCTATCCACTTACAAGGTTATTCCTATTACAGAGGTGGGCTAATGTAGTATTAGGAGTCTTGCCCAAGGATTCTTATTGATGTAGCACAGCATAGTTATCCAGACCTGGAATTGAACCCCAGTCTCCCACATGGTAGCTCACTGACAGGGGGTCGTGTTATCCACTGTACCCCACCAACCACTACCCAACTCCTAAAGCATGTAGTAGGTGAATTGGATGTATTATATTAATGTAATTAGGTGTTAGTAAATAAGTATGTGAAGCAAGCATATGTGATGGGTCGTGCCCAATTATTCAGAGTACACACCACAGTCAGATAAGAAGATGACTGGATAGCTGAATAGAACAAAAACATAGCAATTATAATAGTTATCATGTATATGGTTTAGGGCTGCAGCAATTAGTCTACATAATCATCAGAAACGCAATGAGAGAGGGGTAATATCTGCTCACTTGTTCACACCAAAACATTTGTTTAAGCTATTTAGTCGAAGTTATTAGACATGTGATTAAGGAGATGGCTTTGAGGAAATTAGTGCTGGACGATACTGAAAAAATTGACATTGTAATATTTTGTTATTCTCTGATATTAAAAAAATCAGGAAGACAATGATCGAGACATGGCATGATATTAATAATTCAATCTGTGTATCATGCAAATATAATATCGTTGCTGTTGATGTTTAGTTTACTACATTATTTGAACAGACATTTGAACTGTCCTTTACACATCAAAAAATTGCACCCGAAATGTTTTGATGAACGAACCAATAGAAAAACTTCAAAATGACCTGAAATAAACTGCTTATTCATTGACAGCCATTGAAAGTTTAGAGGTTTTTTTCTCTCTCCTGAAAAGTTGCTGTTTTGAAGATATTTGTTTTTCATTGGACAGCGACGATATGTAACTTGGTAGATGTTGTCGTGCAGTAAACATATGAACAGCGTGAATGAATATGTTTGTTTGTAATGATTTTTTGGTCAGCAGAAAAAAATCTTTTAATAATAATTTGACATAAGATTGTACATCCTGCAATGTGACAACTGAGCATGTATACATTACAATATCAATGCTGAATTAATATATTGTGCAGCCCTAGCAGAAATAGTTACTAACTAATGAACTATTCAAAAAAATGATTATCAGATTAGTTGATTCCCAAAATAATAGTCGCAGTCTAATTTGTTCTTTTGTCAAAAAATAATTCACACTTGAAACAAATTATTTAAAATTAAAATGTTTTCCATGTCATGGGCAAAGAACCATTCAGCCAGGTGAAAAATCCATGAAGTTTTTAAATTATCCCTGACTGTGCACTCATATCTTTCTTGAGGAAATCATTAAAATTACCTTTTTCCTATTGGAACACTGTTCTCACAGCCTATATATCCATCAGAACAGGGGAAGGCCATTCCAGCCTTTAAGTGTCAGAGAAAACAGTACAAAACTGTCACTGTGTGGTAAGCTTCTTATGACTGGAAGGTATCCTCAAGGGTATGTCTTCAGTATCTGTAGTTAAAGGGACATACTGTACTTGTACTACATTCCCTTGCAGTTGTTTCTTTTTGTCTACCTTTAAGGGACAGCGTTGGACCTGAAATATCATGTTTTACCTTGAAAACTACATTTGCACTGTCTGTGCTTTGCAGTACAAAATGTACTTGTACAGTAGCTTTTTTCTGCACAGTTAAGCACACCTAATTCAATTCACTTATTATTTATCATTCAGCAGGTTTTATGAAATGCTTTTTTGAGCTACTGGTGGAAAACATTTGGTGACTGTAAGCTGGCTGCTGATGCATGTCTCCTATTACACACACACACACACACACACACAGACTGCTGTGTCCAGCCAGGATTATACAGACTGCCTGCCAGTGCAAACATTATAGGCCACAGTATTCAACCAGTCATCCAGCAGCCACAGCCCTATTGTCCCACACAGGATGCCGTAGCTGTAGAGAGCACATACAGTACCTTGCTGCTGCATGCACATAAACAACATGCATATTAGAACAGGTTTAGATCAGTTATGCTGCTTTGAGTTTTATGCATATGATATTCCATCTTCATATGATATTCCATCAACAAATGTTCATAATTAAAACATTTAAAACCCATTGAAACACAAATAATGGTTGGCCATTAGGTAACCCTAGTAAAAATACAACTTAATACTAGTTTTAAGATGGTTGTTGATGCTTAAGGTGGTTGATAAGCTGGTAAACCAGATGAACACATACTCTATACTGGTAGGCTATCTAATTTACTAGCTTTTGACCAGCATAGTGTGTGTTATAATTAATTTTGGACCATACTGGTCAACTAGAATGGTCAAGCCTGGTCATAATATTTGACTGCTAAACATATCCTACACTGGACAACATCTAAGCTAGCCAACCAACATAACAAGCTTGACTAATAGAGTAATTTAATGCTAAGACTAGGCTACAGGATCAGACTAGCTTTCCAGAGGCCCTAGACCTCAGACTCAGCTCTTCTGATTAGTTCAGATCTTCTACTCCAGAGGTTCTAAGCCTTACAAGATGTTAAAGGCCATAAAAACAATGGATAATCTCTTATTAAAGGTATCTTATCTACTCACTGTGTGATGCTGGGCTGCTCAGGTCTCAGCAGATGCAGAAACAGGACTCCATGCTCCTAAAGGGAGGAGGACTTTACAGGAAACCCGCGGCCAGACACACACCTGCTCCAGCCTGCCCACTCCGCTTCCTATTTACAGCACAACCATCACCATCAGCACCACCAGCACCACCAACCCTCAGTAAACAGCAGCAGCAGCAGCAGCTCAGGCAGCGTGTCTCTGCGACCCCCTGCTGTTCCCTCAGAGACTCCCACCACACTTCTCATCAGTTCACACACTCAGACAACGCCTGGTGATCAGCGCTCACGAGCTGCACGGATTGTTTGGGAATTGTGCTGATGAAATGGCAGCAACATCCCACAGCCTGACTCATCCCGCATCAGCACCACAGCCGTAAATCCTGGAAGAGCTGCGCATCTAAAAAAAATACCACAAAGACAAAAACAGGCTTAAAAGTGAATGTGATGCTTTTTTACTGATTAAAAAACAAGCCCCATTTTGTAATTGTATAAATATTAACACATTTACAGAGCGGTCTTATTTTAGTTTAGATTATCTGCATCAAAGATAATTCTGTTGGCAATATCCAAATAACATGCCTACATAAGAGCAGCTCACCTAGGACCCCACAGGTTCTGGCCCCACATATAGATGTCAGTGATATGGCCCATCAGGGTCAGTGACAGGACAAGGAAGAGATAAACATAGGCCCTATCTGGGTTGTATACTGTACATGGGGCCCATCGGACCCACTGGATCTGGTTAAAGTGTGATAATAAACTCTTTATCTTTAAGTTTTCTATCTACCCTGAAGCCAGCTTTATCAGAAATGATTTTAGATGTTTTATCTTAACAGCTATGTTCTCCTAGGACTATGTGTGCTTTTGCACATCTGTGTCAGCAATAACATTACAAAAATGATCAACCTGGCCAAGCTAAACAACCAGCATGATCAAGCTGATTGACTTGTGTGACCAGCAAGACCAAGCTTTGAGACCACCAAATATACGAAAATTCTGAAATGTATGTTCATTTTAAAAAGTCGAGCTGATAATATAAGGTCTTATTAAAAGTCTTGCATTAAACAGAATGCAAGTTTTCAGTAGTGCCCATACTTGTAGATCTATATAAGAACAGCAAAAGTAGTAATTGTATTGTCATTCAAATAGTCTAAAAAGCAAAAATAGGCCTGTACCCACCATTTTCTTTTTTTTTTTCACTAATACATGCACATATAACAATCACAGACAACTCTTTCATATACTACAGCAGAAATATTTTTATTACCAATCACGTATAAGAGATTGAATAAATAAATACAAATTCAGCAACAAAAACTTTGAAGCATGGTTGACATTTATCAGATTTTGTCATTTATGTAAATAGATATCAGCAGATTTAAAATAAAGGTTACAGAAGAGACATTATAATTAAAACATACAAATAAATCTTTGCATTTTATCTACATTGTAGCCAGCCTTATAAAAAAATTATATAGTATATCATTCTATTATTTATTTTCTTTTTTATATCCTAACGGTTAGGTTTTATATCTGGAACATATTTTATATGTTAAGTGATTAAAAATACATGGGTACATTTTATGGACAATTTTAACATGTGTATTTAAATGTAAATTAAATAACTGGTTCTCTTCTTTTTTGCGTGGTCATTATATTACATGTTTTACAGGCGGAAGCTGCAAGCCTGATGCATGATGGGAGATGTAGTTTTCTGCGGGTTTCCGATGATCTCACAGATGCTGCGTTGGCTTTTCGTAGAGAGTTAGATACTTTTTTGGGCAGCTCTGTGCGGCTGTCTGAAAACAGATTCACAGTTTTTGTCGGTAAATACTTTTATTTTATCCGTATTTTTTATCACACGAGCTAAATAACAGACCGTATGAAGATTTATCACGCTTTTTCTTTTTATTCATCAGATTCAGCTGATCCTCACAGTGATGTATAACAGGAGTCGTGAAGTTGCGCGCGCGTTGCGTTTTTAAGGATTCTCTGAGGGTTTTCATTGTGTTGGGATTTTAGAGGGGGTTTAATGGTGTGGGGAACTGGGAAATGTGCAGAAGACCCACGTTCTTTCTTCAGCACTTTAGGTAACCTCACTTTTATTCCTTTTTTGGACTTTTTTTTGGGTTCGGTCAGTCAGTGGTGGGAATGCAGCAGGAGCGTTTGCTGAAGGTGCTGGTGATTGGGGATCTAGGCGTGGGGAAAACAGCCATAATCAAGCGCTACGTTCACCAGGTCTTCTCCCAGCACTACAGAGCCACCATCGGAGTGGACTTCGCCCTCAAAGTCCTCAACTGGGACCACAGGACAGTGATTCGCCTGCAGCTGTGGGACATCGCTGGTAAGTGAGGCACGAGTTTCACATTTTAACCCAAAAGTTCCTAAGTGATATACAGCTCTGGAAAAAAAAATATGAGTTTTATTGATTTTACCAAATTGAAAACTTCTGGAATATAATCATAAGGAAGATGGATGATCACAAACCATCAAACCAAGCTGAACTGCTTGAATTTTTGCAACAGGAGTGCAGGCATACAGTTATCCAAAAGCAGTGTGAAAGACTGGTGGAGGAGAACACGCCCAGAATGCATAAAAACTGTAATTAAAAACCAGGGTTATTCCACCAAACAGTGATTTCTGAACTCTTAAAACTTTATGAATATGAACTTGTTTTCTTTGCATTATTTAAGGTCTGAAAGCTCTGCATCTTTTTTGTTATTTCATCCATTTCTCATTTTCTGCAAATAAAAGCTCTTAATGACAATATCTTTATTTGGAATTTGGGAGAAATGTTGTCCGTAGTTTTTGAAACAAAACAACAATGTTCATTTTACTCAAATGTACATATATAAATTGCAAACTCAGAGAAACTGATTTAAAACTGAAGTGGTCTTTTATTTTTTTTCCAGAATTGTATACTGAACATCCAGAGAACATCACTACAGGGCAGTGTGTGAAACTGTGTTCCTTCATCTGATCTTATTTACAGAATGTAGAAGTGCTGGGTTAGTGCTGGAGATAAAACTAGGTCTTTTATAAAATGTATATTTTTGCTTTTACAGCTCTGTTTTAACCATTTAATCACTCAAAAGCTTTAATTTAATGTTTCACATTCCTACTACTTCTGATATGATTGCTAAAACAAACTGTTAAAAGAAAAGTTATGAAATTGTTGTAATTTATTTTACATATTTGCAGTCATGTGCCTTAATAAGAAACAAACATGAACAAGCTTACTAAATTGACTTAACTTTGAAGAAAAGATATGAATCTGGATCACTTTGTGATCATCCAACTCTGGACTGGACTGCCCCTGAAATCAGAGAAAGTGCTTGTGCAAATAGGATTACACTAAAACAGTGATGCAGTGACTTGACCTATTTAATATAATCTAGTCTAATTGATTTTTTCCCCTAGATTTCCAGTAGTTTGTGATTTTCTCTTTAAACAGGGCCTCCACCATGTTTTAAAGAATCTTTGAAAGTATAATTTCTTTGCTAGAGAAGGTACAAAATATCATGCAATATATTGTATCATTTTCAATTAATTTGCAATACATTATCGATACATTGTGTCAAATATTGATTTTTTTAATTGAATCTCTACTGAAGCTCTATAGACTCCCTAAGACTCCCCCACCAGTTTGATTTACTAAAGTTTCTGCTTCATTACAACATTAAAATACATAATCCCTGGTATTGTTTTGTTCATCATTTGGGAATATTGGTTTCCTTATTTAGAAGTATTTTTCCTCCCGAATTATCTTAAAGAATCATCTTGTGATATAAATATATAGTGTATGGCAGAATTGGAGTATCATATTATCAACATTATCGTATCGTGAGATGCCCTGTGATTGCCATCCTTGTTCTTTACAGTAATGGTGACAGGTATCAGAGAAGCCACCTATGTAATGTTGACGAGGTATAGTAACAAGTAATAAATATGATATTAAAAAAACTGGTTTCTTAGGGCATATTTTCTGTTACAGCACTTTAAGCACAAATCTGGTTCTAGTCTAAAATGACACCAGCAGTGCAACAGCATTTTAACTCAGTAACAAATATCATATCTATAATTACCTTTTTAGTAGCAGAGATTGTTATTCCAATTATTTCCATTGTAGTTCTGACTAATGAAAAGTTCAGGTGTAAATTTTAGATTTTTGGTGTTAGATTGATAAAGTTATAAGTTTATATGTCTACAATTCAGGTTGTGAATAACAATAATAATGTTACTAAAATAAAAAATATATATTTTATACAAGTTTTATATCATTTTTTAAAAATAACAATTAGAATAACAATGGCGATATCTGGAATCACGTATGTATAAAAGGATTTAATAATATTTAGTAGTGAGTGCAATTCCATAAAAACCCATGCTGGTCAATCTGCATAGCAATGCTGATCATGCTTGTCAACGAGCAGCTTGGTCCTGCTGGTCATGTTGGTCAACCAGCCTGTTTAAATTTGGTCATACTGGTTGTATGTTGACTTGCTTAACAATCAACCTCTTAAGGAAAACATAGCTTAATCAGAATGAGCAGGGAATATATGCATATTCAGAATTACATGAATGATATGTTGTCCTTTTAATATGAGTAGTCAGGCTGGCTTTATATATTTGTAGATCTGCTATTCTTATAATTCTATAATTGGGATATGGAATGAGATTTTTTACTAGTAATAACTACATTGCAGAAATCTGTAAAGTTTTAATAATTCTAGGGAAAATATATAAATAAATGTTAAAAATGTTTTAGTAAAAAACCTTAAGAGAGTTAACAGAACTGTGTTTTTATAACCAGCACTCTGACCTGGTTTTGGTAACTGTCACATTAAAACACTAGACGACACTGAATGACTTAGTTTGTGGAAATGTAGAATAATAAGCAGATTTGACCTTTAAACAGGGATAAGGGTCTAGAGACTAATCTCTAGAATCATTCCAGAAGCTCTAGATTGGTTGTATTGATCTGCTTTTCCAGGAGTTTTATTCTGGTTTATACTGGCAGATTTTACTAGACTGCTGAGCTCAGCAGACTTTATGTAATGTGCAATGCTCTACATTTTAAAATGCCAAATCCTTTGCTACTGTCCGTTTGTAGCCTTTCTTGTTTTTTCAGGAAATGTTGTCCCAGGCAGGGTCATCCTGAAGACCGAATAATGAGGCGTGTGGTCACTGTGGGCTGGACAGTGAAGTTACAGTGTCAGCAGAGTTAATCAATGGCCATTTCTGATTTTATTACACACACACCCTTGGAAAGCCTTGTTTAAACATTCCTTCTCCTCCCTGATTGTGTGTGTGTGTGTGTGTGTGTTGACAATGGGATAAACCTCTCTCTGTCCATTCTCTGGGAATGCTAGTAAGATGGAAGTCGCGTGGTGGTATCAGCTGGTTTCATGCCTAAATTTGTTTCATGTGAGGGAAAGCTCAGAGGAGGCAGTGCTCACACCACCTACACACACACACACACATATACAGGAACACATTCATACTGGGCACAGAGCTGACTTAATCGCATAGAGAACCTGAGATGGAAGTAATAAACACACTGTGAGTGTGTGTAAGGATCCTTTTGATTAAGACTGGACAATATGTTGCCATTAGTACAATAAATGACTTTAGCAATGATGAATTGCTTGTCAATAACAAGCAATGATGAATTACGGGTTTCATTTATCCTTTACGGTCATCAGCAGAGGCAGCAGACAATAAAAAACAATAAAACAGAAAAACAAGAATTAAAAGTTTAGAATATGATGGCAGCAACACATCCCAAAAAAGAAAAGTGGTACTAATAGAAAACAATAGGAGCAATTAGAGACTAACTAAAATAACTGGGTATAAAAAAGAGCCTTTAGAGAGGCAGAGTCTCTTAAAAGTGAACATAGGGAGAGTTTCACCAATCTGTGAAAAACTGTGTCTAAAAATAGTGAAATCATTTAAGAAAATGTTCCCCAACATTAAAACTGCGAAGACTTTTAAAGATATTCCACCATCTACAGCCCATAATAATACCATCTGCCTGCTCTGAATTTACAATGAAGACTCCAACTCCCAACATGCACTCACACCGGACCTTCTGCTGATCACGTGACACTACGGTGTTCCGGCTCTTCAAGCTTTTGATTGCCCACACCTGGTCTGTGTTAGTATAAATACCCCTTTGTTTCATTTACTCCTCAGTAAATTGAATCTAGTTTTCTAGCTCTTCTATGATGTGTTTTTTTATTGTTTTTCTTTTGTTACTAACCTGTTTTTGTGTTTTTTGACAATTATCTTGCCTTGCCCTTTATATTGTTTGTTTACTGTTGCAAAAAAGCTACTGCATTTGCAATATTGCTCACCCCTGCATTTAAGGCAGAAGGCGGGTAAACATTTTCTGTCTTGCAGGACAGGAGCGCTATGGCAACATGACTCGTGTGTACTACCGGGAAGCTGTGGGGGCCCTGGTGGTATTCGACATGACACGAGCCTCCACTTTCCAGGCTGTGCTCAAATGGAAAATGGACCTGGATTCTAAAGTTGCTCTAAATAATGGTCGGCCAGTTCCAGCTGTTCTGCTAGCAAACAAGTGTGACCAGCAGAAGCAGGGCCTGTGTGCCAGACTCCCCAAACTGGACACCTTCTCCAGAGACCACGGCTTCGTCGGCTGGTACGAGACTTCAGCAAAGGTGAGAGAGTAAGAGCTCGAAACTCTGCACTGGGGATGGGCTACATGGTCCTAAAATAATAACATTTTCTGATTTTTTTGTCAATATTCTTAATGAAAAATATATTTATTGCATGCATATACATTGTAAATTGCATTTAAGACAGAATACTGCTATTATCACAGTCATTTTTTTTTATTATAAAGGTATTATATTATGTATGATATGACATGTCACACCCCTAATATGCATCTTATGCAATGTGTGTGTAAGTACTTCTAGTCCAGCAACTTGTTTAAAAAGATTTGATCCGCTGTGAATCCATCAGTTATATGTCATGTGCCTCTCCTCAGCTCACCACAGACTCTTACATTATTACAGTGATGTTTACACAACAGACAGAAGTATAAATACATCAGAGTCATGTAGCAAACAAGAGTTGAAAAGCCTAACCACAGATTCATCATGTCACCAGTTATGGTAATCTTATTATTCAATCATGTGCCAATCAATAAACTTCATCTATAAATCAATCACTTACTTTCTCACTAACTCACTTACTCTCTAATACTGAACCACAAGGCTATAAACCGTACTGCTCACTCTCCCTCTGTCTCTCATCCCCTGTTCTTTATTTTCTTCACTCTCTCTCTCTCTCTTTCTCAATTCTGTTCAGTTCAGTTTAGGTCAGGATAGCTGATCAATGAGATAATTTAACTACCCCTCCCTCTCTCGCTATTTCTTTTCCCATTTCTCTCTCTCTTTCTCTCTCTCTTTCTCATTTCCATGTTCTTTCTATATCAATTTAATTCAAGATGGCTTTTTTGGCATGAACGTTTAAAAAAACAATGTTGCCAAAGCACACAAACATCAAAACCCAATATATTGTGAGACATCAGAAACATTAATAAAAAAACAACATGGCAATAATGGTAACAATAATAATAATCAGGTATAATATTAAACGAATAAAAAAATATCTTATATCTTTCTCACCCTCTTTGCTCAGCTTCTTTTTCTCTCTCCTTCTTCTTCTTCTCTCTCTGCTCTTCTCTTTTCCCACAAGTGCAAGAAATCTTGGTAAACATGTGAAACTAATATAAAAACTAAGATTCAGTTAGGAAAAAAATCATAATATGAAAAATATGAAAGCTCTTAAAGGCACAAGGCTATCTACTCTGGCAGGTTTTCTATGTATGTGTATATCTATAGATCTTATATAATTTTATATATATATATATATATATATATATATATATATATATATATATATAATTACAGTAATTATCATACAAATTATATGGTGTAATCTCTCTCTCTCTCTCTTTCAGGACAACACAAACATTGATGCAGCGATCATGTGTCTGGTGGAGAACATCCTGGCGAGTGATGTGGAGAACACTGCTGTGGACTCGGACCCTAGTCTGTTGGTCTTGCCGTCGTTTGACTACAACCTGCGTGAGCGTTCTGGTCCTGGCTGCTCTGCCTGCTCCAGACGGCGCTCCACTCCCAGAGACAACAGTGATTTCTAATTACGTTAATCTGTGTAAATACACTCCGTATACACAGTGGATTTGAAGATAACACTAATGCTAATAATAATAATTGTTGTCAGGACTGCAAACCAGTTTAATGAATGACTAGACTATGTGCTAGTTAGCCTTCAACCTCCTGGTGTTGGGGGCATCATTTGTGATAGGGCGAGTATATAAAAAAATATATGAGGCTCTATAACATAAAGCAGTATTATGCAAAAATTTGTATTTCTCTCATGGTACATGTGCATTTTACAATCTATGAGAATAAGAACTGGCACTGTAAATGAAAAAAAGAGGAATAAGGATACATATGCAGAATAGAGTGATATTGTACTGGATTTTACACTATGACATTGGTTTCCCATAATTATGCAGTTCTCGTGAGTCTTGAGCAGATTCACCAAAGTTACATAGTGCAGTACCAGTATTCTGGGTCAGATGAGAGAAATACCATTCTCCCTATTACAGTCAATGAAGTATCAGCTAAATTTTTAGAAGAATCAGTTTTTATACATGTTTGTTTTAACTATGTTAGAATGTGTATGCTGTGGTTGGTACTCCAGAGCAGAATATGTGCAAATGTCTTTTGCAAAGGTTAAAAGTTAGGTTTATAAACTTTTATTATGTCTACTATTATTACATGTATAATGTATCTGGTAATGTGTAGCTTCTAATATTAGCTCTCTGTTATCTACCGAATGTGCCTAAACATATTTAAACATCTTATAATGTATATATGTATGTTTTTCAACAGAGCTTACCAGCATACCAGAAGATAAAGCCTTTTTATGAATAAATAGAACTTTTTATTTTTTCCATTTTGTAAGCTTCAGCTTGACACAAATAGGAACTATTTTTAACTGTGAGTGCTGTGGCCTTCTGGTTTTGTTGCACTCAGCCACAGCAGACTTCTGTTGAGGAAGATTTGACCAAAGCATGAATACTTGTGCCAAAAACGATGTCATCAGTATAAAATGCTGTGTACAGCAGAGTTGACGCTCAACACTGGTCTCATAGATACACTGCAATTCATCAGCTGTGTGGGAAATGTGTTTGTGTTATAGCTGCTTTTCCTTTTACAGAGTGCTTGTATGTATGTGTGTGTGTGTGTGTGTGTGTATCTGCATATATCTGATTTTGAAGATGAAATTGTACATGAATCTGAACTGTTAATAGTGCGTGTGTATCTGTTGAGCAGGTGCGTGCCTGGTGTTTAAATGTGTCCCAGGCTGTTGGTGCTGCTTATCTGAATAGTAAAAGTGCTCTGGGGAATCTGCTGAAGTGTTTATCATGTCATAACCCATATGCCACTGTGTATTTCTGCGTGCTCCACCACTTCCCACCACTAATTACTGCTGCCATACACGGCAGCCCTGTTCTTCTTGGCGTCCCATGTTATTTTAGGAATCTTTTTTTCAGTCCAGGCTCTAAAACTACACCAGAAAAGATTATGTGTTGACAAATAATAGGTGTTTTGGAAGGTGTGTTCCAGCGTGGAATTACTGCATACATATGGTAATGCAGACTGCATTAGAACTGGCATTTGCAACTGCCTCATGCAGACACAAAAAAACAGAAAAGCATCTGTTTCTGTGACCTTTAATTGGCATTTCTTCAACCGAGATAAATGCATCATTTGCATCAGCGAGCAAATCCACTAGTAATCCACAGAAGATGGCAATGAGCCATAACTTGACATATATCTCAAATGGAGCAGGAATGAACAGGGATACCATTTGTTAGACAAATCATTATAATATGAATGATGATTGACTGATTTTGAATAGCCTAATAATGAATATGAATATTTTTCCGGTGGACACATATTAATTAAAAGTCATGAGAAAAAGTAGCAGACAATCTTTCATTCAAGGCCCACTGTCATGCCACTAGGGATGGGTGGATCAATGCTGAAATATTGATAGTCCTTATGCTTCCCATCCTGACATTTGAGAAGCGATTCTCACATGGAAATATCAATACTGAGTCTTGTAATTAAGAAACAAACTCTATATACACTGACATACTGAAAGTTATGGGACAGGGGGTAGTTTTGTGTTCCACAATTTTGCCAGTTGTGCCAATAAAGAATGCTGCACTGTGAATTAAGGAATGTTAAACAACTTTAGAAATGGAATGTCTGGCACTGCTATTATGATTTGTAGATTGCTGGGTGGATAGATGGCGCTGTTTTCCCTCAGCAATCCTAGGTTTATGTCGGTCAACACAAGGCGTCTGTGAGCTGATGTATTGGAACCAAGTCGCTGCGCTTTCGCGCTCAGAGGAATTTACATGTAGTCCTGCTCCCGCAAATTAATAAATAATTAAGAAATTATTATTATCATGCAATGATTCCCATGCAGGGACACACACACACAGCGGCATTAATGTGTATGTGGCGGGCGGGCGCAGGATTAAAAGAAGCGATTTCTTGCAGGAGTGGGCGGTAACAGGACAAAAACACACGGGAGCAGGCAGGAGTGGGTTTAAAAAAGCAGTCCCGCACAGACCTCTAGCCCAATATCATGTCAATATCATGGGTAATATTATACCACATTCCAGAGGTATTCTATTGGACACAGATTTGGTGACTGGAAAGAACACTGATCCCACGATAATGTTCATAAAACCATTACAAACCATTTATTACTGAAGGCAGATTGAGTCCATGGATTCGAACTGTTGCAGACAAATTCTAACTTTACACTCAGCAGAAATTTAGAGAAATCAAAGCTGTCTTTCCATTTTCCAGTTGTTCAGTGTTGGTGAAAATGTGCCCACTGCAGCCTCAGCTTTCTGTTTTTGGCTGACAGGATTATAGTCTGATGTGGCATTCTGCTGTTGTAGCCTATCCACCCCAAGGTTTGTTTTGCATTGTGAGATGCTTTTTGTCTTACTATAATTGTACAGAGCGGCTATTTGAGTTTCTGTGATGGTTCAACAGTGATGGTTGATTTAATGAGTAAATAAATAAATCGAAATAATAGGCCTGCCTATTATTAAATTGATTAATAAATGTAAATGTTTTACATATGAACTGTGTATGTTTACATGTTGCAGTAGGAATCCTAAATAGCTTAATTTTAACCCAAAATTGTAGTTATGTCCAATTCTGTCCTGCGAGCAAGGACCTCCTAATCACCAGTGGGTGAACACTAACTTCCAGTTCAGGAGATCACTAACTTCCAGTGCTTTTATTATCAGAAAATCTGCAGCATCAATATATTTATAAAGAAATGACAAATGCAACAATACTGAAAGGAAAAATAACAAAAATAAATAAAGGGGGCACTTGTCATTACTAATTAGTTTTTTTCATATCTGAAGCAAGAATGTATACAATTTGGCCATAAATTTATTTTTTCAGAAACATGTGCATTGATGGGCACTTTTTAATTATAATAAAAATATATAAAAATTTGCTTTGCAAAAAAAAACATGTATCGAATAAAATTAAGCCATTAATATAAATATATATAAATATAATTGTACTGTCCCTGCATGCCAGGCATGAGAAATTGTCTTAATATTTAAAGTTTTTGGTTGTATTAAATCTTTAGGAAAATCACAATAATCACATCTCTATGCTTCTCATTTGCCAGAGCCAGCGCCTTATTCGAACTTTCATTTCCACCTTAAATATTACAGCGGTTTCATTCGTGTGTAGGAATTACGCGCATGGACGCCTGTACATAATCCCCCTTTTTAAGGTGGACAGGCTTACTGAAACTGAGACGCTGGCGAATAGGAACCCAACTCTCCCCTCCTCGCTGCCAGTGACGGTAAAGGCAGATAAGAAAGGGGTTAAGTGAGCGTATGGCGAGACAGAAAAGACCAGTCCACACGTTCTCACTGCCATGACTGACTGACTGACTGCCTGCAGCCAGCGCCTCGAAGAAAACCCTGCAGCTAACCCGCTCCAGCTGCAGCCAAGTTAAAGCAAAGTGAGAGGGAATGGCTGACCCAGAAAAGTGCTGTTTACTAGCTCAGACGAAGAGAGATGATTTAAATATGGATCAGATTTCAACAACTACTGGGACCCAATGACCTGGTGAGTAGTCTGGTCATATTTCTAAACTTATAAATGATGAATTGATTAAAAACAGAATCATATATGTGCATGCTGTTGGCTATGCTTGGCTATGTTTTCATATTTATCATTCTTTCCTCCACAAGGATAGAAATACACATTTAATTCACAATACAATATGCTGTGGAAAGGAGCTGAGCTTCTGCTTGTGATAATATTTCACCTACATTTAGGTAATGCCCTAGATAAAGTTTCATAATTCACATTTTATTAAATGATGGCTTGTTATATAAATTGAGACTCAATGTATATTTGTTTTTATGTTCTGCTTTTTCTCTCTTTTTGTACAGCTCAGAGCTCAGAGCATCCTCCTCCAATTACAAACAGTGAGCTGTTCCCAGGTGTAGTGTACACACCTGGACCATCATACCTGAGTCTGATCCTGCTGGCGTTTACTGTAGGACTGTCTGGTAGTATTTACCTGTGTGTGCTGCGCTACATATGTGCCGGTTGCTGCCAGCCTGTAGTAGTGGGTCCGGAAACTGAAACTCTGTCTGGAGTGGTCTAAAAATACACTTAAGATTATTATTAAGAAGATTATAAATGAATCATGAATCAATCACCTTAATTTTTAAGAGTGTATTGATGCTGGGTGTTGTTGTACTGATTTGATGTTCTTTTTCTCAGATAGTTTTTTTTTTTTTACAGAAATACTAGTACAAGACTGGTTTATAGAAATGGACAAATGTAAGCATTGCAGTGATTATTGGAGATTATGTAATGAGTGAAAGATGATTGCATTATTTTAATTATTCTTTGTATGACACCGATTGATTTTTCACTGAGAACGGCACAGCCAGGGTGCTTATTTCTTTGAGAGCCTTTGCTATAAAAAATATATAAATACTGTAACTGACCTCACACTGCACTCTGGATGCCTAATAACAATGGGTAATAGCAGCAGTAATAATAGTCATTACGGACACAAAAACAGTCATTATTGACGCAGTTACAGCAGATTGTCCTCACACCTGTCAGTCGGGTCACATGTCGTGTACATAATGCTGAAATCTTTCAGGGGTGTTTGGCCCCAATAACCAGTTTTGATTGACAGGTTGCCCTCTGGGGAGGTGATCCACAGCCTGTAGCTACTGTTGCCATGAGGAGCCAGTTGCCATGACAATACTTCTCTCTACCTGCCTCTAGATGGGGCTGCTCTATTACCAATGTGATGATCAGGGTTTTCATAGATACATAAATGCAGTATTGAACTGGACTGATATTGATGAGTACTATACAGGTTATATAGGTTCACAGTGTACACAATGTTAAGACCAATGCTAAGATTCACCTTTTGTTAAAAATCAATTATACACATATACTAACTTGTATATATTATATATTTATTTAGATAAATGGTTTTAAAAACTATTCTAAGCTTTGCTACTAATAGTACCATATTAAGGTTCTCATTTCATACAAGCATCTTACATTAAACTAAACTTTTTTCCAGAGATTAATTTAATAAAAAAAAATTGATAGATAAATTTTAACATGTTATATACACTATTATACATTTTTCAGCCTCTTTTCATGCCATTCTCATCCCAATTATAGATAGATTTCTGCACCTATCTGATTATTTAACTAATCATGTAAACAGCGATTTTTAAGATCTACAAATCGGATAAAGAAATCTTATAAATAGAGCTGGATTTTAGATCAGTAATCACATTTTTCAGTCCATGTATAATGGATAATGGTATCAGAAATAACACACTATTTTTTTTGTTATTCTTCTTTTAGGAAATATGTAAAGCTCTGATTAGCTACAATGTTTGTGCCTCATTCAAAAGCAATTATATTATATTAAATATGAATTATATTAAACACATGTTTTTTAACTATAAAGATTCCATCTTATAATGAATGAGTACGTCTAGATGTCTCCAAAGGAAAAAGCCTGATATACTGTATGTAATTATTTTTTTAATGGGTTTAAAATATAAGAATATGGTTTCTTGTACACGAGCCACATGAATACATGTACATTTTAAAACATTGACAAAGTTTTCAGAGTAAATTAACCTTTTATGTATAAAAATATATTTTTCTGTGAAATGAACACTTTAATATTAATCCATATCACTATTTCTGGCTGACTTTTGTTAAAGAAATTAATGTGATTATTTTATGTCTGTGACCTATTTATTATAAAGCACATGTCTGCTTGTCTAAACATAGTCTGCCATAGAAGATGGTGAATTAATGCTTTGTTTGTAATCTGTCAAGGAAAGAGTGTCAATGTGCCTTTCTTAGGCCCTGTGTATGTATATGTTGTTTGTGTGTGAGAGAAAAATATATAAAAATATATTTAAACATCTCTGTTCACTCATATGCTTCATACTGGTGTGATCATTATTGTTGTGGTCATTTGACTCCCCAAAACCGGGTATGGCTCCAGCTAAGCCCCTAGGCTTTAGCTGAGGTGCTCGGGAAATAGTAATATTGAGCAATATGACAGCTGACATTTGAAATGGCAAATGTCATATCACAGAGCTTCTTCCCCTCAGAGTGATGATTATCATGCAGTCCCATAATTCAAAATACAGAGTGTGTTTGTAACAGGTAAATTTAACCAGACTACATGTAGCATTTGTCATGCAGATGTTCCAGTTTTAAGAATGTCTTGATTCGTGTCACTTTATTGGTATTTTGTCCAGGAACCATCAGCAGGGATTTTCAGTAAGGGTCCTGAAGAGCCGGTGTTTAGCACAGCTACCCAAGCAAACTTAGTGTAAAAAAACTAATAATTAATAGACTCCATGAATTAGATGTGTTTGCGCAGGAAAGCATCAGGTATTTTTGGCCAGATTTCAAAAAAGGTCCAGACACACATCCTTAATTAGTTGTATTTTCAGTGACAGTCAGTGAATAAGTCTAGTCTGGACTACATATCTGTTTCAATCAAGAATCTCATTTATGGTATTTTAGAAGACCTTCTCGCATATCAGCCCTTATTTGAAGCATGTTATACAGGGAGGCCATGTGGCATACTGCAAGTGTGGGACATTATTTCTTCCTGGTACCTGTCAGAATCTTAAAATAAACATTACAAAGAAAAAAATAAATAACAGATGGGAAACAAAAAAACCCTCTTTTGAAAGCAAGAAACAAAGCCCTGGTTGCTACTCTGTTAACTTTATATGGTCAACCTCTTCCCTCTGGTGTTTGAATAATTCACTTTTTCCATTGTTATGATAATCTGAAGACATCACATTTATATTGTTGCAATAAAATATCCAGCTTCCCTGCAGTGTTGGGTAAATGGCTTCCTTCTGCATTTTCCAACTAGTAATTAAAGAAAAGCAAGACTGTCTGCTCCCAAAATCCTCCTCAGTATTTAAAAATCTCCAGACAACTTTAGGATCCATCATCAGAAAGATTTAACACTGTATTTATCTTGGGAGTTTAATAAAATGGTAAAAACTGAATTGTTCTGAACCTCAAACACAGCTTCCTCATTCAAACGCAAACCCTGCATAAACCAAAGAGGTTAGTGGGGTCAATACAATTGTGTATGTTTTATGACAATCATAACTCATTACCCTCATCCTATGTTTACAGTACATTGCCACTATTTGGATAGCTTGCTAGTAAGCTTACTAAGATGGTTGCTTATGCGACAACTTACCAACTAGCATCCAGTTGCTCAGACTAGAAGAGAGGACAGAACAATGTTAGTCTTTTCATTGGACAGGGTTCTGCCTGATCCACTTTTTGACCTGTTCATTCTACATCTAGAGGAGAATGATACTTGTCCAAAACGACAGACATTAAATGTGGTGTCAACTCCAAATGTTCCAAACAGTCATTATTAAACTATGCCAAGGCAAATACTAAATAAACTAGAGCATGCTGTTCTAAATGCAAATGATTTTTACTTAGTGAAAAGGACGTTTATAACAGATTTAGCCAGAGTTTTACATTTTTAATTTTTGGAAGGAGTGTTCCTTTAACTACCTCCCTCTCTCACTTTCACAATTCACACACACACACACACACACATACACACACAAACACACACACACACATACACACACAAACACACACACACACACACACACACACACACACACACACACACACACACACACACTACATGTTGGTTTTGCTACTCTTGTGAAGACCTTACAAATAATTATTCACATAATAATAACTGCAGCTAATGTGTACCACACCTAACCCTAACATTAATCTCAGTCACCAAAAGAAAATGATTCGCTTCAATTAATTAGGTTTTCTAATTAAAGTAAAGATTTTTGTTGGAAAACTAAACTTTAAAGTAGGGCTGGCTGACTGTTAAAAAAATTAATGTCGATATTCTTCCAATATATGAGCTATTATGATTTTTACTTCTTAAAAAACAACTTTAATTGTTTTACTTGTAAACAGACATAATTAATTATTTTTATAGATTTTTATAGTTTTGCTTAATATTAGAACAGTAATTTGATTAATCAGTTGATTCCGATTAACCTCCCAGCCCAAGTTGACATTTCTCTTAAGGTTGTGATGACATCTGGTCCTCACGAAGGTAGAAAAACGTGCGCACAGACGCACACACACATGCACGCACACACTTCTCCTGCAGCTTGGTCCAATCAGCCCTCTGTGTGATCACCTGATTCCAGCGCAGCCATTTTGTCTACAACCGCTCCAGTACACTCTTCAGAAACCGGAATAACGAAAAGCCGACAGTACGAATGCTTTCGGAGGGGCTGAGAAAACCTCTCCTCGCCTCTCTTTCCACCGGCTACTGATTCACGCCTGCGTTTCGTCCTGCTGGCGGCTTGACGGATGGATTAAATAACTAATTTGGCCGGAGTCGGACGGGACTGTTTCTAGCGGTGTTAGCATTTAGGGGCTAACCACTCTGTATAGGATTAGACGCGCTGAGAGAGAGAGAGACGGAGCCCGGCTAGCTGGCGGTAGTTCGGATTTGCAACTTGGCAAAAGCTTGACAGTTTCGTTTTTACATCTGTGTGTCGGAAGTGGTTTCTGTTTTTTTTACACGACTGGTTGTTTAGAAGACAATATATCTAGCTAAATGCCATTTATACGAGCGAAGTGTGGAGATAGATAACTGCTGTCTTAGCTAGTTTAAGTCAAACAGCTCACTGGTGGCATTCAGCAAGTACTGATAGAGGAGCTTGTGACTACAGAGTTTTAGACAGGCTAGTAACCTGGATTAACCTGAAGGATATCTTGCTATTTAGCTCATTTATTTAGCTAACTGACAGCAAAAGATCTAGGTTAGTTTTTGCAGCATATACCAACACATATAGCAGGGTTTTAAACTGTTTCAGTTGACTAATATAGTTAGCTTAGTTAACTAGCTAGCCTAGCAACTTCTAGTCAAGTAGTTCGTTGGGATTTTTGAAAAATAACCGACGTTAGTCAGCTAGCTAACGTGAGTTAGTTAACCTAGCTAACTAGCTAAATAACTAACTGTTACTGGTGCTGGTTGAGTTTGATAGCTAGCTAATCTATTAGCTAGAGATGTCTATGCATTTTTGACCACAAAATCAATGCAACTAGGTACCTGACAGTAGAGCAGTGTCTAAAATATCCTTTAAAACTGATTAGGTCGTTTAACTATCCTAGTTAGATAGTTAGGTTAGCGAACTAAATAACTCACACCCCCTTTCTTATTGCTTGTACTGCTCTGTCGACGTGGTAATTTCCTCCAGTGTCCTCAGATCTGGGTTGAAGGATAGCTAAGCTAGCTAGCTATGTCATTTTGTAATATTCCTATATGCGCAGATTTCAGCATTAGGACCTGTACTCGGTTTGAATGCCGTTATGGTTATATTAGCTAACAAAAGCTAAGCGAATTAGTGAATCCGTTAGCTAGACAGTTGCAAACACAAGCAGTTGTGGTAATCATATTTGTACTAGCTTAGCTAGCTAGTTAACTCTAATTTACCTGGGTAGCGTAGGTTAGGTAGTTAATAGCTAGCTAGTTAACTAGATTATATTTTGTTACGAACCGTGGAAGCTCTTAGTTTAGCTCTCAACAGAGTTTTGATTAGCCCTAGTTAGCTAACTAACCCACCAGTACTGTCAGTATTGGTACCAAACTCAGTTACGTTAGCTAGGTTAGGTTAGTGATTTTTATAGTTCAGTCACTTTCACTGACTCCGAACTTTTTTAAGTAGTTAGCTAGTTAGTTAGCTAGCTATTCAGCTGACTGCGGTTTGTTTGGAGAGATCTTTTTCAGCTGAGTGCTCTTTAGTTAATTGTGGTGGCCTGAAGCCGAAGAGAAGAAGATGTCAGGCCAGTCCATCACGGATCGGATCGTAGCGGCTCAGTACAGCCTGACCGGATCCGCGATCAGCAAAGCGATCAGCAAGGCCACGACACACGAAGTCAGCGGACCAAAAAAGAAACATCTCGACTGTAAGTAGCCCAATTTAAGTAGCTAGCTGCCTACCTGTCTACCTACCTACCTGTCCACCTGTCTACCTGTGGGCTTCAAAGATAAGTCGACATATAATAATCGACCATGTCGATTATAAAAGTTATCGACTCGAAAATTCACTGTCGACTAATCGTTATCTTTATTTAAAAGCCGAATTGCAAGTAGATTTGTAATATTTTATTCATTTATTTAAATTTTATTGTGATTACCTGATTTTACATTTGAAATAACCTAGGTTGAGCGATATTTAAAAAAAACAGACAGCACAATATAAAGTGATTCACAAGCTATTGTTTTCTTTACATTTGATTTAAATTATAATTATTATTATTATTATTTTATTTTTTACGAATAGTAAGCAGACCCCTTCAACCGCACATGCAGTTTTCAAATTAAACATGACATGGTTGTATATATATTTTTTAATGGTTAACTATTAAAATCACTGCCACATATCTACTGAGATTTCATTTGGCAGCTTCTATATAAAAGTATGTACAATCCCGATTATCCCATTTTGAATTTTTTTTTTTTAATTTAATTAAAATGCATTTGTTTAGGCTTAAGATTTGTATTTATATGTCATAGCACATTATTTAAGTTTTCTTTGAAAACTTATGTTCAAGCAAGACAACATGGTGACATTCACAGGTGTGCAGAGTTGAGCAAGTGATGTTAAACATAAATGAAAATAATGATCAGATTATTAAAATAGCAAAATAATTATTAGTCGCATCCCTAGTGTCTTATACGGTAACGTGAATGCTGTCAGAATCACTGACTTGCACACAAAATATTGAACTGTTTCTAGTGGATATGTTTCCTCAGAGGGTCCCTTATATAGTGTTTTTTTTAACAATATTTTTAGGAATCAGACAAATGTGTGCTCAGTGAGAGATGTGTAGCTATAACTGTTTCTGATCTTTCTGTGTATGTTATTTACAGCATCTGTCATTTACTGACATTCATCACAGCTCACATATGATTTGGCAAAATCAAGACTTTTGTAGTTACAGACACACTTGGTAGATTAGATTGCATAAAACTATTGAAAACTATTAAAAGATAAAAAAAATCATTTTTAATTCCTTATATTAGTCTGCTTTGGTTTATTGCTGTAGAACTGTCCCCACAGTAGTAAAAGCCACTGACATTCTCATATTATCATATTGAGAAAATGATGAGTTGTTGCACCCATTCATATAACTGGACAAATAAAAATCTTACTACAGCCTTCTCTGTTATTCTCTTGGCTGAAACCCCCTCACAAATGTCTTGGTATCAGCTTTGAGTCAAATTTTGACCATCGTGGAGAATAATGTTCAACCATGGCTGGCTAGTCTCTTGCAGCTGCCTGACTTGATTCCTTGGAAATGCTCCTTTTCTCATAAGATGAACTTGTGGGCTTCTTTTAGTGTGATAGATAAATAAAAGTACCTCCACAGTGCATTGTCCTAGACATAATGAAAAGTATCTGTCATGCACTGCATCTTCTAGTCTGTGCAGTTGATTTAAATCTAAGCCATTGTAACAGAGGTGTGAGAAACTGTGAAGGTCAATGCAGAAGCACCATTCACTGGGCCGGTGACTCATTATGCCTCCAACAAACACTTCCTACAATAACAGGGTGTTGCAAGCCTTCATTCTCCATTTGACTTTCATAATACAGAACTGGAGCTTTATAGAGTAGTGAGCTGTTGAACATGCTCAGTAAGTGATGGGCAGACATGTTTGGAGGTGTCTCTTGACACCTCACAGTTCACAATCTTCTCATGCAGTTTTAGCTTTTTACACGACTATGTGAAGTCTGATTTTGATTGATGCAGAAACGGTAGAAGTAGGAGCACAATGCAGCTCCAATTCAAGGTGTTTCTTGAATTGGAAATACTGTCTGCAACAGGATAATTCAGGGTTATCTCATCCTGTGTGCATTTTGTTTTCAATTTGAGCAAAACCCAGGGTCATTTCCTTTTACAGACACCTGTGGTCTAACGAGTTGGTTTCATTGTGCTGCTGACTTCATTGCTTTGAGTGTGACATTTAAGCCTAGTTGCTAGTGTCATACATCTGAAGCAAGACAGATCAGCTATTAAATCTACCAGTGATGTGCATTTCCTTTGTTTTTGTCTTTCTTTTCCGCACAGTTTAGTTTAGACTCGAAGACTCACATGCAAGGGGACTGACATCTTGCTCTTTGAGTTGTTTGAGCAATTTTTTTTTACAGTTTCGACTGTCATGCCTGAGCCTTTGAGTTTGTTGCTCAACCTGTATTTGTGTAACTCTTATTAGGAAACACGTGTTGCATAATGGTCTTCGTTTTTAAGTCAACAGTTGCAGCAAAAGCTTCTCCTCTTGGTGTGGTGTTTTGTTGTCATTACTTTCCACTTTTCTTTCTTCAGTTTACTGAGATTGCTGTTGGTACAGTGAAGGACACATTCCAATGACTTGTCAAAATGTAATAACACTTATCTTTAAATACAGTAAATACTGTCATTGGTTAGGTTGTTGCTTTTATTTCATTCTCAATGTTAGGACATGTAGCTGCTTGACTTGATTGAATCAAGTGCAGTGTTGCTTATCTTGTCACATACCCAGCAGACTAACCAGTCTGCTTGCTAGCTGATAAGGTGTTTGCTGTAGCTGTATTGTCTTTTATTTCTAAGAAAACTATGGCCGTTTCCACATCTTAAGGTTTGACCAAAGTCTGAACCTAGGTTCATGTTTTTTTTTTTTTACATTGTATGCTTTTATTTTTAATTTTATTTTTTTTTCGTGTCATTCTGCAGTTATGCAAATGGATTAAAGAGCTAGGCTACATCCCGTCATTATTTTATTTGATGGGTAGTGATTGCCTGCTTCAGTTTCCTGCAATTAGTCTAAAACTCCAAACCATTTAAAAATATTTTTACACTACAGACATACCATGGTTCAGTTGATCTGAACTTACACCTCTTTTGGTAGGAACTAAAGTTTGGTTGCACCGTGGTCCAACATTTAGTATTATAATTTTTTTATTTTGGTTGCAGCCGAACAAGGTAGGTCTAAAAGCACCCAATATCACTGATGTACTTCTCTTTTTTATATGCAACACTTTCTAGAGGTCCAAGTGACCAAAACTAGGATTTGTAAAGTTGGGCCTAGTGGTTTATGCAATAAAAGCTCTGTAGGATCAAGACATTTGTATCCCATATCAAAAACGATCAGTATCAGACTGGTCACTGTAAGCCTGGGCATTAGTATGTCAATTCTTACAAACTGCTGTATTGTGCCCCATTGACCTCTCAAAGAACATGGCAAGTCTCAGGCCTTGTAACATAAGTGGTAGGATGTTTGCCTTTTGTATAGTGTGATCTTGCTTTCCTGTTTGCCCAAACAGCGCTGAGATTTTTACTGAGTCAACAAACAGATGTTGCACTCTGACCCCTCCCACAAAGTGAGCACACTTGCTCCAGGTTGAGGTTGCCCTTTTCTAGCCACTTCCCTACAACCAGTTGTCGCTTCACAAACCATAACCTTTACTGTTATACTACTGTATATGCCACGAGCTGACCCCAGTGTTCTGTGTATAAATTGTCTCTAGCTCAGTTGGCTGAGGGGAGGCAGATTGACTGTGTGGAACAAGCAGTGCTTCTGTATCTCGCATGCTCCAAGCTCTGGGATATTTATAGCATCATGCGGGCTTTTTGTTTTTTTGTTCTACCTCATATAACCACACATTGCTAATAAAAAGACTTATTTAAACATTTCTGTAAACAATGCCATTAAAGCATTATTACAATGTATGAAGTGCTGAAACAGGCAAGGACTATTACATATGGCCTTGTCTGTGTTTAAGGGTTTATGTAAGCGGTATGTTGCTGCCTGTCATTTACTTTCTGTTACATTTGATCTCTGCATAGGTTACTATAAGTAGTGGGGCCTCGATATTGTGGTAACTAATTGATCTTGCCTGAGTACTAGTTTTCATGCTGGCAAATAGAGAGTTTATATGAATTCTAGTTCAAGATGAAGGTACGCTGCATGGGTGTAGCTTGCCCTATTTAGGGGGTTTTCAGTAAATTTAAAATGGAAAAAATTATACCTGTCTCCAGAACATAACAGTTTTGTGTTTCTGATTTTAATTCTAAATGAAAAAAGCAGAACTAGCAGGACTTTACTGCTATCTTGACCTAGCCCGGGTGATTCCTCCCCCCACCTTTCTACTAGCTAGCTGATCTTACAGAATTGGCATTTAAGATTCTCCTCCAAGCTGCTCAGCTGTCTAGTGATGTTGCATTAGCGGCAGTTTAAAAGGACAGTTGGCTGGCTTTACCCTCTCAGCACTGGTGGCATTGCCTAATGAGAGGAAATAACTTGGTCAGTGGGTGATTGTTTGGAAATGACTAAATTGGTGCTGTTTATCTATCTTACTACGACCATTGTTATTGCAAAATTACTGCCCTATAACCTCTTAGGTAGGGTTAAAAATGCTCAGAGGAAGCAGTGATCACTCAGAATATGCATGGAAAACATAATTTTTTTGGCTTTTTCAAAAGGCACTTGGATAGGATCTTTGTAAAACTGTGTTGTGCCAACATTTGTACTGAAACACATTATTTAAATACATTTGAATTGAACTATTTTTATTGCATTAACAGAATTGATCATGATAAAATACCCTATCCCCCCCCTCTCATCATTTGATATTGACTTTCAACCGCCATGCAACCACCTAGCTATCACATCACGACCATCTTGCAACACCTCCAGCTCCTCTACCATAGCAGTCCCGTTCCATAACACCTTTGCAACCATCCAGCAAAGCCATAACAACCAACACCTATATCACAGAAACAGATTTAAGCTGCAATTACACTGACAGTTTCTGCAGGAGATGCACTCTCTAGTTCAAGTTAGTTTTGCTAGTTCCACACAATGCATCTGTTTTCATGCCATTTTACACTAAAAAAATAATAAACCTAAACTGTTATGCATGCATCTCTCTCTGTTAATGATTTTACTCCTCTGTAGGCAGTTGTTAAGACAAAGAAAGGAGGAGGAAAGAGAAGAGAGAGCAACTGAGCTAGCAAGCAGTTTAAAGAGTGGTATAAAGGAGGCAGTGATGGCGAGAGAGCGGCTGAACAGGAGATATGGGAATGAGGTTTAGGGAATGGTTGTGGTATTCCACAGAGCCGTGCTGCTGAGCTCACTGTGCAGGAATCTCAATCTGGCCTTTTGCAAATATGCCCTCGTCATCATATTTGTTCTTGTTTTACACTGATCTTAGGCCACCTACTTACCAAAATCTTCAGCTCAACCGTTACATAAGTAACCACAAAACTGATCCCAGATCAGCGAGTGCAGGCTCACAAAATCGCCTGGCAGAATCCATATTCCCAGCTTGCAGACACTCAGTAGAGAAGGAAAGGGAGGAGGGGAGACAGAGATGGCAAACAAACCCTCAAAAGGAGGAATCTAGCTATTTTAAGCCCTCTGTGGTTCCAGGGCTATTCCCAAGGCACTGTGAACACAGACTTGTATTTGGAAGAGCGTTGTCTTTGGCATCCGTTCTCTTTTAAAGTCTGTTGAAGCAGACAGCTGATAAGTATATACACTTATTACATTTAAACACTTTCTTATAGTCTTATATGGTTGATCTGCAGGTAAAGGAATCTGTTTTTTTTCTTCAAGCACAAGAAAACTGTTCAAACACGCCTGAGAGCTTGTTTGATCTCTGCAGTCAGAGTCCTATCTAATAGCTCCTTTTTCTTACTTCATTCTGCGTCATCACTGCTTCTTGCCTGTTTATGTCTTGTCATTTATCTGTCCTCTGCTGTGGCCCATTTCAAAGTCAATGGGTTGTTTTTATTGTTTTATTCCATCTCATGTGCTTTTAGAGAATTGTTTAGAAAATGGAAATACATAGTAAAACGTTGTCCTGATTGGGGATGTACAGCCAGCAAACTGAGACACCATGGCAATCAGATGGAAAACCATAGCAGGGAAATGGGCACTGACTTAATTGTATCAGGGGAACTGATCTGCGGTCAGTGATTTGTGATTGTTATAGACTGTAATTAGCTCCCACAGGTACTAGAGGTCAGTGGCAGCTGCAGAGTTCTGCTGGGCAGCTGGGCCAGGTGCAGACCGTCTGGCCACCTGGTCAATTTCCGAGTGCTTGCACATACTCTCACTCTCTTTATTCTGAGGTTTTGCAACACAGGCTTCTTGCCAGATTTCCTGTTATTCACATTGCACATCCTGATTGATTCACCGGTTTAGATACTGCTGAGAAGCTTGTATTTTGAGATTTGGATATGAGGGTAATGTATCTAATGTCCGTAGGTTTGTGGAAGGCCATTCTAATTAGTGAATCAGGGTATACCCATTGGTAAAGTAGTGGTTTAAATGCACTGGATGCACCAGAGAAGTCTGGTATCTGTGGTCATTTTGCAAAGTGCCAGTGAGAATGACACCTGATGATTGGGTCAGTTCAAGGATTAATAATATTTTCCCTGCAAGCGAACCTCTCCAGAGTTTGTTTATTTGCCTTAACTAAAAAGTGCAGGATGGGGGGAAAGAAAAAAAACCCTAAATCTTGTCAAGAGTATGTGTCAAAGATAAAACAGCAGTAGCAGCATGAAAATACAGATATAATAAAGTATTGCAGTACTGTAGGGTTTTTAAAAAATGCAGTAATGAATGCCGTTTTTTAATTAATCGCTAGTGCAAAGATTGGTGAAATTATGATAAATCATAACCCTGTATGGTAATCTCTGTAGTGTTAAAGATAAATATTTCCATGTTAATGCATTTTCAAACACCAGTGTAAGTGCTGAAATGTCACATATACCATTAATGTCCATTCTGATATTTTCAGCGTTCATTCATTTTGTATAATGTAACCTAAGCACTCTGCCTGTAGGGTTAACAGCCTGGCGTTTCAACTGGTTCAGATCCTAAGATTGAGCCATTGTGGTGGTGATGAGCAGTTAATGTGTCGTAACTGATCTGTTGCATCACATCCTCTCCACCTTTCCTGGTTTTTGTCAGCTACTGATGTTGTGCTAATGTCCCTCTGAGGATAGCCCAGTGACTTTCCCCCAGATTGTTTTTTAAGATGTGATTACAAGGTCCCTAAAACTGAAAGAAGTGCGTCTAGCACCAGATAAAGAGACAAATAAGGGGACAAAATACAGTATTACCAGTTGTGAGCCGCCGGGGCGGGGGTGGGGGACCAAACACACCGAGACCAGGATAACTTAAACAACCCCGAAGGGGAATTTATTTAGAGTCTTTCACAGACAAAAGGAAAAAGTTCAGTCTTTAGCTCTGCAGCCCACTCCTTGTGGGATCAGCCGGGGCAGGGCCGGAGGCTGAGTCCAGAGCCAGTCCGCAAGAGGGTATGAGCTCCTCTTCGGGCTGGCAGAAGGGTCCTGGAGTCCCGGACACGGCGGCTCACACTGCGGGTCAGGATTCTGTAGGGAGGACAGAGTGGAGGAGCAAGAAAGAGACGGACAGAGAGACAGCGTTAGTGTCGTCTTGGAGGCTCTCCTCCTAGAATGCCGTTTCAGCAGCCTTTTTGTGGGGCTGCTGAGTGGAGTTGAGAGGCTGCCAGCCGTGCAGCACTCAGTGTCTTCCAGCCGTGCTCGGAGGGCGGGGCTGTCCCGCCTGCTGGTGTTTTTCCACCACTGTCCCGCCAGTGGTGCTGAACGGTGGCCAGGCATGGGAAGGCGGTGCAGCTGGGAGCTGTCCGGTGCTGAACGGCGCTCTGTTTCCAGCGTCCTCTCTCCTCGAGGTCTGCGCCGCCGGCCACACTGCCCCCCCCTCAGCTGGGACCAGAGCGCGGGATTCACCGGGTCGCCCCCTCCGAAGCGCCTGGAAAGCCCATCGGCATCCGCATGGGCCACACCCGGGCGATGCCGCACCTGGAATGAGAATTCCTGTAGAGCTAGGAACCAGCGGGTTACGCGGGCATTAGTATCTTTGTGTTTGGAAACCCACTGCAAAGGTGCATGATCAGTCACCAATGTGAATTGTCTACCCGTTAGAAAATACCTTAGCTCCTCGACAGCCCACTTGATCGCCAGGGCTTCTCGCTCCAGGGCGGCATAGCGCTTCTCTGCCGGGTTGAGGGCCCAGCTGATGTAGAGTATGGGGTGTTCCTCGTGGAATTCTTGAACCAGCACGGCGCCGAGTCCTGTGTCCGAGGCGTCCGTGTGGAGTATGAAGGGCAGATTAAAGTCGGGGTTGCGAAGTACCGGTTCCGAAGTGAGGCATTTTTTTAGGGCCGCGAACGCGGCCTGGGCATCCTCGCTCCACTGTACTTCGTCAGGTTGATCCTTCCTCAGTAGGGCGGTGAGGGGGGTGGCGAGTGTGGCGAAGTGTGGGACGAACCTGCGGTAGTAGCTGGCCAACCCGAGGAAGGCTCGGACGTCGGTCTTGTTCCGGGGGGTGGGCCAGCTACTGACGGCGTCGACCTTCTGTTGCTGTGGTCGGAGGAGCCCTCTGCCAATGCGGTAGCCCAGGTAGGCGGCCTCGGTCAGGCCCAGGTGACACTTCCGCGGGTTCGCGGTGAGGCCCGCCTGATGGATGGCCGAGAGCACCTTGTGGAGATGGGCCAGGTGCTCCCCCCATGTCTCCGAGTGGACGATGATGTCATCCAGGTACGCGGCCGCGAAGGACTGGTGGGGCCTTAATACCACATCCATGAGGCGCTGGAAGGTCGCGGGGGCCCCGTGAAGGCCGAAGGGTAGCACCGTGTAGTGCCAGAGTCCGGAGGGGGTGGCAAAGGCTGTCTTCTCTCGGTCTTTCGGGGCCAGGGGTACCTGCCAGTAGCCCTTGGTAAGATCGAGGGTGGACACGTACCTGGCTTTTCCGAGTCGGTCGATGAGGTCATCCACTCGGGGCATGGGGTACGAGTCGAAGCGGGAAATGGAATTCAGCCGTCTAAAGTCATTGCAGAACCGCCACGACCCGTCCGGCTTGGGCACCAGCACGATGGGGCTGGACCAGGGGCTGGCAGAGGGCTCTATCACCTGGAGCTGGAGCATTTTCCTGACTTCCTCTTCGACGGCTTTCCTCCTGGCCTCCGGAAGCCGGTAGGGCCGCTGCCGGACGATTTTCCCGGGTTCGGTGGGTATCCGATGGTGGATCACCTGGGTCCGGCCGGGGGACTCGGAGAAGACTGAGCGATGGCGGGCCAGACATTCCTTCAACTCCTGCCTCTGGGCTGGCGTTAAATCCTCTCCTGTGGGGATTTCTGGTTCGTGCTCGGCAAAACACACCTGGGAAGAGGCAGACACAGGAGGGGGGGGGGGTTCATGCCACTCTTTCAGTAGGTTGATGTGATATACCTGTTCTCTCTTGCGCCGCCCTGGTTGTTCGACCCGATAGTTCACCTCGCTCAGCCTCTCAGTGATGGTGTATGGACCTTGCCAACTCGCTAGGAATTTACATGTGGAGGTGGGTATTAGCACCATGACCCGATCCCCTGGCTGGAAGGTCCGCAGACAGGCTGGTCGGTTGTACACCCGGGCTTGGGCTTGTTGGGCCTGCTCCATATTTTCCTTGACTATGGGCATAATTTTTTTTATATGGTTTTGTAAGTCTTGAACATGATCGATCACTGACCTGAATGGAGACGGCTGCGATTCCCATGCATCTTTGACCAGGTCCAGAAGTCCGCGGGGATTACGGCCGTAGAGCAGTTCAAACGGGGAGAACCCCGTGGACGCTTGGGGAATCTCCCTGATGGCAAAGAGGGCGTGGGGCAGGAGCAGGTCCCAATTCCGCGGGTCTGTTGTTACCAGCCGCTTGAGGGTTTTCTTGAGCGTCTGGTTAAACCTTTCCACCAGCCCGTCTGTTTGCGGGTGCCACACGGAGGTAGTCAGCCTTTTTACCTGCAAGAGCCGGCAGAGGTCGTTCATTAGTTTGGAAACGAAAGGAGTACCTTGGTCTGTGAGGATTTCCTTGGGGATCCCGACTCGGCTCATCAGGAGCACCAGTTCCTTGGCGATGGCCTTCGAGGTGGCTTTCCTCAGGGGGACCGCGTCCGGATAGCGAGTGGCATAATCGACCATCACCAGGATGTACTCATGTCCCCGGCCAGACTTCGGCAGCGGCCCCACGATGTCCATCCCGAGTCGCTGGTACGGCGTCTCTATAATGGGGAGGGGAACTAACGGGGCCGGAGGAGGCTTATACGGGGAGGTAAGTTGGCAGGTGGAACAGCTTCGGCAATAGCGACTTACGTCGGCCCGAATGGAGGGCCAATAGAAACGTCGGAGGATTCTGGCGAGCGTGTTGTCGGTGGCCAGATGTCCCCCCAGAGGATGTTGGTGTGCGAGGTGAAGGATGGTGCGGGTTCTCCCTCTTGGCACCAGCATCTGCTCCACTCTCTCTCCATTTAGGTCAGCCACCCTATAAGCGAGGTCATCTTTAATAATGAAGTATGGGGGCACTGGGTTAGGCTCCCCTTTGGGCTCCCCATTCACCTCACGCGCCGCTTTCCATACCTCCCGTAGGCGCTCGTCCTCCCTTTGCTCTCGGCTGAGACAGCCCTCGCGCCTTGCCTGTTGGTGGAACATAAACAGAGGATTAGAGGGGGGACTGTGCTCACCTTCTGAGGCTGGCTCACTGCTGCCTGAGTGGGCGCTGGCGGCCAGAGCGCGGGGAGCAACGGGCCGGCGCTTCCTCCTCCTACGAGGGGTCATTCTCCTCTCCGGTTTGCCCCGCAGTTCCTCGTCAAAGTTTGGGTAGTCTCGACCCACCAGTAGGGGTACCGGCAGATCTGGCACGAGACCGATGGACAACTCCCAATTTCGGGAGCGTTGTCCCAAGTGTACCCGGGCCGTCGGCACCTGCCTTTGATCTCCGTGGACGCAGGAGAGTTGGATGGATTCGGGACCGGGATGGAGCCAGGGGAAAGCCGTGGGTCGGGCCAGAGTGACGGTGCTCCCGGTATCCAGGATAGCTTCCACCTTGCGGCCGTCCAGGCACAGGAGGCGGGTGGGGGCTGTGCCCCGTTCCATGCCATGCAGCCGACATCCAGCCAGCCAGGCTTTTGGACCCTGAGGCCGACTTGGCGAGGGTTCGGGTTCGGTGGGCATCGGTTCATCCTGGGGACTCCGCGCCGGCTCCCGGGGGCGGGGCCCGAAGAAGCGTGGCCGAGGTAGGTTATGGACATGGGGTTTCAGCTCGGGCCGAGTGGGGCCGAAGAGGTCTGGGCGGCCACTGCTAGCGGACTCTTTTTTTCTCCGGTCGGGATAGGGTCAGCACCGACTCTGCCATTTCCGTGGCCTCGACCATCTCCTTGGCTGAGGTGGGGTTCCGGAGCCCGACCGCCTTCCGGAGTTCCAATGGCAGGGAGCGTAGATAGTGGTCCATAACTACTCTTTCGGTGACCGCTTCTGGCCCCAGCTGCTCCGGCTGTAGCCAACGCTTGGCGGTCCTCAGCAGCTGTGTCATTTGGGGTCGAGGGGGTTGGCTGGTTTTAAACCCCCACCGATGAAACTCCGCTGCAGCGGCGGGAGGACCAAGCCCCACCCGGGCGAGGATTTCTTCCTTCAACTTCTCGTAGTCACTGCCATCCTCCGGGGGCAGCGCATAGTAGGCCAGCTGAGCCTCCCCAGTCAGAAACGGGGCGAGGATTTTGGCCCACTGCTCCTTCTCCCACACTTCTCGCTCGGCGATGCACTCGAAGGTGTAGAGATAGGCTTCGATGTCATCGGCCGGTCCCAACTTGGTGAGGAGCTGATGGGCATGTTTTCTGGGATCGGGAAGGGCTGCTGCCGTGCTGGCTCGTCGCGCTGCCAGGAGTTCTCCGGTGACCTCTCGAAGTCCCCGGGCGAGGTCCTGGGTTACCCCTTGTTGGGTGAGGTTGGCCTCCAAAAGCTGCCGTATCACCTGGTCCATCTCTGGGTTAAAAGACAGGGAAATTAGTCTCTCTCTTTTTTTTGATGACAAATTTTTTTTTTTTTTTTTTGTTGGTCAGTTAGTGGTCCGTTTGGTCCCGTGCCCGCATTCTCCACCAGTGTGAGCCGCCGGGGCGGGGGTGGGGGACCAAACACACCGAGACCAGGATAACTTAAACAACCCCGAAGGGGAATTTTATTTAGAGTCTTTCACAGACAAAAGGAAAAAGTTCAGTCTTTAGCTCTGCAGCCCACTCCTTGTGGGATCAGCCGGGGCAGGGCCGGAGGCTGAGTCCAGAGCCAGTCCGCAGGAGGGTATGAGCTCCTCTTCGGGCTGGCAGAAGGGTCCTGGAGTCCCGGACACGGCGGCTCACACTGCGGGACAGGATTCTGTAGGGAGGACAGAGTGGAGGAGCAAGAAAGAGACGGACAGAGAGACAGCGTTAGTGTCGTCTTGGAGGCTCTCCTCCTAGAATGCCGTTTCAGCAGCCTTTTTGTGGGGCTGCTGAGTGGAGTTGAGAGGCTGCCAGCCGTGCAGCACTCAGTGTCTTCCAGCCGTGCTCGGAGGGCGGGGCTGTCCCGCCTGCTGGTGTTTTTCCACCACTGTCCCACCAGTGGTGCTGAACGGTGGCCAGGCATGGGAAGGCGGTGCAGCTGGGAGCTGTCCGGTGCTGAACGGCGCTCTGTTTCCAGCGTCCTCTCTCCTCGAGGTCGGCGCCGCCGGCCACACAGTATAAGTTGGAGCCATTGGTGCCCTTCCCATGCATGCAGTTTTACAAAGGAAATAAGAAACAAATTAAATAGGAAAGGAAATCATGTAAAATAAAAGTTAAGGACTGACATCTGAATCTATTGAAAACTTGGTTTGGGAAAGGGCTTATTTTAATACTTTTTGGTGTGGCCTTGACTTTTAAAAACAGCCTAAGAAATAAGCTGTGAGATGCAAACTGAACCAATCAGTTTATCAGATTATACATGGCACCGGGAACAGATAGCTTTCACACCTGCAGCGGATCGCCCCTTGAAGTGAGTTAGCTTGAAGCGAATTCCAGACCACTAATTTCAAGGACCAGAGAATGTTACTCTGAACTGCTCTCGGGCTCCAAAACAGCTTTCAACGTACCCATGCAAATGCGCCCTGGATAAAATGTTGGTATGAAAATGCCCAAAGTGCTCTGTTGTTGTTTAATCTTATTTCTTTACTTGCTGTTTTGGTTAGTTTTTTTTACCATTCCAGCTTTTCGAAGCAACACAATGTTTAAACTCCTCCTTGTTCCTGTGGAGCATTTACAGTTTATACCTCAGATTAAACCCTTTTCAATTACTTCGTTCCGTGAGAGACTGTTTGATTGATAGATTGGAGAAATCTTGCGCTATAACTGCACTATAGCCCATTTACTGCTGAATAGCTTGATTCATCAAACCACCCACACACACACACACAGTCTCTCACTCATCTGTAACTGTAATTGGTGTAGATTCTCATGGCACATTGTGATTAGTAGGAGAACTAATTTTCTTGTTGCAATGAAATCAGCAAGGGAGGTGCCTTTTTTCCCCTTCTTCTTTCCCCTCTCCTCTTTCTGTTTTCTCTACCTTTTTTTTTTTTTTCCTGACTAGTATCTGGAGCAGTCCAGTACCAATTTGAAAGCCTGCTCTGTGTGGGTCTAACAATAGGCTTCTCATGCAGCAACAGAGAAATCAGAGCGACCTCATGACCCTAGGGGTCAGGTCCAGTCTGTACGAAGCTGTGATGACCTTCTGACTTCATGCTGCTGCCTCAGTTCCCGGCAGCACCTTTTATTCTGTTCACTCGAAATGCGCTGCTGAGCACACACCTCCGCATCCACACGGCAGGAGAGCCTGAGTGTTGACAGGATTCACACTGCTCACAATGTGTGTGAAAAGGCGTCAGACGAACAGGGTCTGCAATACTAATGTATAGACAGAATGTTCCTCTTGTTTGTTAGAAGACTGTGTGTATGTATCTAAAAGGAGATCAATTTGTACCTGTTTAGTGTGCTGATACAGATACTCACCTTATTAAATAAAGCAAATACAGATTTGTTATTTCAGAGGCTAATGTTTGAAAAACCTTTCTGTTGTGTGTGTTGCACTAACTTGGTGTAGCTTTTATATTTGTCAGGTCTCACAGCAGGTAACTAAGAGTACTTATACACAAACCTAGTTTGGTTCAGACCTTCAGATTTCTCAGTTTGGTCAAACTAAAACAGCAGGACTGAAAGGGGCTGCAATGATGTTTCAGTCTTGGGGACCAAATTACAAGCTATCATCAACCATTAAACAAGAGAAGAAGAACAATAACGAGTGCTGTGTTAAATTTAACTCCCTTTGCTCCTGTTTGGACAACCTCTGTCCTCTTACATCTCGAGCCATTAGCTCTAGCAAACCGCAGCCATGGCTTAAAAATAACTCACTGAGGGAACTACGTTCCAAACTCCGAACTGCCGAAAGAAAATGGCATAAAAACCAAAAACAAGCAGACCTAAAAAACTACCAACTGCTCCTGGCTTCCTTCTCAGCCAGCATCACGACTGCTAAAGCTGAATTTTATCACAATAAATTCAGCTCCCTCACAGACTCCCGGAAACTATTTGCTACTTTTAAATCACTACTGAACCCTCCTCCTCCTCCTCCGGCTACATGCCTTACTGCTGAAACACTTGCATCATTCTTTACTGGGAAAGTGGCAGCTATCAGCAACCAGTTTACTGACGTAACATGTAGCAGTCCTACTACATGCTCTGCAGCCCGGTGTCCCTCCACCGAAGGCGTTGCGCTCTCCTCGTTCACTTCTCTCACTGAGAACGAGACACTGGCTCTCCTATAACACGTAGCCGTCCTACTACGTGTCCGCTTGACCCAATTCCCTCAAACTTACTACAAACCATCGCACCTGCAATCATTCCGGCTATCACTCACACCATCAATGCCTCTTTAACTTCTTGTGTTTTCCCAACTGCTTTCAAACACGCACATGTGACACCACTGCTTAAAAAGCCTTCTCTCAACCCCGCCCAGGTTGATAACTACAGACCGGTCTCACTACTACCCTTTCTCTCTAAAACACTCGAGAGAGCAGTTTTAAATCAGGTCTCTGGCTTCCTCTCCCAGAATGACCTCCTGGACCAGAACCAATCTAGATTCAAAAAAGGACACTCTACCGAGACGGCTCTGTTGTCTGTGACTGAAGCGTTGAAAACTGCTAGAGCTGCAGGCCAGTCCTCAGTGCTCATTCTGCTGGACCTCTCGGCCGCCTTCGACACGGTCAACCACGACTTCCTCCTAACTATACTGGGGATATAACTATAATGGGGATCTCAGCTGTCATGGTTTAGATCATACCTCACTGGGCGCTCGTTCAAGGTGTCGTGGCAAGGACAGCTGTCCTCAGCCCACTCCCTATCCACTGGGGTTCCCCAGGGTTCGGTACTGGGTCCCCTTCTCTTCTCAATATACACTGCCTCTCTTGGTCAGGTTATCCACTCACATAGCTTTTCCTACCATTGCTTTGCTGATGACACCCAGCTATACCTGTCATTCTCACCTGAAGATAACTCAATCTCTGCACGGATATCGCCGTGTCTCTCTGACATATCCTCTTGGATGAAGGAGCATCACCTTCAATTAAATCTCTCAAAGACTGAACTTCTGCTCATTCCAGCAAAACCATCTTTTCAACACAACCTCTCTATAAGCATCGACTCTCTCTCTCACCGACAAAGGTTGCTAGGAACCTGGGTGTTATGGTTGAAGACCAGCTCTCCTTCATGCACCATGTGGCCTCAGTTGCTCGATCCTGCCGCTTCGCGCTTTATAACATCAGGAAAATTAGACCGTTTCTGACGCAACAGGCCACCCAACTCCTGGTACAAGCAGTCGTCATCTCACGCCTCGACTACTGCAATGCCCTGCTAACTGGCCTCCCGGCCTGCGTAGTAAAACCACTCCAAATGATCCAGAATGCAGCAGCACGTCTGGTCTTCAACCAACCAAAACGGGCACGTCACCCCGCTGCTCATTGAGCTCCACTGGCTACCAGTTGATGCTCGCATCAAATTCAAAACTCTTACAATCGCCTACAAGGTGATGACAGAACAGGCTCCTTCCTACCTGCACTGACTCCTGAAGGCTTACGCTACCTCCCGGCCGCTGCGCTCCTCCAATGAACGTCGCCTCGCTTTGCCAAACACTCACACAAAGCAATCCAGACTGTTCTCATACAGAGTTCCCCAATGGTGGAACAAACTACCTTCCACTACCAGATCAGGATAATCTCTCGCTATCTTTAAGAAACTCCTGAAGACAGAGCTCTTCAAAGAGCACTTACTCTCCTAACACCTCTAACACACTAACTACTTCTAACCCCATTTCCTTCTTCCCCTCCTTCACTTCTCTATCCCTTTATTTCCCTTTGACCTCCTTTAAGCCCTATCTAAAAACGGGTTATCTTAATTCCTATTACTTTTGTACTTCATTATTGTAAGTCGCTTTGGACAAAAGCGTCTGCCAAATGTAATGTAATGTAATGTGCATTGTGCAGTAGCCGAGCAATAGATTCTTACGATTCCTTCGTCTGTTGTATCTGTTGTATCAGTAGATTAATGATTAAAGGGAGATTGAAGGTAGTCAGATTCTTGGCAGGGAGGCAGAATTTGCCACAACACCTAGAAAGGCAGTGTGTACCCTACAAAAGGAACAGTTTCAAATATAGTTAAATTATAGTTGCTCACTAACCTGTAGTGTAAAACCATAACTAACTGGACCAAAACAAATCAATGTCTGAATTTCAAACGCATCTGAATTTTAGTTCAATTTTGGACTTTGGTCCAAACTTACATGTTTGAAAAGACATTACACTATTGTTTTGCCTTGCTAAAGTACCTGTAATTTTATGTAAAACTAAGTTTAAAAAAACACTGTTTAATATGATGTTATATTCCAAATGACCCATTAAGATCAATCAGTGACCTTGATCAGCTTGGATTTGAATGATTATTTAAATCTGAAGTCTATGAAAGGACCTCAGTGTCTGAATAATCTTATATCCCTGTGAAATGGAATAAATAAAATATTATAGGTGTTCAAAACCAGGATTATTTAGCTGACCTTCTAGATGGAGTGATGCATCAAAGGAGCCAGAGAAGCTGCGTAACCTTGTACCAGTATATATGTTTGTAAATGTTATAGGAGAGTAGGATCCCAAAACATATGAGCACATTATTGAGCATTTGGGTGCCTTCATAGAGCTGAATATATACAAAACTCTACAAGACTCTACAGGGTATTCCTGCTGGAGGTGTGAGACGGGGTCTCTTACTGAAAGTCTGAATACCTGACCAACTGTTTTGTTGCATGTGCTTAATTAAATTTAGTGCAGCGTAATAATTAAATCAGTCTAATAATTCAATTGAATTTATTTGTTAGCAAATAATAACTGGTTATGTTTTCTGCATGGAGATTCAAGAGTCACAATTAACACTGTATTCCAAACCATTGCAATACTTCAAGATATATCAGGTGTGATGCACAGTAAAGTCAATATTAGGAAAAATTGTTTTTATTGTGACGCCATGCATGTAAATGTTGGCTAAGCAGTAGATTGGTGTTTTGAGTTCACTCACTGTAGATTTCTCTCTTACTCTGCCTCTAGCCTCACAGTCTGCAGTGTGAAGAACTTGCTCTGTTGCTCTGTGCAGAGTGTGCAGTTTGAGTCTGCTGTTATTCAGTGTTATTTCAGTTCAGTCAATGTAAATATAGTGAAAATTTGATTTACCTTACAACTTTACTACAGATGTTTTTGCACCCTTGTTCGTGATAAGCAGTATTTATTAGGGCTCACATCTTGGGATGTGCATAGTCACGCAAGGCAAATTCAACCATACACATCATGCCACAAGATGCTGAATACACTTAATTTTTTTTCCAGTATTGTGCTGGAACTTAAAAAGAACAAGGGTGTCTGCCTATCTCTCCTGGTCTCTCTCTGTTAGAATAGAGAATGAGTGGATGTTTGTGTGTGCACACATTGGTGTAAAATGCACTGCCTTGGGCTGCTTATGTGTGTGTGTTTGTGTTTGAGAAAAGGAGAAAATCCGAGACGGGTGGATTTGCGCAGTCTCAGGGCTTTGGCCGGGGCTGAGTGAAGGAAATCAGCCATGCATCGCCACTTCTACAAGATTACCTACAATGTCAGTCAGTGGTGCTGTACTATGGAGAAACCTTGCACACTCTCCTGTGTGTGTCTCTCTCTCTCTCTTTCTCTCTCTCTCGCTTGCTGTCTCTCTCGCTCTTGCTCTGTTTAAGACAGCTGGCTGTGTGATCAATAACATCCAAATGTGTTCTTCTGGTCTTATTAAGTCCACACATCCTCTCCCTTTCTCTCCTTTCCCTGTCTCTCCCTCTCCCCCTTTCTCTGTTTCCCCCAGTCTCTTTGTTGTCCTCCCCCCAGGAACCAATCAGCTCTCAGACTCCTCTTCACACTGTCGGTGTGAGGGGGAGAGCGAGCGAGAGAGAGAAAGAAAGAGAGAGGGAGAAACAGGACAGCGGTACAAGGCCATGGCGAGAGACAGAAATGGAGAAACCACATTATAAATAAAACATTGTTACACAGGCGCCTTTTCACACTCCGGAGTCGACTGCATAATTGAATATCTTGTGAATGTGGAGAAAATGTAAATGAAAGACCTAAACTAATCTACACACACATTTAGGGTGCGTGCATGCATTCAGATGGAGTACTGTACTGCATAAAAAATGGCCAGCTCTAGCTCTGTCAGCCAGCATGCTGCTTCCTCAGTCATCTGCACTGTACTGTACTGTCTCATTATAACTTAGAGGTCACAGGTGATTTACACGTCACAGCATAGCACTGCGCTCTTTCCTTCTGGGTGATGGCTGTGATCAGTCATTCTTCCATCTGGGAACTGGACTAGTTTGGGGCTCCTCATTAAAACAATGGACAAGCCCAGAAGACCTTCACAGGCCCTACTCTGCTTTGCGTGCGTGTGTGTGTGTTAAGTAAGGCTATGTTCACACAATCAAGCTGAAGTAACTAAAACCTGTTTTTTTTCTGCATTATTTTGACACAGATCTGATTTTTATTTCTAGGCTGTGTGGGCAGTCAAATCAATGTCAAATCCAATATTTTCTAATGAGATTTAAAGGTGTGTTTTACACCTGCACAGATTTAAACCATAATGGCAGGTGCCATGCACCACGATCCTCACCAAAGTGGCAAAATGTGGTCCCACCAAAAGAGGTTGTCTCAGTCCAGATCAATTGAACCATATTGCAGTTTGTTTTGCAGAAATGTAAGGAGTATGAAGATAATCTTCATTCTGCTGTGTGAAACACATGCCCATAACAGGGAGTCAAATTTGACCAGAAAAGAAGAATTCAGATAAAACACATAAAAAAACTCACCAATCTGACAACTTTCTACAAATTGTTTAGCGTCAAGTATGCGGAAACGAACAAACATTGGTCCAGATATTCTGTCACTTTCAAATATGGTGCTAGATTGTTTACAATTTGGAAACTCAAAGAAATACAATAACCATATTGACCACACTAGGTCTAGAAGCACAGGCACAATTTGGCCTCCACCTTTAATCCATCTCTTCAGTGAACATAGACATTCACAACAGTGAAACACGCACAGTGATACAGTGAGAACACGTTCCTGGACATGGGAGAAGTGCAGTTTAGGGTCTTCCTCAAGTGTCCAACAGTGGCAGCTTGCTAAATCTGGGTATTAAACCCACATCTTTGTCTCTAACCACTAGTCCACCACTGTCCTCATAGAATCTGAGTTGAATAACAAGGCAAACTCATCTGAGAAATGCGTTCATTTAAATTGATGGTGATATGCTGCAATTAGATAATTTGATCTGAAATGGATGTAGAACACATTGATTTCTGTGGAATGTTGTAATACCTGTGAGTTAGGCAGCAATCTTCATTACATTACAAGTTCCAATCATTGGGGACCAAGCACTGAGCTCTACCACAGAGCCTGCTGAACACACATGATTGGTAATGTTCATGCTGGCTTTATTCGAAGTTAATATTGCATTTTATTTTTTTTTTCCTCCAAGTGAATTGAATGTATGTTAGAGCTGCAACAGATGTTCAACATCAGTTATCGATATAGTCCATCATAAACATGGTTGCTAAAGTATCACTTTATACATTAGTTGGCTTAGTGATAATTGTGCATCCCATTATCAGCACATAAATGAAAATAGTGAGAACATTAACTGGCAGTGACTACATGACTACATTTTATATTGGAGTACTTAACTTAAGCATCACTCATAAAGGTTTGCTCTAGGTTTTCTTTTTTGTTTGACAAATGCCATTTATCTCTGTTTTTGCTGTTTTTACTTTCTTGATGTCATTAAAAAAAAAAACATTGTCTCAAGTGCCATTTAGGGGATTTTTGTTCGTCTTTGTTGATGTGAAAGTGCCGAGACTATGATAAATGAGTGTTGTTGGCTGTTTATCTGTTTTATTAAAGTAAAAATAATAAACATTTTTGGTTGAATAAAACTGAATTACTGCAACTAATGATTACTTTGGTAGTCAACTAATCTGATGACGATAATTTTGAATAATAATTATATAATATAATATAATATAATAATTAATAATTAAAATTAGTTAGTTTGTGATTATTTCTGATGTTCTCTGGGTACAGCTCCTGTCCTTTTTTATTGCTTCAAAACAGAAGAAACAACTGAATGTAGGATTGAAATGCCTGGAAGATGTTTAAATGTGAAATGTTCTGATATTTAGTGAGTACTAGCCTTGGGCCGATAAACGATATTATCGAATATCGCGATAATTTAAGCCAGTGAAGATATGAGGTGCGTTATCGTTAACCACGTGTTTTTTTTTGGGGTCCGTTTTTTAATCAACCACATTATTTCATTAATCTAATCTATGACATGTTCATAGCCATAAGAAAAAAGGTAGTATTTTAGACCACACATACATAATATGCTTCAAATTAAAACGTAAGTTGATTATATCAGAACAAAGAGTTTAACTCTGGAATTGAATGCTGGGTACATGCAAATTAATTACTGCTCCGTGTGACCTTCTCCTGGCTGGACGGTGAAAAATGGAGGATCTTGTACAAAAGAAAGGTGTCACCTCGCCGATTTGGCAGTATTTTGGCTTCCAAGCAGACGAACATTAGACATCAATGCAGTTAAATGTCGTCTGTGCAGAAAGTCGATCATGACAAAGGACGGCAATACCAGCAATTTGCGTGCGCATCTCAGGATACATCATCCGAATGAGTGTTCTAAACTTGGTCTGACCAAAGGAGAAAGCAGTTCATCCAGTCAGTACAAACAGTAAACGCTTGCCTATAATGGCAAGACTTGCACGCAAATACCTGTGTGTGTGCGCAACAAGCACCCCATCCGAGCGTGTTTTCAGCACAGCTGGAAATGTTGTTAGTCCCTCACGCTCTCATCTTAAACCCGACAAGGGCAACATGCTTGTCTTCCTCGCAAAGAATGCTTAAGCGTGCTGGCACAGAGCAGTTAAAGGGTACATGTAGCTACCGAATGTGTGTATTGTATAATTTTTGCCAGCTGCAAAAACGTTTTTTTGTCCTAGTGGTGTAAGAGGTTTATTTTCTATACTTTAAAATGTAATAATAAGAAACGAATACTTCTATGTTTAAAACTTTATTTAGTTTGTTAACTATAAGACAAGATTTCCAATTTTCCTGGATTGTATTTGAAGTTCACAATTTTCTGCTATAAAGCAGAATAAAATATTTGTGTTAAAACTCGAATTGTCGAATTTAATTTAAATTGCTGTGATTCACGAATGCTTGTTGGTAAAAAAGTGAACAAATACGGGACATTTCTGTTAAAAAGCAAATATAAAAACAATTAAGAAATAAAAAAAATAACTAACAAAAAATAAAATAGTACTACAACTTAATAATAATAATAATAATAATAATAATAATAACAGTTAGGGCTGCCCGTGAAAGTCGACGTGATGCATCTAAGTAGACTGAAATTCGAGCAGTCCAGGGCTTGTTTTATAAAAAACTTAATAAAAAATGCACAAGGATAAGGTTTTAATTATAAATAATACATAAGAAGTGTTTATTAGTTATATTTTAAACATGCCTTTATCTGTTTTTGTTGTATTTTTTAACGAACTCCTTATATATTTTTTTTACAAATGTATAGAGCTAAGCGCTGCATTCACGTAAAACATGAGCTGGTGTTTTCGCTGCTGGAAATTGAGGGAGTGTTGGATCTGAGGTGGGTATAGAAGCGGTGCAGAGCGGACTTTACGTTTAGATTAGAAGTTACATATGTCAGAAAAAAAGAATCCTAACAACACAGTAGATTCTGATTCTCATTTCATCCAGCATCCAATACGGCAAACTGCTTTAAATGGGTGAGTTGCTTACAAAGGATAGCGCACTAAGCGCAGTCTGTCACTTTTGTGTTAAAGTTATAATTACAGTTTTTTATAGCCTAAAGTTAAACCATCGGTGTTTTTATTTATTAATTTAAAGATTTCTGTATATTTAAAAATACGCCTACCTTAATCCAAAAAAAGAGTTCCTTTTTTAAACCTACCATTTTATTAATCTAAAATACATGTTGAATATTGACTAATTTAATCTGTTAAGTTTTCTTTATTTAGATTTTTCTACTGAAGAACTGTCTCCATTATTTATTAATTTACATGTCGATTTGAATGTTCATTTTAAACATTCTGCCTGGCTTATAATTTTACAAATCCCAGTGATATTATGTCTGTACTTAAAAAAGCTGTCATTAAGGTCGTTCATTATACACAGTGTCTCAAATATTTCTGTCATATTTAAGTTCTGGTTGACACCATCTCTGAAACACGTGCAAATGTACTTCATCATCCTGTAAGCACTATTTTTAAGCATAACTTGCATGCTTACCTGTCAGGATGTGTCGGTAATTAAATAAAAAAAATTAACATATTTACTGGCTGCTAGATTATATGGCGAGAAAACGTTGTTGTACTGGAGGGGCAAATCCGGTCGCGTGGGGTACTTTTTTCTTTCATTTTTAACGATATTATCGTTTATCGCGATAATTCTGGTGACGATAATCGCTTGTCTGAATTTACATTATCGCCCAAGCCTAGTGAGTACATGTGTAATCTGTTGTTTGGTCACTTTTGGTGAGTAGTGAACATCTCCGAACCCTCCCCTATTCCATTTTGGTCCCCAACACTTTGCTTGTTGTATTGCAGATTAAAAAATAAAAAAGATTAGTTGCTAATTCAATTTACAATCAGCATTTTTTTATTAATTGCACATTGCCATCTTATTATTGTGTGATTATTTTAAATCTGTTAGAGTTTTTTAAGAGTGAGAACTGTGTATCCAGACGTTGGTGATGCAGGCACGTTGAGAGAAACTAGGCTCTACTGCATTTTTAAAGAGGCTGTCTTTCACAGAAGGTGCTGTCAAAGCTTCTTTGATGTGTTTGTATGTTCTTTCAACTAGTCCTCAATCCGGTAGATGGTTTGTGTGACATGTATATTCTGTGAACTTGAAGGCCACATAAGGATACACTCAGGACATGATATACCCCAGTGCATATTTCAGCAGGGTGTTTAATAATTAATAAACCTTTCTCAGTTATATTTGTGAACACCAGTAAGGGATACCTGGCTTTTAGAGAAGCATCAACACGTTGTGTGTTTAATAAATTAAACTGTAATTCATTGTGTTAGAAGCATAGAGCAATGTATGTGCATTATGGCTGTAAAGTATATTGTTTTGTAGGGGTGTGACGAGACATTAATATCACAAGACGAGACGAGACACGATATTGGGTTCACGAGAACGAGACGAGATTTAAAAATACAATTTTAAAGAAAACCTTAAAAATAAAAAATGGCTTGAAAACTAGAGTTTTGTTTGACAAAATCTTATAACACAAACTTAACAGACTGGTTTCTCTCACACGTGGATTCTATAAGAAATTGAAATAAGAATAAGATATATAAAAATAAAACATTTTTTTAAATACAGTGCAGAGCTAAGGGTTTAGTACACCTGCCTATGAAACAGTCACTTGTAGGATTTACTTACAGTATTTATATATGGTTTGTGTCTTGTTGGTCATTCTGTTACCGTTTATTGTTTCCACTGGAGCCAAAATGCAGCCAGACATACAACTTATAAAGGGGGTATGCAGCCTATGCGACGCATAGGGGCGCTGCACTACAGGGGGCCCCAAATACATTTTCTCTCAGGAGAAACAGCCAATCAGCTTGCTGGTTTCGCGGAGCACGGTGGGCTAGTAATGACAGAACGTATCTCCTCCACCCCCTCCCCTCCTGGGGCGCTGATACTACGTTTGCATACACCACAAACAGTACTGCTGTGTTGCCAGATCCCGCTTAAAAAGTCCACACTAAACTATCCCCCCCCCCCCCCTCGTTATTTTTAGAGTTCGATCTACAGAACAGGAATGCTCAGCTTAACTGATGCTTAAATGAGATCAAATCAAGCAAACACTCTGGTAAATAACAAGAAAAGCAGCTAGGATTTTGTTTTCATCTGAAATAGGCCTGGTACATGTTTTCTGGACTGCTATATATGCTGTGAGCACTGAACATCCATCTACAAATTACATTAAAAGTGGCAACTATTGGGTCCAAGCCCTGCCTTTGTTTTGTTGCCGTAAAAAGTTTTATTAAAATAGACAATTTATTTTTTTTGGAGAAAAAACGAATAATTACTCAATTCCTCTCTCTCAGTCTCTGTCTCTGTCTGTCTGTCTGTCCCCTGCTGGGTATGAATTAATGTTGTTTTAATGAAGCTTTGTGTGTGCGCCTAGTCTAATCATAATGCATTAGATGTTTATGACCTTGAACCTGAACTGTTGTGTGAGTGACATCTTTTTTTTTTCTTTTTCTTTTTTCTTTTAATCCAGACCTGATCCACTGCACCAATGAGATGAACGTGAATGTGCCCCAGTTGGCCGATACCCTGTTTGAGCGGACGGCCAGCAGCAGCTGGGTGGTGGTCTTCAAAGCCCTCATTACCACACACCACCTAATGATGTACGGCAATGAGGTGAGAGACACTCACAAACATCATTATGGACTTCAACGAGGTGATATACATACTCCAGTGCACATAATCGAATGGGCTCTTTCCCTCCCTCCCCCCCCCTCTCTCTCTCTCTGTTATATACACTCCCCCACAGACACACACCCTAATGATATATGGCAGCTGAGAAAGCAGCCTAGATGTGGACACATTGCTTAATAATGTACGCTAACGTAACGAGCTGGCCCAAATAAACAGCCTCCTGCTCTCACGCACAGTCCGCCATATACAGAGCCTGTGGGAAGCGAAGCCGTGTTTTTGCACACTAAAATCTTTTTCAGATCTCCTGTAATTAAGTTAACAACAAAATTTATGACAACATATCAGTCGCCTAATCAGACAGACACAAAACTGTAATTAGGCTCTATTGTGTACACAAACTTAGAAAGGGCACTGAAAACTAGCCCCTCCTGTGATGCGTTGTCTTTGATAAAACAAAGCTTTTTATGTCTGTAAAACCCCTTTAATTATGCTAGACGCTAAGCGTCTTTCACAGAGAGCCTTTCCACAAGAGTATTACCTGTCTACAGATGTTTAAAAAAGACCCACACCATGGAAAACCAGGCTTTCTTGATGCCTCAATTAAAAAGATCAAAATAATTTAATACAGAATGTAAGATTAGTACAGATTATTAAAAATGAGGAGATACAGTAATGTAATTGATTATTGATTTATGAGAAGTATGTTGACTAGATCAAGGTCGAATCAGGTTCTCACCACAAAGGAGCTTCTCCAGAGTTTTTTTTTTGTGACCAAACCAGGACCACTTCCTCTCAAAGGTCTCTGCATATTTAATTTGACCCACACGTTAGTGTGAATATTTTAGTCACACCTGCACATATTACACAAAGAGTGAAAATTGACCTGGATTAAATTATGCAGGTGTAAAAATGCCCTCAGTTTTATTATAATTAGGCCATTTTTTAAATGTTGCAGGGTACAGTAGTCCTGTGTTATACTGATAATGACGTTATTGACTGATTATTTCAAGAGTGAACGATACACTGATATTTGACTTTCTTTTCCAACGCAAGACAATGCTTTCAGTTTGTAATCCACGTGTGCTACGCGTGAAAAAGTCATGTAGGATAATTCTGGACCTTCACTTCTCATGCGCTGTGCCTCAAAGGAAAGCAGAATCAAACTCGTCATCGCTAACCTGGTCTGGATTTTGATCTATTTAATTTTTTTTGTGTAGAATATTTAAGCATTATTTATATTTCAATTTCTATTTTTTCAATACTTTGTATGCTGTTACTTATTAAAAGGACATTAAATGATTTTATTTTCATTTTAAAATAAATCTTATTGCAATATTTCTTGAACAATATATCGTCCATAACATTTATCATAACAGGCCTAGGACTCAGGAAATGTGTTAATTTAAGATCCAGTTGGAGTGTTAGGTTTGTTTTTCTGGTGACTAAAAAGAGAAGTTTGGTATTATATTGCTGTAAAGCTGATTTAAAAAGAGCTGCCATTACTGAGGGAACTCGGAGTTCTGCAATTTTAGAGGGTAATTTGTTCTGGAGTTATTACTTAGCAGAGTTATACAAGCTACGGGCATTACAGCTTCATACTGATCTCTCAAGTAATCACACAAATTACTCTACCTCCCCAGATAAAACTAATCCAGCTTAATCTGCTAAATCAGCATTTGTGGAGATTTGTTTTGTGAGATCAATGAACCAGTTCATTATGTACTCTCCACTTACCTATTCAATTTTGAAGGCAGTGTTTCAGACAGGACTGCTTTTTGAATAAATCCATTCTCAATGCATGGCAACTGGAAAACAGTGTTCACTTGCATATTATCACGGTCACACAAAAAAATCCAATTTGATCTGTGTGTAATTTAAGGTGCTGTATTTCTTTGTCTATTCATCTTGAAATTTAAAGTAAGAAATGGTAAATTTTTAAAGACCTAGTGTCTAACATTTTTTGCAATCTAACAAACAATAAATTACAAATTACAGGGCATAAAATGGAGAAAGCTCTGGGTTTCTTGTGTAATGGTTAGCAAAATTATGACGATCCCAAAATTGTTGTTACTTAAGTGTCTGTATTAGACCAAGGTTAAAAAGCATTTTGAATATGGCTGTGTATTGACCAGAATCTAGCAATATGATACATATCAGGTTAACAGTTATGATTTAGCTGGTTCGAATCCCATTCATGTAGATCAGCTGCCCGAGCCCTGAGAGAGCACAATTGTTTTTGTTTTCTCTCAGTGGGTGGATGGTGCTCTCTCCCCACATCACTCCAAAGGGTGATGTCAATCAGCACAAGGCATCTGTGAGCTGATGTATTGAAACCGAGTCAGCAGCAGTTTGAAAAGAGTGGTTGACTTCACATGTGTTCGGAGGAACCGTGTGCTAATCTTCACCCTCCTTTAGCAAAGAAAACTTAATCTAAAGAAATGTATAGTGGTCAGGGTTTTAACATAACACAAAATAAAACACTGGCAATATGACTTCAAATCAGTAGCACAATGAATTAAATATTTTATGTTCAACTTTTATGATTTTTGAATGCTTATTTAATGACTGGCTGACAGATGACAGCATTTGTTTTCCTATAAACTTTGAGTTAGTCAGTTTGCTCTGTGTCTTGAGTTTTCCTTCAATATGGTATGTTTACTTGAACACATGATGGAAACAGTATTACCAAAAAAAGAAAAGATCTGAAGAGATCTGATTTTGTGCCTAACTAATACAGTATTGCAAATGATATTGAACTACTTAGATGCGTATCTATGTTTTACACTCCTAATTTTTTTGGATGAGACGGTTTCATTAGATCTTACTGTATATTCATTTTTAGAGCTTGAGCTGTACTTATTTGTATATCAGTTCTCTTGTTGCCTATGTTTCTATTTTGAGCCTGAAGTCCTGTGCAGGAAATTTAGCTAGCAAGTCTGGCCTCTTGTACTGGGTGTGAAAGCAGCACAGTATTTAAACCTCCAAGGACAGTGTGGAGGACGTCTGCAGACTCAGACATTGGCCTGGCAATGGAGGACACACTGATAAAGTGCTGATCATGAGCACACGCTCGTGCTAGGTGTGTGTGTGTTTGTGAGATGCTCTCTGAGTCACTTCCACCAGTGGCCCAGATACTGAATGTACAATTTGCTTTTGTGACGCCACTCGAGGGAGAGAGGGTGGCTGGGAAAGATGGATGGGTAGCGGGAGTGGGGTGGAGGAGTGGGGGAGTGTGGGAGAGAGACTGTGCAGAGAGGGAGAGGGAGCGAGCGAGTGACGAGGAGGCAGTAAGATAGCTTGAGGAAAATGCTGACAGTAGAATGATGGAGGACATGACATAACTTTGAGGACTGGAGAGAGAGAGAACGAGACGGAGAACAGAGCAGAATTTGAATCAGCTCCTTGCTGTTGCTCTAATGGGGTTGAGCAGTTGACAAATTGGTTGCCCTCATACTGTGACACCCTTGCCCCTTGTGTGGCTGTGCAGGCTTGACCTCGACTTCTGAAGCAGCTGCTACAGCATGCTGAGCTGTGCAAGCAGAGTACATGCTGCTTTTAGGGACAGGCCCACTTTTTTACAGCTCCGATCCGATTCCGATATAAAACTGATAAAACTGCCTGTGATGATGTCAGGCCCCTGAACACATCACCATCTACCAAGAACCCCATGTACATTTTATCTACACAGACATTCATACAACAAACACAGTACTTACCTGAATCCTTTGAAAATGGCGGCGCGCGAGCCACCCGTGTCCTTATGGTCTGGGTAGAGACCAAGGGGTGTTCTTGGGCAGGGGAGCCTGGGGGTACCTGTGTAAAATAAAACATACAAAAAATGCATTAACATTGTAAAATAATTATCAATACTTACCTGGACGTCCAAATGTATACATGCATGTCTTTATTATCTGTAAATATATTAATATTGTATAATACCTGTTATGTATAGTTGTCTTACCCACCTGCCCACTAGTTAATTGCTCGTTGGTTTAGCCGGAGGTGGGCTAAAAGTATTTAAGGGCAGGCGGGTACACTATTGGGGGGTCATTCACTGGTTAAGCGTGGCTGGTATGCCGACGGGAGATTTTTCGAGCTGTTGATTTAGCATTTTCGTGGTAGCTGCCAATCCACCTTTAACTCCTACCAGTGGACAGTGTGTAAATAGTGTGTAAATACAGTACATTTCGTTTTGTTTCGTTTTGTTTTTGGTTTTGGGTGCTTCGTTGGTCACAATAAACACTTTGAAAGGGATACTACCTGGTTCCAGACTGTTTTTACGTCTCTGCATCACCTCTCGCCGGTAACCTCCTGACCACTTGTCCTCACACTACCACACTGCCGATACCCATACGAATACCGATAAGAGGGCTCTTTTAGTTTATTATTAGTACAATGATTAAGGTTACATAATGAGGTTGAAACGGACCACACGGCCCTTTTAAAGTGTGTACACAAGTGCATTTAATGTAAATGTGTTCCAAAGTCACACGTCACACTTATTTGACACACTTTATTTACCAACACACAATAGTTTTCTTTTAAATTAAATATTACATTTTGTATTAAAACTTAAAAAAAAAGTTTAATATTAAATGTTAAATATTAAATACAGGACTCTAGACTAGAAGACAAGAAAAGAATTTGGACTCGTTTTTGGAGCATTGATGTAGAGGTCTAACTGATTGGATGTAGCGACAAAGCTGTTAGTGAAGTGAGTCTGGTGACATGTTTGATGATCACCCCACCTCATCCTAATAAGTGTTAAATTGAAGCACCATCATTCCAGAGAACACAGTTCCACTGTTTCACAGCTCAGATATGGTGCATTTTCCACCCACAAACTCATGATATAAGCTGTGAGCTCAGGTGTGCAACATGGAAGGCAGATTGGATATGCTTAGGCTGACTGGCGTCTGACTATGCCGAGTACAAATGAAACAGTATTGTGTGTTTTACTGGTACTGGTAAGAATATACACGTCTTATAAACACACACTACACTTTAGAGTTCAGCTTTCCACATACTGGAGAAACCTCACTCATCTCTAGCGCCTTGAAGAAGGAGGCGATTACTGAGTACAGTACAAAGTGAAGATATGGGCAGCATATGTGGGTGGGGGGATGGTTGGGTGTGTATACATTCATATGTGTGAACGTGTGAAGATGGGCGACTTGATACTGTTCGCTGCCTTGAAGTGTTGATAGTACTGGGGGTGTGTGTTGTCTGTATCTGAGGAGAGACCACTGGAGGGTATGGCTCGTGCTGGGAGCTGAGATAAAGTGTTTGTGTTGCAAAGATAAATAACTGACTGTTTAATGAGAGCTGACACACACACACACACACACGCACGCACACAAACTTATGTACACACATACACACACAAAGCAATGGAAAGCAGGCCTTCAGGGCTGATTGTAAGCTTTTAATTCAGTGGCTGTGTGGATTTTAACAGGCCCTCACAAACACAGAGCTGCAGTAATTCAGAATATTGACACAATAGAAATGTTTCGGTCCGATTCCGATTTGCCGGCTCTGGGGGTTGTAATTTGCCTGTTATTTTCAGCGCAGCCTCTTGTGGGGAATGCAAACGAGTGGGCTTATTTAAGGATTCCACCAGCGTAATGTTGTTGAATGCTAGCGCCTCCTCTGTGCTGGGAAAGCACGGTTGTTTGCATAATAGCTGCTGTGTTTGAGTGATGTGAGCTCACCAAGGTAATAATTACCTTTTTAATAAACACACACTACGCCATGCTCCCTAGCTCTGTTGCTTGCTCTTTTTCTCTCCCTCTCTGTCTGTCAGTCACACTCTCTATCTTTAACACCCCCCGCCGTTCCACACACACACCTTGCTCAGAAATGGCAGAACTGAGAACGGAGAGGAAAACAAATGCCTGCTGCTTGCTAATCAATATCTATAAGCAGGGGAGAGGGATAAAGAGCTTGTGGGGAAATAGTGCCTCAGTTTTCTCGAGTCTTTGCTGTTTGACTTTGTTCGGAGATGCCCTTTCACACATATGGAGTACAATTTGATTTTTTTTTATGTTAAACACGTTCTCACTGCAAGAAATGTTCTGTGTAGGTTAGGGCCGTAAGTGATTTGCATTTTTATCAGTCTCGTGATATGAGTTTCCTAAATGAACACATAGAAAGAGCTGTGATGATCTCGTGAAAAACAGCAAACTCAAATTGCATTACCAACGTGTAGCAGTAGTCGAAGCTCTGCACAGTGCTCATGTGACATAACTAGGCTGAATGTAGAGCAAAGTGGAAGGCCACAGTGATTGCACATACATATTTAAATATATATTTATATATTAGAGCTGGGCGATAAGGCCCTAAAAATAGTTTTCAATATTTTTTCCCTACTAAAAATCAAACTACAGATGACAAAGTAATGGTTAAAAACTAATTTTTAATTTTGTTTTCATGTGTCTGTGTATGTTTATAGTTATAGTAGATATGTAGTTAATAGGTCGGACAGTGTTGGCTGAAATCTAATTCAACATAATGACATGGTATCACACACCTGCTTTTATTAATTTAGGCTAAGCTTGGTCCTGGTCATTTTTACAGTGAGAGCTTGCGTGGCATCAGTATGCAAATCAGTGTACTCCTGTACAGGGTACCAGCTACCATACAATACAATCAGATTCACTCATACACTCAAACATAGGGAGCAATTTTGTTTAGCATCCCTGGTCATTTCATAGCACCTAGCTTGTTTTAATAATTCCTTTTTGATTTTTTTTAAAGAATGGGAACACTCCACCTGTATGCACCAAGCATGGTAGAAAAATGCAGGTCTCAATCTGCGTTCTGATTCTTAAGGATTTGTGTGACAGTAGTCCACACCTAATAAAGTACTTCAACTTTGAGTGTTTAACAGTAAGCTCCTGACAGATGCACATATCGCTCCTACAGCATAAGCAGCTGCAATAACAACAGATGTTTGATTTTGTCATGTAGAACATGGACCGTATTTTTGATAGGTTAGGTGATTTGATTATGCACTTGTCAGTGTAATTAATGAAATGTCTATTTGCAGGTGTTTGTCGAATAAAGTCAGAAACTGTATTAAAATAAATAAATAAATAATAAAAACAAAGTGGTTGAACAATCTAGTGGTTGAACAAGGAGCTGCAGTGTCCTGTGACCCCTGGCTGCACCATAAATTGACTGTACGAAGACCCCTTGAGAAGTCTTTGCACAGGTTTTGAGACAGTAGAAACACTTTCTGCAGGTATTAGTTTGTGAATAAAACATGGTCAGACCCTCAAACCGAAGTAACTATTTTTCCATCTCTACTAGCAGCAGTGGGGTTTTAAATGTTGCGCCATACACACACTCAAATAAGACAGTCCAGTGCCTTTCATTTAGTAATGGAGCTTTAGCTGAAATTCAGAGCAGTGATGCTTTAGGAATGATGTGACATGACTATTAAAGTTGCTTTAAAAGAGTGCTTTTCTCTTTTCTGTAGTGTATGGTCTTGCCAAGTGGAATTGGTAAGAGGAAATGAATTGGCCTTTTTGCTTCATTATTCATGAAGACAGATTTCTTCTTTCTGTCTCATCCCTCATCTCAGCATATGGGCTATAGCTACAGTGCATATTGTTCCTTTAAATAGCCACATCCAACAAAATCTGCCAAAATATGCCACCTCCCTGAATGAATTTATTCCTCGGGGAATAAATGGTTGCTGCTGTTTTTCTGTTGTGTTTTTATTTATACTGCACTAGTTGCCTGGGCTGTATCCATAGTAACCCCAGAACTTGAGTGAGAAAGGAATCACTTTCATCAAACAGTGTAGAACTGCATATACACACTCACTGACACACACACACACACACAGGCTAGAGATATACTTGCTGTTTATCCATACGTTTGCATAAACAACCAACTGTACCACAAATGTAACTGTTTACATACTTGCCTATGTGCTGTGTGTGAGTGCTGTGTGTGTCCGCAGCCCAACCAATACAAATTTTATTTTTGACACCACAGTCAAACTTATGGGCAGAACCAGTCCTATTCTTGCTTTTAGGAAGGAGGCGGGGCAACACAGAACTCAAACATGTCCATGTTGTCTGTTGAAACTCAGGGACAGCGCTAATCAGAATCTTAATTTCAGAGAGGATGTTGAACAAGTGTCAGACTGAGGCATGACCAATCACAATCTCGTTGAAACTTATAAATCCAGCGAACATTTTTGCTACAATGTACAAACTAATATTAATATACTTTGTGGAATTTACTAAATATCAGTATTTTTTTTTGCTGCTACCTCAGAAATATTAGCAAGCATCTAAATAGCACTGTATGAATTCAGCAGGGGTAAAATTTACACTGAGAACTAGAGGCCGACCGATCGATCGGCCAGCCGATTTAATCGGCCGATTTTTGTTATTTTTTTATCAATCGGCATCGGCCGATTTTCTTATTTGGCCGCGCCGATTTTAATCCGGCACATCTGCGGGCAGCTACTTGGAACGCAGCGCAAGGTTTCAAGAGTGAGCAAGACTTTCAACGGGTAAGGCATCCATTTTTACAATCCAGTGTCCCAAAGTCTATATTTTCTCTCATGATTAGTAATCTGTGATGTTGCTTCATTTACTGAAAAAGAATAGAATTTCAACTGCATCAGTGTTGTAGCATTTCTCTCCAAACGAAACTATGCTTAGCGTTGATGGCAGGAGTGCATTTGGAATGCGCCCTGACTATGCAAGGCAAGCCCTATCTATAAGCTCTAGTATAAAATAACTGACGTCTCTTCTTCAGAAACGAAAATCTAAGTAAATAAAATCAAATTAACACTTGATATTTTCAGTATTTAAATTATTTTTAGACGAAATGAAAAAGGGCAGGACTAAAACTGTTTAAGGATATTTGCAGCATCAGCTGCGCTGAAATAATAATTACTGGTTAGTCAGGATTATTAGAGGACTGTACTTCTCTTTATATATAAACAGTGTTGGGCACGTTACTTTGAAAAAGTAATTAGTTATACAGGTGCTGGTCAACGAATTAGAATAATTTGAAATAGTGCAATCATGAAATTCTTTGAATGCATTTTTTGTGCAGAAAGCAAATCAGGTGTTCACCGCACCTGTCCTACTCGTTAGACTAATCACAGAACTCGTTACCTGGAAAAAAATTTGCTCAGCTGAGCTTTCCAAAAGGCCCATTTAGGCCATTTAACTGTGACACTGTTGTTTTATTGAATTAGAATAATGGAGAAACTGTTTCATTGAATTAGAATAATTTTTATTATAATTACAATCATCACTTTCTCAGTATTTTGTGGCTGCCCCCTTGGCTTGTATGACTGCCTGAAGTCTCCGCGGCATCGATTTGACCAGCTTGTCGCAAGTTTCCGCACTCACAGCTTCCCAGGCAGTGGCGATGTTCTGCTTCAGTTGGTCCAGCGTAGTAGGCTTTCTGTCGCGAATTTTCCGCTTGACGATGGCCCAAAGGTTTTCAATGACATTGAGGTCAGGCGAGTTGGCCGGCCATGCCAAAACTTCAAGCTGTTTTTTAGTGAACCAATCTTTGGTCGACTTTGCCGCATGAGCCGGTGCAAGATCCTGTTGAAATATGAAGTCTTCTTCGCCGAACTGTTCCTCAACAGTCGGAATCAGGAACGTTTCCAGAACATCTTGATATACGGCAGCATTGACAGTCTTCTTGAGGAAGCAGAGTTTCCCTACACCTCGAGCGGACATGCATCCCCAGACCATAACGCTCTGGGGAAACTTGATGGATCTTTTCACGCACTCGTAGTTGTAGGTTTCGCCACCACGACGCCAGACACGAGGACCTTGGTCACTGAAGGAGATGCAGAAGCGTGATTCGTCACTGAAGACCACGTTCTGCCAGTCTTCAGCAGTCCACTCGCCGTGTTCTTTGGCCCACTTCAGCCGTTTCTCCATTTGTTTCTTGTTCAGCATCGGTTTTACTGCTGGAACGCCAGATTTGAAGCCGAGTTCGCGCAGACGACGGTAAGTGGTTGATCTGGAGACGTCAGCGCCGGTCTGCTTGTTCCACAAGTCGGTGAGCTCGGAAGTGGACTTGAACCGGTTGCTGACTGCGATCTTTCTCAGCTGCTTGTTGTCGAGAGCAGAAGTTTTCGGACGCCGGAACAGTTGGTGCGCTTGCTGCAGTTTTTCTTGAGAGCTTTGCAGACGGAAGACTGGCTGATGCCGAGCTGCTCAGCAATTTTAGTTTGGGTCAAGCCTTGTTGGCGAAGGGCTTGAATTTGAGCCACTATTCCGGTTGAGAGGTCGCGCTGCTTACCCATGATTGATTTTACAACTTAGAAATTCTACTCAACCCTGACTTTATACTGCACAGTGAACACTCTTCACAGAAAACAAAAATTCGAGCATTTATTCTAATTCAATGAAACGGTTTCTCCATTATTCTAATTCAATAAAACAACAGTGTCACAGTTAAATGGCCTAAATGGGCCTTTTGGAAAGCTCAGCTGAGCAAATTTTTTTCCAGGTAACGAGTTCTGTGATTAGTCTAACGAGTAGGACAGGTGCGGTGAACACCTGATTTGCTTTCTGCACAAAAAATGCATTCAAAGAATTTCATGATTGCACTATTTCAAATTATTCTAATTCGTTGACCAGCACCTGTAGTTACTCGTTACTTCTCCAAAAAAGTAACTGAGTTACTAACGGAGTTACTCCACTATAAAAGTAATTAGTTACCAGTAAAAGTAACTATCGCGTTACTTTTTATTATTCGCCCGTCAAAAAAAGGAAATCAATTATGCATTTACTATTATTATTAGAAAAATAACAAAAAATAACAAACGAAAATAAACCCAAAATGTTGACAAAAATATAATCTAACGAATTTCAAAAAAATTAAACGAAATTCTCCACACAACCAAAGAAAATTACTAAAACTTGTAATACTGAAAAAAAGCGGAAAAACGCGTCTGGGGATGAAATTTAACAAACCAAGCCACACTCAAAAGAAATATGTATATATAAAACAAAATAATGGACAAAAACAACAATTTAATGCCCGTTAAAATGGTATTAATATAACAGCTTCACCAAAAGAGAATATAGCTTAGATCATGCCCAAAAAATCCGACCCAGCCGGAGCCCGTGCACATTCTGCCCAAGCCCGAACCATAAACTGTCATTATGAGCCTGACCCGATCCGCCCCATAAACTGTCTGTTTTCGGGCTGTTTGAATGAGCGAAATATAATCAGAATTATGTTAATTAACACTGTAACATAGAAGCATAGAACTATTATTTAATTTAAATGATTTTTAAGAACAGCTACACACAATGCTGCAAGTCAAACGCGGAGGCGTTCACGTGCGCCCAGAGCTACGTGATTACAGTTTTCATTTTTATTATAGTTTAATTTTATTTTGTTTTTATTTTTTCTGTTCATTTTAGGGTGGGCTTGCTAGCACGAGCGCTTTACACAAGAACTAACGGACCACGAGTGCCGCGCGCTCGGCACAACAACTCCCGCTGTACAACTCCGCTGTACAACAGCGCTTATAAATAAATTAAACACAAAAATGAGGGTATTCTATCAGTAATTTCAGTTCGTTTTAGTTAGTTTTATAAACACAAAATACAGTTCGAGATAGTTATGTTTTTCCTTTTAATTACCGTTTTTATTAGATTCAGTTAACACAAATGTTTTTCACTTTCAATGTTCGCTATTTCGTTCGCTTTAGTGAACAATAATAATTGGTTACTTAGCAACATTGTGATTATCACACCAGAGCTTTATATAAAATAAAAATAGGAGCCTGATTTCGGGTCGGTCCTCAGGTCAGGTGGGATTCGGGCAGAGAATCTGAGCTCTAAAATAGAAAGCAGCAGCACCACAAAAACCGGAGCAGCTAAAAAGAGCTTAACGTCCTTAATTCGGAACTTGGGTTGTCCACGGCAATCACTGAATTGATTAGAGCACGCAAATCGTCACAATTGTGCCTCACTTCACCACGCCAAACCACAGGCACAGCGGCCAGAAGCTCAAGTTCACCGGACAGAGGAGGGGTTAACCAGGGCAAAGCGAAATAAAAAAAAAAAGTTCATAGAGCTGCTAAAGTAACGTGCAGTAACGGGGTGTCGGAAATGGTAACGGCGTTATAGTTACAGTCATAGTAATTAGTTAGATTACTCGTTACTGAAAAAAAGTAACGGCGTTAGTAACGCCGTTAGTTTTAACGCCGTTACTCCCAACACTGTATATAAATAAGCTTTATTGTAAACGAATTAATAAAACAAATAGTTTCTAAAATAATGGAGTTAAAATAAAACATCTCTTTTTCCTTCACTACAAACAGACATTAAATCATGCCGCCTCCTGCTGTTCTGCTGTAAAACTCACCCGTTTAAAGCGGTTTGCGCTGTTAGATATTAAATGAAACGATGAGCAGAATTTTCTGTTTTGTCGGGTTCTACTTTAGAACCCCCTCCAGACTTTTCTGATAAAAGCTCATTTTATCCTGAACCTATAAAGTCCGCGCTCTTCAGCTTTCTCAACTCATTTTCCGCTCACGCACCGAACCTCCAGTACAGCTGATGAGACGCGTTTCTCTGGCTAAGGAGCTCATTTGAAGAAGAAAAAAAAAACCAGATAAAGCTATATTTAAATTACAGCACCTGTCTGTTTTTGCATTATTTATAATTTTATTCTTAATTTAAACGTCACCCATTTTTGTAAAATAATAGCTGCAGCCCTAATGTGAACATTTTATAACATTGTCCTCCCATGTCCATTCGTTTTCAACTGCATGGAGTTGAAGAAGAAATGAGCTTTGCCGTTTTGGAGTAACTATCTAAAGTTGTCACATTATGGAAGTCTTCTTGCACTCTGTTAAACATATTAAAATGAATAATTAATAGACTAACAGACTGCAACAAGTCATACATTTGTTAATTAGTAGGCCCCTACAGTAAATTTTATATAATAGCCAACATAATATTTCTACTATAAACATGAATATATAGTGTATATAGAACATATGTTATATAATGAATAAAATAAAATGTTATGGATAATACAATCTAAATAAAATTAATATTTTTTTTATTAACATATAGTGATATAGTAACATTAAAGTCACTATAAAATGCTAACCTTATTTACAATAAATTGTGTGAAGTTTACAACTGTTGTGCCTCCTCTTACTAGTATGATTTTAAGCATGCCAAATAAATATAATACGATAGCATATCGGCCCTAAAAATCGGCAGGTCACATCGGCCATCGGCTGACTCTGACCACTAATGATCGGTATCGGCATCGGCCTTAGAAAAACCCATATCGGTCGGTCTCTACTGAGAACAACTGTTCATTGGGACATAAATATATAATAGCTCAGATAGAGTCTGTGTGTCTAGCTAAAGGTCAGTGTTAGTCCATTAGTTTGCGGACTGGGTATATATTAGCAGTTGTTTAGCAGCTGTTATTCTCTTTCACTTTTCTACTAGTAGCACTTAGCCAAAATGTTCTAATCATATTTATTTCTCAATTATCAAACAAAATAGTTTTTCAAAAGAGGTTGACAGACTGTGTTTAAGTCTCCCTTCTTACCTTAAATGAGTTTGACACCCTTAGTTTAGATGTTTTGGCAATACAACGATGTAAAGGTCTAAGATGGGCTAGAAATCTGATCTTGGATCAGCTCTCGATTCTTCAGAGTAAGAAAAACTCCTCGGCAGTGTTGTTCTCCAGCCTTCTGCATTAATAATGAACAACAGTTTGATGCCGTCAATACCCGAGATTTATTCTCACATTAATTATTAGCAAAGGACACAGTCTATTGCTCTTGCAGTCTTATCTGTCTATATATGCTGCCTGAGATACTGGAGTTTTTATTGAGTAAGCACTCTTTGCTCTTTGCTTCTACAGAAAGTAGATGAAGGATTGGAGTAGCTGAGTCCTCCAAGTGTGACTGCTCGGATGTGAACATGCTAAGGCAGCTGCATTAGTTAGCGCTATTGATTTGTATACTGGAGTTGAGCATTGCGCTCTCTGCTCAGGTATTCTGTAGTGGACATGATCTCAGATATGGACTGACAATGTTGATTCTTGGGGTGTTTTCATGCCTATAGTTCTTTTTCTTTGGTCTGAATCCTCAATCAGGTAATGAGTTTGTAAACTTGGAGCATTCGTCCCTTTGTTTTGGTTTGTTTTCACACAGAAAAATCCAAATGCACCAAAAAATGCAATCCAAATTTCCACAACAAACCATATGAGAGAGGTCACTCTCAACTTATTGGGATTCAGATGGAATTTAATGGAGTTGGAGCTGCAGCAGCTGTAATAAGGCATTTGTCTTCTGATGGTTCCAGGACTAACAATGCTGTGTCTGTTAACAATAGCTAATACATTTACAGAAGTAATACCACTACAATTCCTGCCAATAACAATAGTAATGGCAAAATAGTTTTTGTGAGTGTGTTAAGATGGCCCTTAACTACTGATTGTGGACAATGAAACAAACAATGAGGAGTGTAAGGGTGTTTTCACACCAGAGTCTACACCAGTTTGTGTGTGTAATACAGTTTATTTATTTGTTCCGGTTAGTTTCGGTTTCACATTCCTTCTTCTCCCAGTTTGACACACTGATTGGTTTGTAGAAAGCTGTCACTTTGGCATGTTCTCTCCAGGTGTTGTGCCAAATTCTACCTGTCTGCCAGAATTTGATTCCTCTTCATGGGCACATGACAGATTGGTTTCTGCTTATAAATAATGGCTAAACTAATAATGGCTAATCTACAGTTACAGTAGATGCAGCAATCTTCAGCAAAAGCCTTTGCATTCATATGGCTGTGTGATTTACATCACACTATACATAGTGTCTACTAGTTTTTGCACATAGTAATTGTGGCTGTAGAGTGTTTTAGTTTATTTCATGTGGCTATGAGGGTTTGAGGCACATATCTGACCTTAGCCACTGAGGCTGAAGATTCACCTTAAGTTTTGCTTTTGAACAGAATGTAACTGCAGCAATAAACTGTCATTAAGGTGAAATGTAAAAAATGGACATGCAAAAGTCATGGTCCAGAGTGACTCAGAAGCTAAAAAAAACGCATGTGGGGTCTTCTACGTTAAATATGAATGTGATAGTAGTTTGTCTGTTTGCATGGACAATTCTAGCCAGATGCTGCTGGTCATGATCATTATTGTTAAATACCTACACAAGTTCAGAAATTGAATGTCCCATTCACGTGACTCACTATCGAACCTCACTTAGACTTGATTATTAATATAATTGCTATTAGCACACTAGACAGTATTCAACTCACAAGATAACACCTCACAATTTATACAAGTGTGGGCATTTTCATTTTATGTTCAATTTCTCTCATGCCATGTAAGTGTCCTGTATCTCATTATCTTATCTGTTTGGCACAATAAAAATGAGTTTATTAGTGTCTTGCTAGGGATTGCAACTAAAATAAATAAGCGATACATCAGTAAACCTGTGGTAATCCGTGTTTTTTTCTGTTTAGGTTTATCGATCACTCCTGTCTTATCCATTTCTTTACTAAAAACAAACCATATATCATAGTGGTAATTTAACAGGGAATTCTTTTCCTAGGCCAGTAAGTCTGTTCAGCTTCCACCTTGCCCACGGTTGTTGGCCAGCTGATATTGGTTGGGCCCTTTCCAGAAAACATCAACTTCTTATTGCTGCTTTCCTGTGAATGGCTGTACTCTGGCAGGCAGTTATTTGAAGGCCTCAGTTTAATCAATGGCTTGTTTCCCCAGGGAGATCAAGTGACCCCTACTGTCCAGACCATCTCCACAGGAATGCAGTCAGTTACATTCTTCTGGTCTCCTTGCCACAGGAAGTTTAATTCCAGCTATAGGGCGCACCTCAGCATGGCATGCAGTGTTCTTTTTTGCAGCAACAAAACGAATGCAGAGCAGAAAAGACTGGCCAACATATATAATCTCCATGAGCGCTTGTAAAACTGTAACTTAAGACAAAATGTTCTTTCTAAAAATTGACCGATTTTGTCTTTTAGCCTGAATGGCTGATTGCTGATACAGTTCCAGGTTGTGGTTAGATAACAAATTAAACATTCCAGGCAAACCTGGTAATATGTGGTCATGCAGGGATTCTGTAGTAAGGTGTGCACTGTTTAGAATCAGCCACAAAACTCTTGTTAACTGTTGGTTAAATGTGCTCTGAAACTGTTTGCTGTAACATGTGTTTAGAGCTGTTGGCTCTTGAGTTGCCATGCAGATAGCTACTTACTGAAAAGGGTGAAAGAAGCAATCTCTAGCGGTAACAGGTTAGTGGGGTTAAAAGTCTACTTTGCTTACGCCATAAGACCTGAGAGTTTCACACATACTATAAATAATTCACTGCAATATATGATCTGACTGGCTTTTTAATTAGTGAAATAACTGATAGATTATTCCATCTCTAGTTCTTTCTCTCTAAATGTCATCACATCAGGCTCCTTCTGATGTGCTGGAGTTAGGCATTGAGTCCCTTTTTACAAAGGGAGTGCTAGTAATGTGGTAAATGATGTGTAATAACTTCCTTGTTTGTGACCTTCCTCGTCCTTTCCTCAAGGACGAAAGGCAGTGACTGACCAAATGCCCAGTGGAATACTTATAGGTCAGATGTTGAAAGTTCAAGTTCAAAGCTGGGGTCCCTTTTCATTTTCTGAGCGAGTCGAATGTACATTGGTTATCCAGACTAGCCCTCTGAGGTTTCCAATTTTCTGCAAAGTTCAAGAAACCAGGCTCTTAGCCTCAGGTTATTTCAGATGGCTTGAGTCGCATTCCCTGTGTAAAAAATCTACAGAGTTTTCTACAAAAAAGGCTCTAAAGCGTTTTAAGAAGTTTCAACTTGACCCTGAAATACTTTTGCCCCTGGCAGCAAGCTTTTTTATTCATGTTGTACATTTTTTTGCTTGACTGCAGACTGGTCACCAAGTTTCCATGCTATCTTTCTTCAGGGCGGGAAAGTAATAAATAAAACCAGCTTTTTTCACAGCTCCAAACAATCTCAGCACATTTCTGCTTGAGCGCTGGACTATAAAATAAACAGTTATTTTAGAAAATGGTGGTGATGTCAACTGCGTGTTCTACCTGCACTCAAAGGTGAGCGTTTGTCAAATGGAAGAGCTGAATAGAGGACTAATACAGATAAAGTGAAGTGGTCTGAACTTGATGCTACTGAAAAATATAGACTGTTCTTTTTTTTTTTTTTTTTTTCCTTTTGCAAATATTTTGACCTGTTGTATCTATTACCTCTAGGCCTATTGCCTCTGTATCTTGATTACAAGGTCCTTTAGTCCTGTAGGTACGGTTTATTCATTAAATTCTTGGGCTGAATTAAATATATTTTTAGCTGTTTGATGCCTCTTAACTTAACATGCTTAAACTAAAAGTAAAAATACAGAACGGACTGTATGTATATATTTATATGTAGATTTGTTTTCTAATGTGAAAGCTTCCTTGTATGTGGATGGGTGATGCTTGCTTCCAAGCTCAGCTTAGAATTAACGACAGTTAAGTGAAAGAAGCATGTGGACTGAGTGGGTAGAGTAATATTGCAGGATTTTACACAAAAAAATTTCTAAATGTTGTACTTTAACGTTTAAAATAGTTTATACCTTTAGGGCGCCTTCTCACACTATGCTCTTAATATAAGCATTACTGTTTGCCTCTCTTGACGTAAATCCCCGAATTGCTGGGCCATCATCATCATGCAGTATTCCATCAAGTTTGAGCAGGGCAGGCTCTATTTTCCGGGAATTCCCAGCATGCCTTTCCCAGTCTGGTCTCTTGAGCCTACTGTGAGTCTGGTCTTGCACATAGTTTCAGCCTGCACCCATCTCAGCCAGAACTGGGTGTTTTCTTATATTAGCAGTGTTCCAGTGCTCGACAGATTTCAGATAAAAGCTCTGCTCTAGCTTCAGCTCTACTTCAAGTGCAATGGAACATCAATTTAAAAGCGTTGATAGTAATCAGTCTTTCTCTTTCTCTCCTTTTCTTTGTCCTGCAGCGCTTCATTCAGTACCTGGCCTCAAGAAATACTCTCTTCAATCTGAACAATTTCCTTGATAAAGGTGCACTGCAAGGTATGTACAAATATAACCCCTTCTTTGTAGTATTGCATTTTTTACAAATACAGCAAATAGGCCTGTCATGATAAATACAATATATAGACATGACTACGATCATTTTTGTTGACCTCAGTATCACCAATTATCAAGTCAAGTCAAGTAGTATTATTTTCAATACTGCATATGTACAGGACATAACAGGACTCTCCTTCCCAATTTTACAGCAGGTACAGATAATAGATATAATAAAAGAAAGAATGGGAGACACTATGTGTACAATACAGCAGGGACACAAATAGACATACATGAGACAGGAACAAGGTGCAGTAGTGGTGGGGGAGAAATAGATATATAAATATAAGTAAAAAGAAATTAGATATATAATCTAAATGAGTGGGAGACACTATATGTACAAAACAACAAGACACAATAAACATAAGTAAGACTAAAGACAATAGTGCAATATTGATGGTGATTGAGATGGAATGACCGTATAAATAGAACCCGTTTAACAGTAGTGCAAATATGGTATATATATAACTTAAGGCTGGTAAAGTGAATGAGTGCGTAAAGTACTTAAAGTTCACAGTTTTATGTTTACTAAATAAACAATTATGTTATATCCCAATAAAAAAAAGCCAGTATGTTGTCTTTGTTACATTCCAATTCCAGTGGCTAAACATTGGCTAAACATGGCTAATCTTTTTTTATATATGTACTGTGAAAATGTCTTTTTATATTCTCATTATTGTATTAGGCAAACAGATAGGAGGACAGACACTTACTTTATTGATTCCAAATAACAATTTAGGCATATGTTAGCTTAAGACAATACAATTAGATAAATACATTTAAAGAACATGAGGAATTGATATCAAATGTACAGTCTTTAGAGCAAAAGTGCAAGATGCAAATTACATTATGAGAAAGTGAAATTGTATAGGTACATATCCATGTATCCATATCTAAATGTGTGAATGAATAAATGTCTCTTTGTGTGACTTAATTTACCTAACTTAACTCAGTTGGTAGCAGCAAAGCCTAATGACAAAGGATCTCCTCAGTCTGTCATTGAGCAGCTTTGTGAGAGCAGTCTGCCACTAAACACACTCCTTAGCTTTGTGATGACATGAGTATGCGGTGTGTGACTCTGATTGTTCGTGATGTATCCTTATCATGACAGTCCTTGACCCATATGATTCTTATTGGTATAGAATGGTGCTCTTGCCCAAGCAAGGAACTTGAACCGCAGTCCTCCATGTGAAGAGCAGTGGTATCATCCACTTAGCTCCACTACACTGTACCAGCTGTTGTAAAAGGCTTGATCGGGATGATTATATGCACGCGCTCACCTGCCACTTCTCACCCTCATGCTCTTGTACTCCCTCTATCTTGCCGTCTCTCAGGCTATGACATGTCCACCTTTATCAGACGCTACAGCCGGTATCTGAATGAGAAGGCTCTGTCCTACAGGCTTGTGGCTGTGGACTTCACCAAGATGAAGAGAGGGTGAGTAAATCAAATGTGTGAGCTTTCATTCATTCATTTATAGAAAAGAAAACACCCTTTAAATTTTTATAGGGCTTAATAGCATGCAAAAACTCACAAGAATTAATTCTGGGGATACATAAATATGAATCTTGGCTACAAAAAAAGCTGCTTAAATTTTTTCCTATTTTAAACATTAAATCAACAGCTAGAAACAAAAGGTACCATAACTATTTCACTTTGAATATCATACTCAAAACATAAAGTTTGACCAGGAGTGCCCAGATTTGTACATATGATTGTACATGCGCATGTTCAACCCAAGTCACGGGACAGCAGTATTAAATATTAAAAGTGTTACCTCAGGAAAAGACTCGTGAAGACCTACACCTGTATACATTGTGAGGTGTTATCTTGTAAGTGAGACAGATGGCACAGAGACGTCAATTATTGGGATTCTCAGGATACAGAAATCATAATATTGAGTGTTTCATAGACTCCAGGCTCTACAGGATGCACATAATCAGTCTGGAAAACCATATTTTTCAATCACTTAATTAATCTCGTAATGTGAGTCAACCATTAGCATGTAGATTTAAACGCCAATTAATCAGATTACTCATTTTATCCCATAAATCATGTTTCGCCTCAAATTTTCAGTTCATTAATTTGGCACCAGAACCTTCTGAACTCTGTTGGCTGTAGCGTAGGCAGGCCTGCTTGTCACAGCTCTAATGAAGTTGCCTTTAAAGCGCTGATCAAGTGGCTGATTGTTTAAACGCTGTGATTTAAATGGGGGGTAAAACACTGCCTCGTGGGAGTTCAGCTCGAGCTGGCGTGTGACGCCGCTGTTATTCAAAGCCCCGTTCCATTGTCACCACAAGCTATTTTCCCTCGTTTGCGTTCACACTGTGGAGTTAAGCATGAGCGAACGTGGCAGGCTCTTCTTCAGCTCCCCTGATTATTTCACTGTTGCTGCTCTTCCTCAAGGCTACGTGCAAATGGGTGAGGCTCTCCGCTCCCCGCAGACAGACTGGAGGAGCAGCAGCAGCAAAACTAAATGACCCTACTAGTGGTTTGTGGTGTGTTTGCAGGAGTGCGTCTCTGAGGCCGAGGAGATATATTGAGCCGTGGTGTTCGTTTTTGTTTGTTTGTATGTCTGTTTTTCTGTCTTTCTTCGTTTGTTTGTTCATATGTGTGTTTGTCCGCTGTGCAGTATTGATGGAGTGATGCGCACCATGAATACAGAGAAGCTGATCAAAACTCTGCCCATTATTCAGAACCAGCTGGACGCTCTGCTTGACTTTCAGGTGCGTCAGTGTATGTGTGTGTGTGTGTGTGTGTCCACACGTGTGGGAGTGTGTTTGTGTGTGCCTGCAAGCATAAACACACTCAAGTTTGTTTTTCTGTACTGTTGTGGAGACTTCTTCAGACATAGACTAGAGTGTCCACTTCAGAAAAAACTCTACTTTCTATCCAGTTGTAAACTACACACTGTTATTTTTTTTTCCTCCTATGTGTGTGGGTGTTTGTGTGTGTTTTTGCGTGTGTATGTTTCTCCAGGCCAATCCTAATGAGCTTACTAACGGCGTGATCAACGCTGCCTTCATGCTGCTCTTCAAAGACTCCATCCGTCTCTTTGCTGCCTATAATGAGGGGGTCATCAACCTGCTGGGTAAGCCTCCCTGCTCTCTGATGCCAGAGGTGCATCTCTCTCTGATTCTGAAGAATGTTTTCTGGGTTTAAGTCGAACCCCTTCTCCACTTAGATGACCTGGGGCTTAATCTCATATTGATTCAGGCGTTCCCACTGTAAAGAGAGAATGTTTCTCATGGTTTCTGAGTAGGTTTCAGCATGTTGTTGAGAAAATTCAGGAAGTGCAGTCATCCATAGCTGAGTTCCTGAGATGATGGTGTGTGTTTGCTTGTTTGTTTCCAGAAGTCCAAAGAAACACTTGATCATCATATTTTTGTGCTAACATTCATAGCTTAATCCAGTGCTAGTCAGCTGTAAGTGCTAATTGTTTTTTCTAGTACTTGTTTTCTAGTACTTGTGTTTGGTTTTCTTGGTCACGTGACATTGCATTCCTCCATTTCCACTCGCTGTTGTGTTTGTGAATCTCTGTGGAAACGTACTCCCAAAGTGTAATTACGGTGTGTGGCAGTGGACAAATAGCTATTTTATTAAACACAAGGTAACGAAACTCAAAGATGTGCGTCCAGACGGGACTAAAATTACCGGAGGTCCACGGAGTTCAGTGATAAACAGTAATTCAGCCTGTAATTTTCCAAGAGGACGTCTAAAAAAAAAAATGTATATGGTTGTCCCAGACAAGAATAAAATTACAGAGGAAAATTGCCCCCGGGCCTTCTGAGAAGCTAATCCAATCCAGTTAGCCTTTTAGTTCGTGTTTTTTAAAGACTAGACTTACTGGCTTTATGGTTTAAACTGCAGAGCCCTGCAGAACACAAAAGTATAAACATGCATGGCCGCATAGGCCACTCGTGCAGACTTGTGTTTAACGTTCAGTAAAGAAAGTAGTCATACAAGTGTTCTTTTTTTTAGTTTGTGTGTATATACTGTATTCTGTATATAAACTAACAATTCTTATATGGTACATACATGCTTATATCTATACACACATACATTGCTGAAAATGAAATTGAGATCTCTGTATCGTTCTGTCTATTCATCTCCCAAATCTAGTGCGTGCGGGAGAGATTCTAAAAGATCACTGCTGTTATTTTCTTTTCTGTTTCATTTTCGGTAAAGTATTGTGTGTGTATAGATCTAATTATGAATAAAATTTTTGATCGTATCTTGTAATATTATTGCTTTCAAAGTCAAAGTGGTTTTTATTGTCATTTCAGCTATATACAGAGTACACAGTGAAACGAAACAACGTTCCTCCAAGGACCATGGTGCACATAAACACAGTGTAGACAGAACAATAGTGCAACAGTACAAAAGTACAGACAGACAATACAACACAATACAGACAAAGAATAATAAATAACAAGACAGTGTGCAAATTTTGCAGTGTGCAAAATTTGTCCAGTGAGGTAGTAGGGTTTTTAGTGCTTTCCATTTTCTGGGGTAAGTGGGGTAAGAGTGTGTGTGCATGTACAGAAAAACCATCAGTTCAGTCTCTGCAGTTAAGGAGTCTGATGGCTTGGGGGTAGAAGCTGTTGCAGAATCTGGTCGTGCTGGACCGGATGCTGCGGTACCTTCTTCCCGAAGGCAGGAGGGGAGGGGAGCTTTTATTTTATTGTAAGTTTTGTTGTACCTATTGTTGGAGTGTGTTGACTATTGTTGCCATTAAAATCATGCCAATGAAGCTACCTTGAGTCTTAAGTAAGAGAGAAGGAGAGAGACAGAGTGAGTTGAGTGATGGGGGTAAGGGCAGTGCTGGCCTCTGTCATATATTTGCATAACTAAAGTTGACTGATGGTGCTCTAATGATTGGCAGTAAGGAGCAAGGAGAAAGTAAGGAGGGGTGATATGGTCGAGATTCTGAAATTCCAGTCGTACTAGTGTTTAAAAGGTTTACTTACTTCCAGACAGCAGCAGCCGCTACATTGTTGTTGGAAACCGATTTAGAGGAGACACAGTCATCTTCCCTCACTCTCTCGTCTGTTGTATTTTATCTCTCTTATCGCTCTCAGCTGTTTTCTCACTTTTAGACAAAAGTGTACCCTATTCTCAGTCTCTCAGAAATGTGTGCTATGTTCTCACTCTGAAAAGTGCTACATTTCAGCAGGCTGAAAGTATGCAGGACTGCATCATGTTGTCACCTTGGCTGTTAAAGCCTGACAGCTCCTGTGGCTTTTTACCTGCTGCACATGCTGCCTCCATGAAGAACTTCTAGAAGCATTTTTAGAGCCCTGACAAACACGGTTCTCAGCTTTGACATAGTTCAAATGTCCAACGAAGTGTTTCTTTCTTTTTTCCCGGGCTAAGCTGTTGTTATCAGAATAGCACAGTCGTTAAGTTTGAGGCGTTTATATAAAAGGAGCGCCTGCTAAAAGGCTGATCCTCAACATTGACGGCTCTGAACAAGCAGAAGACGTGCTGGCCGTCCTTGAGAGGACAATTTGCCTCCTGCAGTTTCTATCTGGATCTTGGCAGCCCCATCAGGCGGCCATGTGTGTTTTGACAGGCGCTGATGTGGTAATTACAGTCTTTGTGTGCTTCAAATGGCTTGGCTAATGGCTGCTTTTTCTTGCGCTGTCTTCGCAGAAAAATATTTCGATATGAAGAAGAACCAGTGCAAAGACGCCCTGGACATCTACAAGAAGTTCCTGTACCGAATGACCAAGCTGTCAGAGTTTCTCAAAGTAGCAGAGGTATTGTTTTTTTCTCTTTCTCATGCATTTATGTACATTCACTGATTTTAAAAATGGTGCACCCAGAAGGAGATGTTGGAATCGAATGAAGTTATGTGTAAATGCTGTGTTTATGATGATTATGTTGATGAGTAATTGTATATTAGAGTAAAGGTGAATTATATTTGGGGGGAAAATGTATATTTGACAAGAGGCTGTGCAGTACTTTGGTGGGCTGACTCTTGCCTGATATAAATTTGGGCATAAAATATGCAGGGTTTTGTATGGCATCCTTTAGCATATTTTTTACCCACAGGTGTTGCATTTGGGCCTGTAGATCACTCTTACACACTCATATGTTGCTAAGGTTCCCATGCCAGCAAGTCTTGTAAATGCTTTATTGTTGATAAATATAAGAAATGAGAAACCCTTGCTGTGTATGAGCAAGCATTGTCCTGCTGAAAAATGGCAGTTGGAAGCCTTGCCATGAGAGACAACATGTGTTCGTACAATGAGCTATTACTGTCCCTGGCATTACTACTGGGGTAACCAACTATCGTATGTGATGTCTCCCCTGATCATCTCACCGGCAGTTGGGACAGTGTGTTGATTCACAGCAAAGGCAAGACTGAAATGCTTACTGCAAAGCCTCCATACTCAATTGTGACTCCCAAACAGAACTTGGATTTATTGTCAAAGCCTATCACAACTGGACAAAATGTCTTTGAGTGTGTCGTATAGGCATGTCAACAGTTTCTCACCAGGAGGTGCACTACCCAAAAGTGGCGTCTGACAGCAAATTTTAAAGAGCAGAGGATGAAGCACTTTTTAAGACATATATGCATGCCTATTTTGCTGCAGCTTGGATGCTTTATTTATCAAAAAGTGTATATGTTTATTTTTGGAAGAGATGAACAGATATCAGATATCTGTAACCTTTTCTAATACCATATATACTGCATCCCTGAGCCCCCCCATTAGCAGAAGTGCCTATCGCTGGTCATACCCTCCATCCCCCCCAAGCCAGCGAGGTTAAGATACCTCAGCATCGACAGCCTTTTGATAATGATCCTTGGTCTCCTGTGAGGGCTCTTCTGCAGTGATTTAGGAGAAGAATATGATCAAAAGATTTCATTCTCACCCGCTGTCACGCCCTCTCTCTCATGCTCTCACAGCCCTCTCACGCACTCTCATCAGGTATCTCATCTCTACTTCATGCTTCCTCTCTCTCGTTCTCATTTCATCTATATTTCTCTCACCTATTCCTTTTCTCTCACTCGCTCCTTCGCTTGCATGTTGACCCCACTGTTTCTGTTTGTGTTCATTCTCTTCCCCTCTCACAGTTTCTCTCTCTCTCCACTTATTTTTCCTCATCTTCTGTGTCTTTCTTTATGCTCTTGCTTTTTCCCAGGTTTTCTCCTACATTCACTCAGTAAAGATATTTTAGTATTTCTTTCTGGATGTCATACTTTCTCATGATTTCTTCTCTCACACACTACTTTTTCTCAATTTTTTCATCTCTTGATTTCAAGGGTTCTCTTTTCCTACTAGCTATCTCTCTCACACTGTCTCTTGCGCATTCGACTTGACTGGTCTTAATCTCTGTTGATCTCACTTTGTCTCACTCTTGTGCTCTCTCAGATTCTTTTAATTCTTTTAGTCTCGTGCCAACACTCTGCTTTTGTACTTCCTCACACTTGTTTTCTTTGTCTCTTGACCAATCTTACTCTCTCATGCTCTCACTCTGTATTGCTCTCCCTCACTCGCTCTCTTTCACTCTTGTTCTCTCTGTTTCTCCCTTACTTGCTTTCTCTGTCTATCTTGACCAGTCATACTCAAGCTCTCACTCTGTATTGCTCTCTCACTCGCTCTCTTTTGCTCTTGTGTTCTCTGTTTCTCTCTCACTTGCTTTCTCTTTCTGTCTTGAACAGTCTTACTCTCTCATGCTCTCACTCTGTATCTCTCCCTTCCTCACTCTTGTACTCTTTCGCACACTTTCAGTTTCTTCATCTTGCCCCTGCTTTCTGTCTTTGTCTTCTTTCTCACTCTCTTATGCTTGCTCTCACGCGGTTTCTCACATACTCTCATTCTCTGTCTATCTTGACCAGTCTTAAACTTACACTTTCACTTTCTCTCTAATGATCTATTGCCCTCTTGTGCTTTCTTGCATGCTTTCTGTCTCTTTCGCCTGCATACTTGTCTCGTTCATCTACAGAGTCGCTCTTAAACGGTCGCATTCACACTAGATCACCCTCTTACACTTTTTTTTCACTTTAATTACCACCTCCTAGTCTTGCTCCTGACTCTCATATTCTTTCTCACTCACTCTCAGGCTAGGGTTCTCCCTTGTTTTTTTTTCACTCTTTCACTCAATTTTGTCTTTTTTTCTCATTTTTCTTTATCTACCTTTTTTGTTTTTAATTTATTTCTTTTTTCTGTTCCTACTACTTCTCTCACTCGCTTTGCTCTGTCTACCTCTCACACTCATCTTTATCTCATCTCTCTCTCTCTCTCTCTCTCTCTCTCTCTCTCTCTCTCTCTCTCTCTCCCTCCCCCATGACCAGCGTCAGCTTCTTGTCCTGCTGTGCAGTCCACCCAGTTTGAATGCTGGTCAGGTTTGTGGTCAGATAAGAGCTGCTCAAGTATATGGAAGACTGTGTGGTTTTCATATGTGAGCTGCTGAAGGCTTCACAATAGATGGATAGCTCACAATTAAATCAAACTGACGTTGTTGCAAAGCAGCTCTGCAGAAATATGGTTGCAGGTCATACAATTAAGCAAATCATACAGTGAGCAACTGTGAAAATGAAAAACTCCCTACCTCATTGGGAGGACTAAGGCTTGTGAGGATTTCCCCTCTTCCTCTGGTCTGACAATCTATAAATTATTAATAGAAAGTCACTATGCAGCCACATAGGTCGATTATTTGCAGCTTTACTGGTCTGCAGTGGGTGACCACTTCCATCAGTGTCAGAGCGAACAGGTAGGCAGTCATTAATTAAAATGAAATTTAAGTTCTGATTAAATTTATAGAGTACAGTGAATGTGAACAGACTATCAGAGTAAGGCTGATGACTCCAGCAAATCTGACAGCCTTACTTAAAGAATAGAGCCAGAGGGTAACATAGACACGGGACTTTAATGAATTTCTGTGCTGCCGCTCTCACGTGTGCTGCAATTCCCGTTCTATTCTTATCTGAAGCAGCTCAACCTGGTCCTAATGCTGTCTTACTCCATTTGACTCCTTTTAAACATCCTTCCCCTCCTTTTTCTCTCTCATCCCTCTGGATGCACTTTTTTTATTATTTTAAAGTATTTGTGATGCAGCTTCACTGGGAGGTGACATTACAATTGGACCTTTAAGAAGAATGTCTATCAATGGTTTTTCTCTCTCTGCAAACTCATCATTTAGAAATCGATCATCATTGATGTGTGTGTGAGGGTTTTTTGTGTTTTTAATTGCTTCTGTGTATTGAGTCCCAGCACATCAGACTAGTGTGTTTGTAGTCTGCTCCCAGCTGGTGGGTGCGTTATTCACTTGCATTCATTCCCATCTCAGTCTGAGTGTACTGCAGCATGCATGACCTCCACGTTTCTGTTGATGTTGTTTGTTTGTTTGTTTATTTATTTGTATATTTTTTCATTTTATTTTACAGCCATTGCATGAATTATTGACCCATTATGTTTCTTTTTTACCCCCTTCCCTTTGTTATTTGTGTTTGTGTGCCTGTTTTTTTTTTTTTTTTTTTTTTTTTTTTTTTTTGAAACAGCAAGTTGGGATTGATCAGGGTGACATCCCAGATCTCACTCAGGTCAGTGTACATTTCATTTTCATGTCCTTCATCTCTCTCTCCCTCTCTCTCTCTCTCTCTCTCTCTCTCTCTCTCTCTCTCTCTCCAACGTCTTGCAGGTCCAATCTTTCTCATTGCTCTCTCAGACTCATGTTTTATGAATGTTTAATAACATTTTCTGTTTTATTTGAGGAGTTGTTTTGACTGTTGGTTGGTTTGCCCCGTATGAATCACACTTTGGAACACTGAAATTGTCATATAACACGGCTGAGTTATTAATATTAGATATAATGTTTAAATAATTAATATTTAACTTTTAATGTTTGGACCAAAGGGTAACGGGACCTTCACATATTGAGATATCTTAATGCACTGTGGATCATCATGAAAATAGTGCCAATGCCATTTTTTGAACAAGGAATCTGTTCAAGATCTGTTAGAGGTGCCAGAGTTGGAATACTAAAACCACCATTCAGATGTTTGGACAGTAGAATAAAAAAAAAAAGATAAATGCCACAGTCCAGTGTTTTGCATCCAGTCTGGGCCGAGTGCCTTAATGGTATAAGTTGATACCAATGCAATTTTTTTTGTGTGTGTGTGTGTAGCTAATCTGCAGTCTTAGTGTCTATTATATACACTATTATACACACGTTATCTTAGTGCTCTTGGTTTTGAATGCAACTGTGTATAACCCAATATTAGAAGAAGTTAGGGCTGTATGAAAAATGCAATTTTCAAAGTCATTATATCTTTACTTACATTTTTCCCCCATATGGGCCTGTCGCAAAACTTATGTTAGCAAATTATTGTGCAATAGGTGAACATGTAGAAAATTTTGTATTTAAGTGAATCTTTTAACAAAACACTGTTCTGTTCCCCTTTCACTTTCTGCACCTCTACACACACCATATATGGGATTTGCATGGTGTTCAGGTTGGAAATATGTGGTCGGTCAGTCAGCTATTTACCCTATCTGACTCTAACTCAACCAGAGCGGCTGATGAACGTGTGAATGAGCCTTGAAGGGAATGAGATCCATCCTCCCAGTCCATCACTCCAGCAAACTCCAGCTCTATCTTTGTAATTAAAGGGATCCGATCTGTTCCTCTAAAACCAGGATCCTTTCTGAACACTGAGTTGGTTTTTGAGTAGATCCCGTTATTTGATTTGACCTGGTATGTCGACTTGTAAATACATATACGTTCTATCATCCAAGAAAAAAGTTAGTATGACAGGCCTACCCCCGTAATGATCAATGCAAGTTCAATGGTCCATCAGGTGAAATGATATCAACAAAATTGTCCATGTACATGCGTAGTATCAACTTAGGGATATATTATCTATCTTAGGACAACTCTCAACTATCAAAACGAACTGTCGTGTATGTGTATGTATATACAGCTATGGAAAAAAATGTGACCACTTAAAAATGATTAGTTTCTTTGATTTTACCAAACTGAAAACCTCTGAAATAAAATCAAAAGGTAGATGGATGATCACAAGCCATCAAACCAAGCTGAACTGCTTAAAGTTTTGCACCAGGAGTGGCAGAAAGTTATCCAAAAGCAGTGTGTAAGAGCAGTGTGTAAGACTTGTGGAGGAGAACATGCCAAAGATGCCTGAAAACTGCATCTTTTTTTGTTATTTCAGACATTTTTTATTTTCTGCAAATAAATGCTCTAAATTACAATATTTTTATTTGAAATTTGGGAGAAATGTTGTTCATAGTTTATAGAATAAAGCAACAGTTCATTTTACTCAAACAAGCAAAAACGGAGAAACTGATTCAGAAACTGAAGTGGTCTCTTATTTTTTCAGAGCTGTATATTGGACAATATATTTTAGACCTGAATCTTATTTATGGTTGCTAAATTTTAAAGGAGAAAAATAACTAAATATTGCCTCCTGAGTAACAGACCATTTGTTGTTTTTTCAGACCACCAGAGGATCCTACATTGTAGGTGATGGGTTATATGCACTGCTTGTACTGGGCATGCTCCATGCTGCCACAAACTGAGCTCATAACTTCAAAGAGAAAAGTTATGCCAAGTTTCCATTTGAGCTGAGGCTAACCCACTGACTTTGCATGATGACCCCACACTCTCTGTGCCTCTGTGTGTGGGAGGAGCTTGAGCTACAGAGTAAAAAACAAGGCTGATATGTTTCATCTAACATTCTTTATTCAGTCCAGTCCTACATAATACAGGGGGTTGAGGTAGCACAGTGGCCATTTTGCTAGAACTGTTAAAGTATTTATGTAACCTTATGATAGCTTCTAAGCAAACATGTTTCAGCATGCATTATTTATTTTATAAAGTCTATGGCATAGACTTTGTTGTGTAGCCTGTATAGAGAAAAGCTGTGATGTTTTGATGTGATAGGAATTGTGTTTCAGTGTGTCACATTAATGGTTACATTCATGTTTGGAAGTGATTCATTCATGCCATTAGTATGAATACTCATGTCCTGAAATGGCAGCATGTACATATGTTAGCATTGGTATTTTCTACTTAACCTCTGGATATCAACCAATACATATTGTAGTGTTGTTATTATGATTGCCTGGCCTTGTATTAGATGTGTATCCGGTCTAAAACCAGTGACTACAGGCCCTCAAATCTGTTTAAACATTTAAACTCACTTTTATAAATGGCTGTGGGCTTGGTGCATATCTGATAACAGGTCATGCAGTTATAATAGGAATTCTATGGCTTATATTGGCTTTGAATGCAGCCTAGGACCACTCAATCAGGTTTCAAACTAGATATGGTCTTGGCCAACACAGAAGAGGTATGCCACCATTTTGTTTTGCCATGTGTTCTAAGATCTACCTAGAGTGACTCAGATTCAGAGAGACATACAGTTGCACATTTCTATATGATTTCCAGTACCATGACTTTACCTTTTGACTTTTTATTTGTGGAGAACATTATCTCATTGTAGTGAATGATGTGAACTAGAGAAGCAGTGAAATACTTTTTGGCTGAAGCTGAACAAATTGAAAACATTTGGCAGAAGGCTGAATACCGGACACAGTACAGAGCATGAATGTATTTTCATAGATTGTATTATAAAACTGCAATTTAAAATATTTAAACTGTTATAATATCCCCCCAAGGAAACATAGCAGCAAAACACCATACCTTTACCCTAGCAGTGCTATTCTAGTCATGAATGTACTTCAGCAGTGCTAGTTTAGTCACATTTTTACCTCAGCAGTGCAGTTTTAGTCATAGTATAGGATAGTAAAGGGTAGTAAACTGATACCCAAATTAACAGAAATAAAAAGCATGATTAGTGAGTAACAAATCAAATTAGCTTATTATTAGCTTTGTTTGCTCCCTCTTCCTCACTCCTGGCATTGTTTACAGCCGTGCTCAGATATGAAAAATCCTAATGTTAAAGGAATTACTGCAATATGACTATAAATTAGTCATTGTTAGGTATCTATTATTTAGCTTTTTAAATTTTTCACTTATTATTGTACTATGTCAGTTTTGGCCCAAATAATTTTAATTGACAGATATTTGGTAGATTCCTGCTGGAATCTGAAGGTCAGTTCAAATCCAGACTCACCAGCTGACCCAGGGCTTAAAAAACTCTCCCTCTAACTTACAGTTTAAACATTAGCTGTGTTCTCTGGAAAGTTGGCACAGAATATCCAGTTCCCTCAGAAACCGCAGGGGCAGTGCTTGTGCTAACATTGACACTGTCTAAATGAACTTGTGCAGTGGAGTTACTTTAGGTTATTGGGCATGGACTTTAAAGGATCTTTTGTAATGGATGTTCTGTTGTTTGCATTCATAAAGGTTCCTTGAATTCAGTTTATTCTGTTTTGTATGCTTTTATGTTGCTCCCTGTTGGGTAAGGTTAGTTTTGTGGTGTTTAGACTGTTTACCCTGTGCACTCCTTTAACATGCTCAGCACACTGTCGCACTGTGACAGAGACCGACAGCTCTCTTTAAAACAGCGTGTAGATCGATGTAGAAGACCTGGGAGATACAGTCCAGGAATAATGGTGCTGATTTGTATGGGTGTCTGGTAGCTTCTTTCAGAACAAGGAGAAAACTAAAGACAAATGGAAATACAGGAATGTCAAATTGGTGTGAAGTGAATGCCACTGTGTATTCTCGCTTTACTCCTAAAGTGATTCTGAATCTAAACAGTAAACATAGAGAAGCTTTGCACAGATTCCCTGTATTGTGCTCTGGGAGAATCAAGGATGGTTGCGTATGTAAACTGTTCATGTTTTCTACAGTCATTGAAGGCAAACAATCTGCTTTTGGTTCCATTTCCTTTCTACGGTCATTGGTTGCATCACAAAAAATTGGTTAGGAAAAAAATAAATAAAATAAAAATAAAACCACTTGTACATTCTACTACAGTTAGTGTTCTCCTTCAAGTGAGTTGAGCTGTCAGTGATAATCATTTGTTAAATGTCAGCAATAGACAAAAGTATTTGATTTGTTGGCTTTGTGTGACTTAGAGAAAGCACATTCTAAACACCACCCCCCCAAAACTCATGGTGTTGTGCATTTGGGGGTCCTAAATTAGCAAGAGGAGGATAGTAAATCACTAAATTAGGATTAAAAAATGAATAGTATTGTATTTAATTGATTCAGCACATGCAACGGCAAAGCCAGTTCACCTAATACACATTTGTGGATGATCTTTATGGGTACTCGAATATGAGAAAATGGCAAAATGCACATCTCAGCATATTACACACTCACAGGCCTGTTAGTATGCTAGCTTTTGGCGAGGTATATTCAGGACTGGATTATTCTTAAACATGCATGTTTCTTAACTCATCCTCTTCTTAGTCTCACTCTTTCTTTATTCTTTATTTAAGCTTGCTAATGATATCATTTGATTGTGATTAAGGCATGATACAGGCATTGTTTTTTTTTTATCTTGGACATGTATATGTGTTGGAAAGAAAGTGACTGTGAGCGCTAGAGCATGACGTTACGGCTGGCTGGTAATATCAGATGACCTTGACAAGCCACAGTTTTATCAGTAAACAATGGTTTTGCCCTAAAAACATCTTTTGTTGACTCCTATAGGGATCTATAGGGATAGATCCTTATTTTCCTTTTAAATTGATGGATTAAGAAATCATTTCTTTAAAATGTGTGTATAATAAACGAGCATCAGCGCTATTAAACTTTAAGCTAAGGATTGCAAAAAAAGATCAATATATTGATATATATATATTCTTAAAAAGTATCACTATTAATTTTTGATTAATAGTTTACATGTGTACATTGGTGATAGAAAATGGTTCATTTAGCATCATCTGGCTCTTAAATAGGTCATCTTAAATAGATCTGACCATTCTGATTGGATAAAAAGTCATCCTTTTTTCAGTTATGCATTAGATTTAATTTTTAATACTATTGACAGTTCCAAAAAATTGATTTAAAAAGCAGACCTATCTTTTTCCTTAAGGTATTGCATAAATATATTTTAGTATAATGATTTGTAAACCTTGTATTGTAATGTAATATTGTCAGGTTCTTGACGATTCATAGCCTAAAATTAAAATTTGTCACATAATGAACTGGACATGATCTACTATGAAAGTAATTTACTCTGTCTAATCTGATTATTATGTGACAAACAGCATAAGGCAGTTTAGCCAGAGGTTCTAGTTGACCCAAGTTATATGTGTTGCATTGTAACCTATCAGATATATAGATACAACTTCCAGAAAGTGTTCCTATCAGCCGGGCACTAGTCTGTGTGTGTGTGTCTGTTGATTGTTCTTCATCTCTGTCTTACACTGCTGTCTCCCTCCCTCCCTTTTTCCCCACCTCTCTCTCTCAGGCTCCCAGCAGCCTGCTGGAGGCTCTGGAGCAGCACCTGGCCTCTCTGGAGGGTAAGAAGACCAAGGAGTTCTCTGCAGACAGCAGGTACACACACACACTTCACTGCTGTGTCTGACGCACTCTGTGTGAAAGGTGCCCTTTACAGCTGATCTAGCATTGCCCTTCAGTATGTACAGCACTTCATGATAACTTTTGAAACTGTAGCTTTCGGTCAGCTGTCCCAAACTAAATAGCACCAATCCCAGTTCATTTTAACCTCACCTGGAATATCTCTGCCATATGCATTTTTATTATAATATTACTAGTTACAGACAAATTAAGTGGTTTATGTATCCTGTATTATACATTTCTATTTATGTGGGAGAAATTATGTATTGTGGTCTGTCGTCATCTAGCTTCAAATGGGAGCAGAGGTGAGGGCATAATAATGCCTGTGGATTTAAAATGGAATTTTATTGAATCTTCTGTAGGTGTCCCAGTCTATTTTTACAAAAAGAGGCATGGAATTTATTTTACCCAAAAATGTAAGGTTTCTCTGAGTTCACAACATTTATATCCAGTTTACAAGCTGACCTACTTTCTAACATTATTTTACCAGAATAACCCTGGACTGCCTGCATCCAATGGCAGTTTTAAAACCAGTGAACCATAGATTTACAGATATTTTTTTTTTGTCTTGTGGAAAATATTTGCATACAGTATTTATTTTTGACTAGTGCATACAACAATATGTGTGTGTAAAATCAAAAAGAGGCTTTTCAAGTTTTAAATATTTTCCCTAAAAGAGTTAGAACCCCGAATATGTGCCCTTGTGTTAATATGATGAAATTCCTCTCTTAATGAGAACAAAACCTGGCACTTAAACACATTTTCTACCCCAAACCAAGTTAACATAAATTGCAGAACCAGATTCAGATCCCCTGTGTGAATTTGAAATGTATCCAAAACCTGTTACTTGTTCATAAAGGGTCATTTCCTCCGTCAGTGTCAGGCACAGGTACTACATAAAATCCTAAAGGAACGCCCGGCTGTTATCTTTCCATGGTGGTCACTTATTAATCTGAGTTAATGAATTTCTCTAAGCGTCTTCAGCACTTGAGCTTAGCGGTAATAGAATTAATCTACGACCGTCATGGGAGATTCTGCATAGTGTAATGATGTAACAGATGTGGGGAGTCAGGCTTATGAGTTTAATCAGGTCATGCAGTGCTGTGATTACCTGTGATCTGAGACAGGCCGTGCACTGCACTGTCATCTGTATGACTGTAGTAATTAAATCAGAAAGTCTGTCTGCTCCAATACTCTCTGACCTCATTTCACCTCGTGTGTCTGTGTGTGTGTCTCTGCAGAGCCACAACTCTCTCCAGTGCTGTGTCGTCACTGTCCAACACAGGCATGTCCTTCACTCGCGTGGACGAGAAGGAGAAGCAGCAGGCTCTGGAGGAGGAGCAGGCCAGACTGCAGGCACTCAAGGTGGGCTTAATGTAAAGAGTCTTTAATTACTGTGTTCATACTGGCAGGTGACAAGTCGCTCACATCACCCCAGCTTCCTGTCTTGTGGGCGTGTTTGCAGGTGCTCACATTGTCGCATTTGAACGTAATTCAGCATGGCTGGTTAGCATGCTGGTTAATCTAGCAATCTATCCTAATTGAGTTTTTCTTAAACTTTTATCATGTATAACAGAAATGGGAAAAGAAAACAGCAGCTATGAACCTGTTTTCCATGTTCAGATCCCCTACTGTTGAGAGTAAGAATAAAATGCTGGCAGAAAGAGCAAACCCTGGGTATCCCAGACTGCTGTGTTAACTTTACATTTAGTCCTGTGATATTTAACATTTCTGAAGCAAAAACTTGCTTGGAATATGTGATCAAAGTTGTTACCACCCGCAGTGGACAGTGCAGTGCATGGTAATGATTGTGACTGGCGGCATCTGGCTAGAATTGTCCAGGTGGACAGTTAAGCGAGACTGGCAGAAATCACTTCCACATTCAATGCAGGAGACCCCCCCCTACGCACACATCCCACAGGGTAGTGCATCTCAGCGTATTGTATTTTATCTGGGTTAAAATGTTGGTTCCCAGGTATCTTAGTGTACCAGCAGATTAAGGCACTGCCACTATGATCGGGAGATCAATGGTTCGAATCCTGTTCATGTAACCCATCAGCTACAGGAGCCCTGAAAGAGCACAGTTGGCCTTGCTCTCTCTCTCCACATCATTCCAAAGGGTGATGTCGATCAGCACAAGGCGTCTGTGAGCTGATGTATCAGAACCGAGTCGCTGCGCTTTCCTCCAAACGCGCTGTGATGCTACTCTGCAATGCTACATCAGCAGAAGTTGGAAAAGAGGTGGTGATTGGCTCACATACACAGCACTCCTGGTGTTAGGGTGTTACTAGTGATAGGAGGAGTCCTAATGAGTGGGTTGAGTGATTGGCCTTGTAAATTGGGTAGAAAATAGGATTTAATTTAAAATAGAAAAAAAAATGTTGTGTACCAAATTTGTGTGAAGAAGTGCTTGGAAAAGATCCAAAAACAGTTGAATAGTTGCAGTCAGCTGTAGTTTTCTGTTCATGCTGTACAGTGGCTTAATTTCTTTTGGCTACATTTTCAGGGCTGGCATTTATGTGTAGCAGACTGGCAGTTATAAGCACCACAAGCTCCCACAACTCTCTCTAACTCGGGATGAACAGATCTGGCTGTGTTTCAGCACGGCTGTAAATATGCCGTGTATACATTTGCAGAGAATTGATCTTCATTTTGCTCTGCAGATGGATACTGCTACCTTAGTTTTTACACATCGACATAAGGACCCGCATGATCCAAACCCCCCTCTCCACCCCACCCCCTGTTGGTAATTTGTCTGTTTATCTGCCTGCTTTCTCCTGTCCTCATCAGTCACAGCGCACTAGCCTTGCCAGCACTACATTTCCTGTGAGAGCTTGGAGGAAGCTGGAGTTATGAGGGGGGAAAATCATTAAATACATTAAGATTTTTTGTGTCAAGCACTTTAGCTAATTAACATTAATTCAAGTGTTAACTTTGACAGCATGTATGTACTCGGTACACATTGATTAATTAGTAATTTAGGATAAAAATAATACAAATTGGCAAATATGTGTGAGTAATTTACGCTACCAGGGCATTTTAGAACAACGTCCGTGAAACAGAACTTATTGTCATACAAGTTTTAGACATTTAAAGACAGTTTTTCTTTTCTGTTGGTGTGGTCTTTGATTTCTGTTCAAATTAGCTTGGGTTTGTTTCACGTTGATACAGACCTGTCATGATAACTTCTCACTACACATTTTTGCGTGTTGTTAATTTTGGTATGACTCCCATTGATTTTAACCACTCAAACTGTTCTGCTCTTAAATCTGCTCTCTGAGACGAGGATAAATCTGTGAGCAGGAAGTGGCATCTATTTTGTAGTAAGAGTGCAGTGCAAAGACCAGAACATCAATAATGGCACGTTGACACACACAAGAACCAGAGAATCACTATGAATTTAACTGTAATAGTAAGGAATGCAGTTTTACTGCTGCTGTAGTCTTTTACACTATTTAGTCAAGCCATAGACAAACATTTATATATTCTGTTCTAGCATTTCAACAGGGAATTGAAGTTAAAAACATCTGACTTATTATTAAACAGTTCTTGTGAGCGTTGTCCAGCCCTCTTCAGCATACCTGTCAAGTTTTGAATTTACACTGACACTGACCCTCCTCTACTCTCTGCAAAACCAGCAAGCTGATTTGCTGTTTCTCCTGAAAGGCGGGACTCTCTCCTTCAACTGGCACCATGATTGGCGTTAAGAGATTTAATAATCTCTCATTAAAACGTTTTTTTTTTTTTTTTTTTTTTTTTATAATACAGGAAATTTACGGGAAAATACTAATATGGGAGGACGGCGGGAAAGAGGGGTGAAATACAGTAGTTTCCCGGCCAAAACGGGAAACTTGACAGGTATGCTTCAGCAGTGTGCCAAGCCCACAGTAACACTAGCAATAGCAATTCTTTATATTACAAGCCAATTACAAGAATCACTCTGATTAAGCTTATATTTTATGGTACGAATGCAACAAAATGTTGCTTTACCATGCTTAAGCTGTATAAATTAGTTGTTTTCTAGCCTGTATTTTTCATTATTTTGTAAGGCAGGTGGGTTTATTTCTAATCTGTTAATTATTTGACAAAGCTGGTTTCAAATCATTATTTGATAAAGGCTAAGGCTAAAAGTCTTTCTGTAAGGTTTTCAGAACAAAGATTTGGCAGGATCACAGAGCTGTGATGCTGTTGGTACACTGTGTCCTTCACACACAGTAGGTGGATTGTGTATATATGTGTGTTTGTGTGTGTGTGTGTGTGTGTGTGTGTGTGTGCATTTGTTTAATCCAGACGCCCTCGTCCCGTCAATGATTAGCCCCAGGCACCGAGGAGAGTGCGAGGTTAGCCAAAACTCCTTTGTCCCTGTCTGGAGGCGTTGTCATCCCATATGGAGCGCTACACACCCTCAGCAGGAGCAGCAGGAAAGCTGGTGTCCTGGAATGGACTCTAGATTTAGATAGAAATGTCCCTTGAAATAGCACCTGGAATTGGGCAAATGTTCAGAGAGGCTGCAAACGCTGCAAAGTGTTCATAGTGCTCTCCAGCAGGATGAGCTTGCCAGGTACAGTGAGTCCAAGAAGTATTTGATCCCTTGCTGATTTTCTTTGTTTGCCCACTAATAAAGACACTATCCTTCTGTACTTTTAATGGTAGATATATTCTAACATGGAGAGACAGAATATCAAGACAAAAATCCAGAATATAATTTTAAAGAATATATTTTAATTAATTTGTATTTCAATGAGGAAAATAAGTATTTGATCCCTCTTGCCAAACACACTCAATACTTAGTGGCAAAGCCTTTGTTTGCAAGCACAGCGGTGAGACGTTTGTTGTAGTTAACCACAAGTTTAGCACACACACCAGGGGGAATTTTGGCCCACTCTTCTTTGCAGATCCTCTCTAAATCATGAAGGTTGGTGGGCTGTCGCTTGGCAACTCTGACCTTCAGCTCCCTCCATAGATTTTCGATCGGATTGAGGTCTGGCGACTGGCTGGGCCACTCCATGACCTTAATGTGATTTTTCTTGAGCCAATCCTTTGTTGCCTTTGCTGTATGTTTAGGGTCGTTATCATGTTGAAAGACCCAACCACGGCCCATTTTCAGATCCCTGGCAGAGGGGAGGAGGTTGTCCCTCAGGATTGTGCGGTACATGGCTCCATCCATCTTCCCAGTGATGCGGTGAAGTAGCCCTGTACCCTTGGCAGAGAAACACCCCCAAAACATTATGCTTCCACCTCCATGCTTGACGGTAGGCACAGTGTTCTTGGGGTCATAGGCAGCATTTTTCTTTCTCCACACATGGCGGGTGGAGTTGAGGCCAAAAAGTTCAATTTTGGTCTCGTCTGACCACAAAACCTTCTCCCAATAACTTGGTTCATCTTTCAAATGATCATTGGCATACTTGAGGCGCGCCTCCACATGTGCTCTCTTCAGCAGGGGTACCTTTCGGGCACTGCAGGATGTGAATCCATTGTTGCGCAAAGTGTTGCCAATTGTTTCCTTGCAAACTGTGGTCCCAGCTGCCTTCAGGTCATTTGCTAACTCCTGCCGAGTGGTTGCAGGACGATTTCTGACCGTTCTCAGCATCATTGCCACCCCACGAGGCGAAATCTTCTTTGGAGCACCGGGCCGAGGTCTGTTGATTGTCATGTTATACTCTTTAAACTTTCTGATAATTGCACCAATAGTTGTTACTTTCACATCCAACACCTTACTAATCTTTTTGTAGCCCATTCCAGCTTTGTGAAGGTCAACAATTCTGACTCCGAGGTCCTGTGACAGCTCTTTGGTTTTACCCATGTTGGAGACTTGAAATCTGTGTGATCTGTCTGATTCTGTGGACAGGTGTTTTTCACACAAGTGATTAGTGAGAACAGGTGGCTTCAGGTCAGGTAACAAGTTGATTGGGAGTGTCTAACTGGTCTGTAAAAGCCAGAACTGCTAATGAATACTAAGGGATCAAATACTTATTTCACTCCATGAAATACAAATCAATTAATATATATTCCTTAGATTTATTTTCTGGATTTTCTTTTTAATATTCTGTCTCTCCATGTAAGAATACATCTACCATTAAAAGTATAGAATGATCATGTCTTTATTAGTGGGCCAACGAAGAAAATCAGCAAGGGATCAAATACTTCTTGGACTCACTGTATTTGTTTTATTACAGCTTGCCGTGCTTGTCTAGATTTTGAAAGGTAATCATTTAGCCACACAATTTGTGTCCAGAGCTGGGGCTTAAACACCCCTTTTTCACTTGTTGAATTTTCAGAGGACATTTTTCAGGTCCAGTAAGGGGAAAATACTGTATGCAGCTGTAGTTTTGTGTATTATCTTTTATTTGCTGTCTTTGTGGAAAAACAGTTATTCTTTTCTACTCTTGGTTTATGGCTAGTCTTGTTTGGGCTGTGTTCATATACAATATATTGTGACACTACCTTGGGGTGTAAGTTGTTTTTAGACTACAGTGTGTTTAAATGGTGGAAGCTTTACTATAGGCTTTTAATTTATTTATAGTCATCTGGCTAGTTGTTTGGCTGGAATGTTGTTTGCTGCTGTTGCAGATGTGTTTGGTGTAGTCCACCAACATGCCATGTGACTTTTACAATGCCCCTTATAAGCTAAAGATCACTTGTGTGTTTGCATGGGTGATACTAGACAGATGCCACCAACCACGATCATTAACACTAACATTAATGCTGTGATTTCTACTGGGAATGGTATCTCCTTTTATGATGTACATTGTTGTTATTGTTGTGCGACACTGTGGATTGAGGAGGAATGTTAAATGTGTGGACAATTTAGAAATGGAATGTTTCATACTTCTGGGACCAACCATAAGGTCCCTTTTGTTAAGGGGGCCCTAAGTGGCCATGTAATTTGAGTATGCCATGGATCAGCTCTGCATGCAGTTTTACACTTACAAGCTTTTGCAGCCCTGCTGCATTAGCTTTGTTTGTAAAAAAAAAAAAAAAAAGTTACCGTATTTTTAACACTATAAGGCACACTTAAAATACTTTAATATTCCCAAAAATCGTCAGTCGCCTTATCCAGTGCACCTTATGTATCCAGCGTTAGCCAGTCGGCCTTTCAGAGGTGAGTATTAGCGGTCTGTAGCCTGCATCTAACCCTAAGCTAGCACTGCTGGAGCAGCATTAGCATTACCCGCTAACCATGCTTGCCATTTGGCTGTTCACATGTGAATATTATCGGCCTGAAGTCTACGTGTTTACTACGTTAAAACAAGCTATGTGGGATGAACCACTAGCTAATATTGCCCTGGTTTACCAGAAACTCAGGGTTCCTCAGTGTAGAGGTGTATTCCACCCCCAGCGGTGAAACCTGCTGACAGGTCGCCATGTTTCCCTTCAAAGGGCCTAAAGCGTGGCCCTTAACATGCGCCTTATAATCTGGCGCGCCGTATGTATGAAAATATACTATAATACAGATGTTTATTAATAGTGTGCCTTATTTGTAATTTCAAAAATGTCTTACTGAAAATATAGAATTGCACCGTTTACCAATATTTATATTAGCACATATGGCATTAGATATGCAGGCTTCAGCATTAGTCTTTCAACTTTAAGGTTCATATGCAATGTGTGTGTATTTATATGCAGTTTAAAAGTATATATCAAGTAATAACACTCACATTGTCGGCTATGTTTTGAAGCTTCACAGCTTTTTGCTATTTTTGCTTTCCCACCATCTGTAAGGTGTGAGAGTTTGAAACTGTGTGTGTGTGTGTTTCTGCAGGATCAGCGTCTAAAGGAGATCAGCATGCAGACTCCCTCTGCCTCCCCTGGCACCCAGTCAGCAAACATTGCCAACAACCACAGCGTGGCCATGGACCCTTTCTCCAACCACACCATCACTGCCCCAGTCACCAACAGGTCTGCTGCTCTTACCCACATGGCATACCACAGTTAACACCCTGGTTTTTACTCAAATCTAACCTACATCATACAGCTAGTCTTTCACTTCTAAATACAGTTAATTCCACCTTAATCCTCCATTTGACTAAGGTAGCAGTCTGCAAGAACCTATGTAAGGGTTCTTAAAGTTGTTATTTAGTTAAAGATTTGGATGTTCAGAATGGTTATTTGTTTTATTAAAGTATTATTATTTATATCCCTGGTACTATCAGAGTTTGGGGTACTATATTAACTTACAATGATGTATTCTGTGCTTAACAGAATTAACACAAAGACAGGATACAGAGAACTCTTGTGTTTTAAAATGTAAATGTTTTACATTTCAAGTTTTAAAATTTAAAAGCTATACTAGCCTTCGAGCTAAAGGTCTTCCTATTTCTCTGATACTTCCACAGCATGCCAAACCTCACCAGCGACCTGTTTGACCTCCAGCCAGCATTCATTCCTGCCGTGCAGAGCACTCCGTCCATATCCACAGCCACCAGTGCCTGGGGAGGTAGGCCTCGTCTCTTGGTCTCTCGTCTCTGTCAAGGTCCAAACGTTACGGGCACCTTCTCTAATAACAGATTTTTTTATGTTTGAAGGCCAGTTAACTTTAAGTGGTCATTTCTGTGACAAGTAAATGCTGTAAAGATGGACTAGCGAGACTGGAAAGTATATTTTTGTCATCACAGGGTATTGTTGGCTGCTTTTATTGAATAAATGTCATGGTGCTAAGATGAAAGAAGGGAACAGCAATGGTTCTGTCAGACTTGGGTTTTGTTCAGAGAGCTGGTTTGTGAGTATAGTTTGTTAGAGCAAAGAGTAATTAAAATTTTCTTTACATATGAATATCAGTTGGGTTTTAACCTTGTAACTGTGACTGCCCACATACTCTTATGCATCCATTACATTGAAATGGATGTTAGGCAGTGTGTCCTCTAGAGGACAGGTCAGAGTCATATATTTCTGAAAACAGCATCAAATGTGGTGACAGTGTAGGAGTTATATTAATGTACTTACTACAAAATAGACTCTTTAAGCGGTCTGTATTTCCATACCTGTAAGTCTCTTTATTTGTTGTGTCTTTATGGCAGTGGTTGTCACAATATTGGGATTATGGTTTAGTCTGTTGCAATATGCAGTACAATACTGTGAGCTAGAAAATGTACTGTTTGTTTCTTTACATTGGCGAGAACCTGGCAAAATGTTATTTATTGTAATACCAAGAATTAGGGGTGAGCGATATGGCTCTAAAATAATATCACAATATTTCATGGTATTTTCACGAAAACGATACTTTTGGCGATATGACAAAATACTGAATTTGAAAACTTATTAAGAATTTTATTATTGCATGCAATATGATATGGCTAACTGAGATATTAAAAAAGATTTCATGATACTAATAATACATTTCAAATATCTACATATATCCAGGATTAAAGTAAAATAAATGATACTGAACAGATATAATCTGTCTCTACCAGATAAATAATGGGAAATGAGAAGAGTGTGAATTTTTCTTTTGCTAAAAACGGCAAAAAAGTAGCATCCTGATGTGATAATTAGGGGTGGGTGATATGGCATGATATTTCAGTGTATAATATCGTTCACAATATTCAAAAGTTTTGGCGATATCACAGGCGATACGATATGGCACACCCCTACCAAGAATATGATCCAATCTACTGCAACACTGTAGGCAGAGAGATTTATATACTTTTACTTATATCATTTGTTTGAAGACAGAACAACACTGCTATCTAGCACAAAAGGTACTGCCAGCCTTTGCATGGAAATATATATATATATATATATATATATATATATATATATATATATATATATATATATATATATATATATATACATATATGATTTAATATAAAAAAATAAAAATATATATAATTTTTTTTTTTAATTAAATAATAATAAGTCAATACTTGTGTACACCCCTAGTAGTTCATATTGATTACAAGATAGTAGTGCATCATGTGCTGGACAATAAACCCGCCATCCCGGGAACATTGAGACACATTGTTCCGGATTCCAGTCCACATCATACCATCATTCAACAGCAGCTTCGGCCTCAGGGCGTGAAAATACTATTAACTGTTGGTTTGAGTAAAATGCCATCTGTTTGGAGATATATTAGAATAGAAACGCTGAAGAGCAACACAGTTGTTTGTAGCGTGCCGAGGGATGAGAGTACAGCTGCATCGTTAAGGTAACCAGTTTAATCTTTTTAATTAAGCACCTGCTGAGGATTCATGTGAAAGAGCCCCAGTTCATGCTAGCCAGCCTACAATAGCTTTGATGTAAGCCAGTAACATTAGCTATTGGTTTCATTAAAATCTTACATATATACACATTAGTATTATTCTTACATCAGTGACATAAAATGGTCATGAATTGACAGTATTATCAGTCAATAAAATTATTTTTAAATATCATAATATTCATTGTTTTGCCAGTTTCTTGCCAACACACAGCTCTCTGTAGTTATGGTTTTGTTGATCCTAGAAATGAAATAAGGGAGCAAGTGAGCGAGTAAAAGAGGAGGGGTTGGTTGGGGGGCGGGGGGTGTTTTTTGTAGGTCAGCGTGTGGTGGAGACTGACTGGAACAGAAGGTCCAGAGGCAGTACGCTTCATCACTACAGCTGCCTGCTCCAACCCATACAGCCACAATCAGTGCAGCAGCCTGTACCTTCCCTTCATACAGCACACCTGCAGCACACACACATGCACACACACACACACACACACACAAAGGAACGGGATAGAAGATAAAACCGTAATTATAGGCAGTTCAGAAATAAAACATAAAAACGGAGAAGATGGTTTCTCTCTCATTGTTCTGCTCTGTGTGAAACACAATGATGAGGGAAGTGAAAGCCCAGCTAAAGACGTGTTTACTATGCCTGTCTGTCTGCTGAAAGGGCCTAGTATAACAATAACAATCAATCATAATTTAAGATCGCAGACTAAGTTTTGTCTGTGTATGTGTGTGTGTGTGTGATTTTTGTTCTCAGGTCTGGAGAGTGGTCCTCCCCAGCAGGCCACTCATATATCCACCATGAATGTAGATTTTGATGCTGTGTTTGGAGCTCAGAGTGCCAATAATGATGTGAAGCCAGCAGCTGGTAAAATCTCCACTAAAGAGGCTTAATTAACCATCTAACCCACTGCCGCCTCTTATACAGCAAGCTAAATAACCTTCACTGTCCAATCTGTCCTGCTAACTTTTCTGCTCTGTGATGCTTTCACTCTGGAGTTTGGGGGAAAAGCTTTTCTATATAATGGCTGCAACAAGGAATCAAACAGTACAACAACAAATCATGCTTAACGGCAAATTACATCATGTGACCACATAATACTGTATGGTATACTCACCTGAAGTGTACACTGGAAACATGCTAGATAAATGCGAAGTTAACAGACAGGCTCCTAGTTCCAAATGGTGCACTAAAACTCAGAAGTGATGCTTACATAGCTTTGAAAAAAACCCTTGAGCTTAGATTGGTCACAGTCGCAGGCTTTTTTCAAGCTCACCGAGCCTTGTGGTCCTCGTGGGCATGTGCACATGGGGACAAAAGGAGTGAAAGTGTGCTATTTGTGAGTGAGGTGGTAGAAGCTCAGCCTGATCAGTAGTTAGCATTGTGAGTAAAACGGAGCTAAAACCACAGATCATGTCCACTTTCAGCTAGCTCTAATTTAGTTAAGTTAATAGTATAAGTAGTCCTACCTAAAGATAAAAACTATATTGGTGAACTGTAAGTTATCAGGGTATCATGTTAATAGCTGCTGCAGGATTTAGTCAGTTGTCCTGTATATAAAAAGGACAGGTATATCATAGTGGAAACTGTACATGTTGCTGCTCTTGATTTTATATGTTCTAAGAAAGAAAATCTTAGTAAATGTGGTCCCACTTTATAATAAGTGTCCCTAAGTACTATGTAGTTACAGAGTAACAATCCATGTAACTACAGTGTAACTACTAATGAAGTACACGTTGTTACAGATGAACTACAGAGGTACAGGTTATATAATTACACATGTGTACTAAGGTTAATTTTGACTTGTGTAAGTACACATGTGTATCAGGGTGAGTGTACTTACACAAGTATTAGAGCAAGTGTACTTACACATGTATTATCTGAGTATTTAACATTGTCAATCGAACTCAAGGTACTTTAATAATGTTAGCTCATGATCTTGGTAATAGGTT